>NC_064818.1:37860863-38204392 GCF_023721935.1 Panthera uncia | reverse complement strand
TCCCTCCCTCCCTCCCTTCTTCCCTCCCTCCCTCCCTTCTTCCCTCCCTTCCTCCCTTCTTCCCTTCCTCCCTCTCTCCCTCTCTCCCTTCCTCCCTCCCTCCCTCCCTTCCTCCCTTCCTCCCTTCTTCTCTCTCTCTGCCCCTCTCTCTTTTTTTGTGGCAGAAAGGCATTCAGAACGCTCCAGACAGGAGAGAAATCATGATCAAAGAGACACAGGAAAAGCACCCCCAGTTCTGGGAACTTGGAGCATTCTCTGTCAGAAAGTTGCAGAAGGGGAAGGGTTAGGGCCCAGGTAATGAGACGAAGAATGAGGTAACGACGGATCATTTTATGAGACTTTCGGATGCCACATTTCAAAATATCGGCATCAAGCGGCACAAATGACTTAAAGGATGAAATAATATTTAAATATTTTAAAAACAGTATTTGCATCCGTGTGGATTTCTTGACCTTGATGACTACATCGAGGTTGTAGAGGCAAACCTGTCCGTGTGAAAGACAAATTAAAGACCGGGATGATGGAGTGCCCTGTTGGCAACCTGTTCTCATGGGCTCAGGAAAAAAAAAAAAATAGTACTGTGCCTGCAGTTTTTCTGTAAGCTTGCTATTGCGACAAAATAATAATTTAAGAAAGCAAATCAAGGCTCAAAGAGTTATATAACATGACCAAGGCCACGTGGATAAAGTTATATAACACGACCAAGGCCACATGGATGATACGTGGCTGGCCCAAACTGCAACGCAGGTGCGTCTGACTTGTAAATCCCCACCCTCCCCGATGTGGCCCTGGACAGCCCCGCTGCCTCCCCCAAGTCCTTCTATTTCTACCCAACAAGACCCCTGTTCCTGTTCCTTCACCTGCAGAACAGTCGTCCCTCACCCAAACCGCGTTGAGGTCCTCCCAACGGAACTGTTTTCCCCTACCCAGCCCTGTGCTGGCTCCAGCTCCCCCATCCCGCCAGCCGGCACCCGCGGTGGGACCGCACAGTAGGCAGCCGCAGGGCTCCGGGGGAGCTCTGGCTGTTCTCGCACTCTTCCCAAAGACCCCGAGATTTCTCAAACCTCTAACAAGAAAGCACGGTGATTTTTTCTTGCCTTGGCTCCCCGTTGTTAGCACCCCTACAGGTAGAGATTCCCTGCTGTTTGGGTGCCTTGAATCGGGGATCTCGTCACTTACGGCTTCATATGCTCCTCTGTCACTTAATCTCCATTGCAGCTTACCAGACATCACCCGTGGCCAAAACCAGAAACTGCTGCTCTCCTGTGACTTCCGGGCACGGCCCTGCCTCCCCACAGCTGAGCCTGCCAGGACAGAGGAATGGGGAACATAGAAAGGGTTTTCCTGCGACTCCGATCCATGTGCCCACTGACTTAGCCACGGGCTCCAGAAGCAGGAGCTGTGAGGCTGGGGTGGGGAGTAGGGGATGTGTATGGGCCGCTCGGTGGTGAGGCGTGTCCCATGACATACACTTTGTCCTAGTTCCACCTGACCACCCTCTTCTTAAGCCATGGCCTCTGTACTGCCTGGAACCAAATGGCCCCCTCCCAAGAGCTGAAGAGGCTCTGGAACTGGAATGGCCCCGGGAAGGAGTCACATGGAGACATTCCCGTAGATCTTCGCTCCCCTGGGAAAAGAGTACAACCCTGATATGTCGTCTCCTGCTGGTGGGCATCTGGGGGATGGTGGTGGTGGTTCTACGAATGTGTCACCAGCCAGGACGGGGCCGAGGCCCAGGAGGGAGAAGCCTCCCTTTGCTGCGTGCCCCCGCCGGTGCCTATGTAAGTGTTCTCCCCTTTCACTGCTGGGGAAGTCAGAGTCCCACCCCATGAGACATTTCCCTGCTTACGGGCCTGGAGTTTCTCTTTAGCCGGTTTTCTAAGTGCCCCTCCAGCCTGAGTGCCCTGAGAGGGAATGTTGCTGTGTAAACAAGATGGCTGCTTCCTGACTGGCCCTTCCCCAAATAGAGGCCCTTGTGACAGGAGCCTCTCTGGGGTGGAGAGGAAGCCTGGTAGCCTGCATCCATATAAATGGTGCTGCCCACCTCTCCACTCTGACCTGAAGGCAGAGATCCCCGTGGGCTCTGTTGGATGGGTAAGTTTAGCCCCATCCCGTCTTACCCAGTGCATGGGTTATAGGCCATGAGAGCCAGCCCAGCAATCACAAACACAACTAAGGGTCAGCCTGGGAAGAAGGGGGCCTCCGCATGCACCACGGGGAGGTGTTCCCAGAATCATAACTATGGATGCAGGAAGATGGGCTTGAGAATATCCTTATACTCTGCCATGCTCCTCCGCCAGATCCACTGTCCCTGGAAACTCCCTGCCAGTGAGGGAGAGGACAGCCTGCCAAGGAGAAGGGGACTCCTCAGCAGCAGGGCGGGGGGGGGGGGGGGGGCGGGATGTCCTATCATCGACACCGGTCATCTATGGTTTATCCTCAGGAACATGGCCCCTGAGACCCCGCAAGAGGGTAGCTGAGAGTATAGGAACAGAGGGAGTGAACCCCAAAACCTGAGAGGGACAGGTCAGGATTGTCTCCAGGGCGCAGAAGTTTTAGCAGAAGTCAAGACAGGTGACACGAGTTCCTGCGGTCACACAGCGAGGTATGACCAGAGATTGCATTAGACGCCAGGCCCCCTGACAGCCCAGGCCCTCCCCACCAGCCCAGGTGCCACACGGCCTCCAGCCCGAGAGGTGAGGCATGAGACTGCAGAGGAGGCCGGGGGTTTCCAAGGATAGTTGGGGTCTTTCTCAAAGTCCTGTCTGTACCTGCCCGAGCCCTCGGGCCTGGCCCTGTGCCTGAAACAAAGCCCAGCAAGGGGGAAACCTTTGCAGATGCTTCAGATGGGCCGGTGGCCCTTTCTTTCCGCAGGAGGAACCACTGCAACAGAAGCCATGTTGCTGTCTTCTTTGGTCCTCACTCTGGCCTTGCTGATGGCTTCCGGCATGGAGTACAAGGTGAAGGAGGTCTGTATCGGAAATCCTGGCATCCCCGGCACTCCTGGATCCCACGGCCTGCCGGGCAGAGATGGGAGAGACGGCATCAAAGGAGACCCTGGGCCTCCAGGTACTGAGTGAGAGGCCCGAGCCTCAGCCGAGGGACAATGACCTGCCTTCAGGAGGCCCACCCGTCCAGGGCTCTGGGCTGGTCCAACGGTCGGCCGGATGGTGGGCGCGGTGGGTGGTCCCTGGGGGGCCTTAGACTAGAGCAGCCCTGGAGAGTCTACCCTCAGAGTGCCCATGAGGTGACAGGTGAGTCAGCTCGGCTGATAAGGGAGGTCACTTCACATCAGCCCCAGCCCAGCTGTGGGTGGTGGATACGACAGATCAGTGTCCCCTTCTCTTTCCAGGCCCGATGGGCCCGCCTGGAGGAACACCAGCCTACTCCGGGCCTAATGGGCTGACCGGAGCCCCTGGCGTCGCTGGAGAGCGTGGAGTACAGGGGGAGCCTGGCGAGAGAGGCCCTCCAGGTGAGCGGGCCACATCCACACAGGCACCGCGCCCACGTGACCAGCCACATGCGGGATGATGGGGATCAGACAGAACCGTGGAGGTCCCCGAAAGTCATGGCGCTCAACCTAAGTGAGAGAAGATGAGGCCGGGGAGAGGAGCCGGAGATGCCTAAGTAGTGCGCCACAGGGAGGGACTGTGGGTGCCGAGGGCGCTCCACACATCGGGATGGGCAGGGCGTCAGGGGTGGGGTGGGGACAGCATGGGAGGCAGGGAAGGCACTTCCTAGGGCTGAGGCACTGGGGGGCACTGTGAAAGGTGTAGGGAGCTAGGTGGGGTCCAGGCAGATGAGGTGAATGGGAGCCCCCCACACAGAGCGGAACTGCAAAGCTCAGAGCGGTGACCAAGGTCAATCAGGAGGCTGCAGAAAGAGCCAGGTTTGCTTTTGGTGGAGGGTGAGGGAAGGGAGCTTGCGTCCAAACCGGAAAAATCCTTAGGAGTGGGCAGACAGAGCCATTAAAGGACAGGCAGGAAAGACGAGCAGGGAGGGGTCCAGCAGGTGCAGGGCTGCGTCAAAGGATGCAGCGCGTGTGGACACATACTCCAGGGCCTGAGTGGTGGGGACGGACAAGCAAAGGGCAGAATGCCAGGCTTGCAGCTGGCAGCATGCCTGCTTGGCGGCTAGTGGGGGGTGTTTGTTGGCTCGCCCTCATCTTGGGTGGGAATCTCTTGACAGGGCTTCCAGCTTCTCTAGATGAGGAGCTCCAAACCACACTCCGTGACTTGAGACATCAGATCCAGCAGGCCATGGGAGGTAAGGGGGCTCCCCAGGGCCTCTAGCACAGAGGGTCTCCCATAAGTTCCTCTGCTGCCCAGCATCAGGCTCCAGAACCTAGAGCCTTTTTTTAAGTTTATTTATTTATTTTGAGAGAGAGAGGGACAGAGAGAGGATGCATGAGCAAGCAGGGAAGAGGCAGAGAGAGAGAGGGAGAGAGAGAGAATCCCAAGCAGGCTCCATGTTGCCAGTGCAGAGCCCAACTCGGGGCTCGATCCCACGAACTGTGAGATCATGACCTGAGCCAAAATCAAGAGCTGGACGCTTAACAGAATGAACCACCCAGGTGCCCCCAGACCCTAGAGACTTGACAAACAGGTCTTGGGGGAAAAGAATGAAACTTTCCCTTTCCTGATGTCTTTGAATGACTCAGAAAGCCAGAGGTAGACACAGATCAGTTCCCTATGTCAGGGGAGTGCAAGGTCTCTGCCTATGTTGCTTTCTGTCGATCCCCAGGAAAACGCAGTTGTTAAATGGGTGGAAAATAAGTAGGTGTTAAATGGGTGAACAAATGAATGGGATGATGAGAGCATGGAGGGGAATTTGGGAAGACTAGGGTTGGTAGAGAGAGGAGAGGCAGAGAGGGCGTGAAAGCCGAGAGCCCGAGTGAGGGAAGGGACTTAGATCTAGAGTGGTCTGTGGCCTGACTCGGTTCTTCTGCTCCAGTCCTAAGTTTGCAGGAGTCCATGCTGGTAGTGGGAGAAAAGGTCTTCTCCACCAATGGGCAGTCGGTTAATTTTGATGTCATTAGAGAGTCATGTGCCAGAGCAGGTGGCCGCATTGCTGTCCCCACGAGCCCAGAAGAGAACGAAGCCATCGCCAGCATCGTGAGGAAGCACAACACTTACGCCTACCTGGGCCTGGAGGAGGGCCCCAGCCCTGGAGACTTCTGCTACCTGGATGGGGCCCCCGTGAATTACACCAACTGGTACCCAGGGGAGCCCAGGGGTGGGGGCAAAGAGAAGTGCGTGGAGATGTACACAGACGGGCAGTGGAATAACAAAAACTGCCTGCAGTACCGCCTGGCCATCTGTGAGTTTTGAGCAGGCGCCCAGGCCACAGGGTAGATAGGGCCCTGCCTTGCCTTTCGGCCTCCATCCTGAAGATGCACCTGATCTCTGAGATGCTCCTTTTCAACAAAATTGTATTTGTGGCTGTTAGGGCGGGAGGCATTCTTAGCCACTCCACTCCTCCGACAGGCCCTTGAATCCCCACCCACATCATGAATCAGTCTGACACTCCCCCTGAGCCTTTCCCGGTAATGCAATCTGGGCCCCACTCCTAACTTTGCCCTTTGGAAGAGACGGAGACTTCCTTCTTCCTCTTCTTGTCCAGTCCCTTCATTTCTAGATGGCAACAGTGAGGCCCCGGGATGGAAGTTCCCTCCAAAATCACACAGAAGGTGGCTGCTTCCTGGCTTCCCCGACTCTTAACTCTGCAGACTACCACCTGCCCAGCCCCATCAAGATTTAGCAGTTCGGGTCAAGCATAATGATAGAGACAGGTGGAATTCTGGGGAATTCCAAATGCGGGAGCTAAGGACCCATTTGGGATTATCCGGTCTCTGTCTCCGTGAGGTCAGAGGGCAAGGTGGTGTCCCAGCGTGGTGGAGGCCAACCTAACCCTGACGATTGGCACGGATTATCCACTTCCTTGAGTCTTGGGTTGCCTGCTCAACTCCCTGACCTAAAAGCAGCCAGTTTACATCACTAGGGAAGATCTCATCCCTGACCCCAGACATAATCCAAGCTCCTTCCTGCCGATGGACATATCCCCACACCGTTTTGGGTCTCCGTAAGTTGCTCACACCATCCACGCCACGAGCTATTTATCGAGCACGTAAATAGTGTATGTGCCGAGTCTGGGTACCCAGAAACTTGCCAAGCACTTCTAATACACCTTTTGGAGTATGATTTCATCTTTACCCAACACCATAGGCCCAGCCTTATTTTCCCCATTTTTATACAAGGACGCTGAAACTTAGAGAAGTTAAGTGTTTTGAGTTTTATTACTTGGGGCAAGTGGCAGAGGCTGGATTCACACCTATCTACCTGGACCTGAGGTTTATGCTCACAACCACGTCACCTCTTGCCGGACAGAGGCGATTTCCGTGTAATAAATCATGACTGCGTTAACGTGAGTTTTCATTGCTTTGGTTTCAAGACATAACACGTTCCCGGGTGCTTGGGTGGCTCAGTCATTAAGCATCTTACTTCAGCTCGGGTCATGATCCCACGGTTGGTGGCTTAGAGTCCCTCACTGGGTGTGCTCGAGCCCTTAATTGGGTGAACATGAACCCCATTTCAGATGAGCCCTGCTTCTCTCTCTCTCCTTCCTTCTCTCTCTCTGCCCCTCACTCACCTGTGCCCTCTCTCTCTCTCAAAAAAAAAAAAAGAAAGAAAGAAAGAAAGAGAGAGAGAGAGAGAGAAAGAAAAGAAAGAAAGAAAGAAAGAAAAAAAGAAAGAAAGAAAGAAAAAAAGAAAAAGAAACAACACATTTCTGTATTTTTGTAAATCAAATGAACTCTGGTTCCAAGCCCCCACTTGCCTGAAAAATGGACCGTCGGGGTCTCAGGTAAATGCCTTCTTTGTTGGATGGGAGAGGTGACCTGCTTCCAACTGGTGCAGCTGTATGTTGTACACACATATGGTACGAGCGTATGGTGAGCTACAAAAAACACCTGGAAGAACATATGGGCGTCGTCATTGAGGGCTGGTGTTAAGATAATGCCTGATCTAAGTCCTCATGGTGCCTTGGTGGGTGGTAATATCACGCCTTCCATTTTCCGCTTAGCCACCTGGATGTTTTCCATAGCCCAAAGATGATGGCATTCGGGGCTCTGTCCCAGCCTCTGTGAGCCACCTCAGCCTCAGGTCTACATGCAAAGGGACCGAGTCCCCGTGCTCCAGGGATGTGTGGGAATCAGACTGCGTCTCTACTTGCTTGAGGGGGCAGGAGACACGTATGTGCCCCATCTCCAGGAAGGTCCCCCCTTCTCCTACCTTTACATCTTCAAATGCTCTCGCTCACTGCATCTTTTCTTGGGCAAAAGAGAGCTGTGGATCAAACCCCACCAGCCCAGGTGGAAATGAGTAGAAATATTTCTCATCTTTCTTAAATGTTAAGTTTTAATCGGGCCACCCTGCCACGTGGGCTTAGGGCCCAGCATACGAATTATTGGGGCTTCCCCAAAATTCAAAAAAGCAAAAAAGGGAAGCATATTGTTGCTATTTTATAGACGAACAATCTAAGCCTCTGGCAATTGATGTCTTTCTTCTCCTTTCTTCTTAGTGTTATTTTTATTTACTTTATGGTTTTATTTGCTATGGTTACTGTATTATTTTTTACCACTTTAAAGTAAGTATCCCTGGTTTATAAGGAAGCTATTGATTTTTTGTTGATCTTATATACAAACATCTTTTTGGATTCTCATTTTGCCCTTAATATTTTTGATATAATTACCTTATATTTTGTAAATTCTATGAATGTTGTTACAGATGACAGAAATTCTGCCCGTTCCTTATAATATTTATATGTCTTAAACATCATTTTAATCTTCTGTATGGGCCAAGAGCCCCCATACATTGTTGAAGATGCTCAATGATAAATATCTTTTGGGGGCACTAAGGGTATACGGAAAACCATTAATAATAGCATGTGTTAACTTAATCTGTTAACATTGAAAGTCATTTATCGCGGTTAAGTCATTTCCCACACCCGGGTACTGGCATCTAGAGCCCACAGATGAAAATAAGAGGTTTTACGTGCCTCACCATTTAAGGTTGGAGAGACATCCCAGGAATGGCACCATGGAACCTGAGAGGGCTCACCATGGGTGGTTTGGTGATTCTCCTCCTTTTGGTCAGTATAAGAAGGACTAAAGAGGGGAAAGGAGGGCGACCCACCTTGGATGCCATACCTACTTCCATAGTGGAAACTATCCCTTCCATAGGCATGGGGAGGGGACTCTCCTAGCCTCCTAATCTTAGCGAGTAGGGATACCCAAATTGCTTTGCCTTCCCTGGAATGCGAAGGGGGAAATTTTCCTGTTCTACAATCGCTGATGTGCTGACCTGGCTGGGGCACGGGGAGGTGGAGGGGAGAACGGACCCGTGAGCAGGAGTGTTCCAGGGCAATGTGGATTGCCACCACCTGGATGGGGTTTCCCAGGGCCTGTATGAATGTCAGTGTCATGGAAGCAAGCCAGGTTTAAACTCTACTTATGAGCAGGTTGCCCCTGGGAACACGAAGAACAAGAACCTCTGAAGTGAAATATCCACTGACCTGATGTTAAGGGTAGGGAGCACACAGCTGGAGGCTCTCACAGAGTCTTTTCTTGAAGACCCAGCTTCTGAGAGGAACTGTCACTGGGAATCAGTCATACAAAGGGATCTAACAAGCAGTCAGGGGCGGGCTAAGAAGCAGCAGTGTCCCCACTGACATGTGGTTCCTCCCGCGAGTGGCTATTGCCCACCTTTGGCACCATCATTCTCTCCACCCCCTACCTGCTCAGAGAAGCAAGAGAGAAGGTCACTGCCCACCCTTCACTTCAAGAAACCCCAGCCTCAAGCCTGGCCAACACCCTCTGGCCAGCGTGGTGATGAATCACAGGTGAAATGGAGATCCCAGTGACAAAACTGGAGGCCGATCATCATTTGGACTGGGTCTTAAATCAGCCCTATAGGGGCACCTAGGTTGCTCAGTTGGTTGAGCATCTGACTCTTGATTTCAGCTCAGGTCATGATCCCCAAGTCATGGGATCAAGCCCCACATCGGGCTCCACACTGAGTGTGGAGCCTGCTTGGGATTCTCTCTCTCTCTCTCTCTCTCTCTCTCTCTCTCCCCCAAAATAAAATAAAATAAAATAAATAAAGTAAAGTAAAATAAAATAAAATAAAATAAAATAAAATAAAATAAATCAGCCCTAGAAAGTTTGCATTGCCGGCATCTGGGGGAAAAAAAGTATGAAAAATTGTAAGACCATGTATTAGTTTTGAGAACAGGGTGAGCTTCAAGCTTCCAGATTGTGCACGTCTGCATTAAGACTCTCAATCAAACTTGTTATATATTAAATTAGTGAGTTACATGGATTTGTTTTTTGATATTGAACCATCCTTCCATTCCTGGGATACACCTTACTTGGTCAAATTAGTGGCCGATACTCTCATCACACTTACTTGGTGCCAGATTCTACACTTGGGTTAACTCATGTAATCCTCATCGACCCTGCTATGGAGATGCTGTTATTATCCCCAACTTACAAATAAGAATATTGGGGCACACAGAGGTTAAAGTGCTTTGCCAAAGGTCATGCGGCCAGTTCAAGGAGGACCTGGGCCATGAATACAGGAAGTCAGATTCCAGAGACTGTGCTATTAACCAGGGATGCAGGGCTGGACTTTAATAGTTACTTCTGGCTTTCAGGTGGGTTTGTGTGTGCTCCACATCATCTAATTATTCTGATATTAGTGGTAGCGGGGACATATTCTTCCCATGATTGGAAAAGCCAAGAAGAGGCCGGATTCAACCTGCATGTGCATTTAAAGCACCACTCCTTTGTGTCTGCTCACCCTCACATGGCCGAGCCAAATATCACAGGGGTTGGGATGTAGGGGACTCTACATATCCCAGTGGAGGCTCTGCAAAATACCATGGCCAAGGGCATGGATATAGAATTCTATGACACGGAGAAGTAAACTAGCAGGAACAATGATCCAAACTACCATGGTCAGATTTGCCAAGATTATTTATTGTGTTTTTGCAAAGAATCGTTTTTAAAAATTGTATTATTAGCTTCAGAGTGATTTCTTTATTCTACTTCATTCATTTCATTATTTAAATCTTTCTTTCTCCTTCCTTCCTTCCTTGCTTCCTTCCTTCCTTCCTTCTTTCCTTCCTCTTCCTCCCTCTTCCTCCTTCCTTCCTTCCTTCCTTCCTTCCCTTCCTTCCTTCCCTTCCTTCCTTCCTTCCTTCCTTCCTTCCTTTCCTTCCTTTCCTTCCTTCCTTTCTTTTCTTTTCTCTTCTCTTCTTTTCTTTTCTTTCTTATACCATCTTTTTAAAAATATCAATTCATCAGGGCACCTGGGTAGTGCGGATAGTTGAATGTCCGACTCTTGATTTCAGGTCAGGTCATGATCTCATGGTTCTTGGGTTCGAGCCCCACATCAGGCCCTGCGCCGACAATGCAGAGCCTGCTTGGGAATCTCTCTTTCTCTCTCTGTCCTTTCCTTGCTCGCTCTTTCTCTCAAAATAAATAAGTAAAACTTAAAAATAATAAAAAATGAAAAATATCAATTCATCTGTAACACAGAGTCAACCATACTTGGAGGACTAGCTTTGAGGCTTGTTGTACCAGGCAGCTTTCTTTCTGCTTATTTCCTGCTGTGTTGGGTGATTTTCACAAAATGAACTCAAGCTTACCTGATCTCCAACTGAGAAAATCCTGAGGTGCCCAGGATGCACGTCCCTATGGTGCACCAGGTTGTGATGAGCTGAAACTCATCTTGAAACTCAAGATGAAAAATCATGTTTCATCTTGACCTTAATAACAAAATTCAATAATAATCATGGGGGCACCTGGGTGGTTCAGTCAGTTAAGCGTCCGACTCTTGATTTCCGCTCAGGCTGTGAGATTGGAGCCCTTGAGTGGGGCTCTGCTTACGATTCTCTCTCTACCTCTCTCTCCGCCCCTCCCCCACTCATTCTGTTCCCCCCAAAATAAATAAACCTTAAAAAATCATCATCGTCATCATAGCAGAATAATAATAATAGCATACATTAAAACACAGACCTACAAGAGGACAGACGTAAGAATATGCATCTTCAAGGGAAGACCTTCCCCACCGGAGTTAAGGCTTTCTTATTGTCCCTCTGCTCATCCCTCCCTCCTCCAGTCGTGTTCTCTCCCCTACTTCCCAAGCCACCTTTCCTCTAGTCTGGAGCATGTAGGGTTCTGGTTTTATGTAATTCTCTCGGTTTTAAATTCCCACCTTTCTGGGAGGTCTGCCCATTTGCTGCATGGGTTGAAAAGTGTTTGTCCTCTGAGCTCGGGGCCCTTCAAAGTTGTGTCAATGGCACCAGGAAACACAGCCCTGAGAGGGGTCTTCTGTACGATGGGCCCCAGGAATCTGGGAGCCACAGCGCATAGTGACCTTGAGTACACAGAGCTGAAGACCCTTGAGACGCCAGAACAGCAATCACAAGGCAGAGTCAAGAGGAAGTGGCCCCGCCCCGACTCCTCACCAGGGAAAAAGCAAACCTCTCGAGCTGTTTGGTAAGGCTAAGTGTTTCAAAGAGTGAGTGTAAGTTTGCGGGGAGGGCGGGAATCAAAGGTCAGGTCAGGGACTTGAAAAAGGCCACTTGATCAGGCTCGGGAGATAAGACGCTACCGGAAACCCAGGCACGGAGGAACCGTGGATTGGTCTGGTGCCTGCTCCTGCTCGGGGTCTCTGCTCCTCCCAGGCGACTCTCTCAGGGGACTCTTCCTGTGTGCCCAGCCCTGGGATGCGCCCTGGGATGTGCCCTGGGAGACAAGCCAGGAAGGTATCTGGGAAAGTGGGCACCGACGTGAGCCATGGCTGGAGAGCAGTCGGGCAGGCTGCTTTGAGGAGGTGATGCGGAAGGACTCGTTCATCTGTAATTGTTTATCCAGCACTCTCTGCTTCCAGGCACCCTTCTGGGTGGGGCCACAACAGCTGAGAACCACACCCCCGTTCTGGAGAAGTTCTTGTTCTAAAGGAGTGCGGTGGTCAAGGAGTATACAATTAAGTAAACAGGACAGTTTTACGGGGAGAGAAATTATAGGCAGAGAATTAAACCAGGAAGACACGATAGAGTGGCCACTTAAAATTAAATGGTAAAGGAAAGCCCTTGCTCCAGAGATAATATTTAATCTGAAATGTGAATGACAACAAACAGTCATGCAGAGGTAGAGGGAAGTGTCCTAGGCTGGAACAGCAGTGCAAGTGCCCGCACTCAACTTTGAACTTGAGTGATTTACAAATACTTCCTCCCCTGTGGCTCCCTCTGTGACATGGGTGCCTCATCCAAAGATGACATTTTTTTTCTTAAATTTTTTTTAACGTTTATTCAGACTTGAGAGAGAGTGTGAACAGGGGGAAGGGCAGAGAGAGAGGGAGACACAGAATCTGAAGCAGAATCCAGGCTCTGGGCTGTCAGCACAGAGCCCAACGTGGGGCTCGAACTCACAAACCGTGAGATCATGACCTGAGCCGAAGCTGGACCCTTAACCGACTGAGCCACCCAGGCGCCCCCAAAGATGACATTTAAAGGGAGGCATGAGGGGACTCAGTGGTTAACCACCCCCCCCCCCACAGTAAACCTAACACAAATGGAAGGGTGAACTAGTCAGAACAGCTGACACAGAGGTGTGTGCCTGTTCATGTAGGTGTGTGTGTACGTGCGTGTGCATACGCGTGAGGTCACATGCTTGGTAGAGCGTCTAACGGTGTCTCTTCTAGAAATGAATATCTGGAGGAAACTAGCGGCTAGACTGTGAGTCTGGAGAGTCAGGGGGTGGAGCTGTTGGGGTGGGAGCATGGGAGGGGGCAACGGAGGGAGGACTTTAGGGTATTAAAGTAGTGAGCTGTCCAGTGCTGAGCCTCCGACCCCACCAGCAGCCCTGGAGAGCTGCCCAGTGCACAGCGGCTCTAAGGACAGTTGTTTATTAATCTGGGGTTGAAGGCCAGTCCGGCACTGTCCCTGGTCACCAGGTTAATTGGGCCTGACGTTCCTGGGCTGGAGGACCTGCTTCCCTGCCATAGCCTCAGTGCTTTGAGGAGGCCCTAGTAAGTCATTCCTGGAGGACAGAGGTAAAGGCCCCGGGCCAGGGGTCTGGCCACTCGACTTGATCGTGTGAGGTCCGGGCAGGGACTTTGGTGGGGGGTTCAGGTCCACTCGGGGCCTCTATCTCCAGCTGACCTGGGGCATTTGAATCCTTCCAGGGTCCACTTGACCTTCTGTGAACTAAAGGGTGGTCTTTCCAGCCAAACTGAAGAATGGAAGTGGGTGTGTCCGCCAGCAGCATGTTTAAGCCTTGACTTTGGCCTCCAGCGTAATTAGGGGAAGTTAAAAAAAAAAAAGAAAAGAAAAAAGATAGAAAGCGGAAAGGAGGAGAAGAATGTGATCAAGAAAGTTCTCCTCCAGGGGCGCCTGGGTGGCTCAGTCGGTTAAGCATCCAACTTCAGCTCAGGTCATGATCTCACCCTCCGTGAGTTCGAGACCCGTGTCAGGCTCTGTGCTGATGGCTCAGAGCCTGCAGCCTGCTTTGGGTTCTGTGTCTCCCTCTCTCTTCTGCCCCTCCCCTGCTCATGCTCTGTTTCTCTCTGTCTCAAAAATAAATAAAAACATCAAAAAATTTTAAAAAGAAAAAAAAGAAAGTTCTCCTCCAACTTATTACCTCTCACTGAGTCCTGGAGGAAGGGAAGGGTTAAGGCGGCTGACAGGCCAGGGAAGGCAAGGGCAGATTCAGGAGTTAGGGAGCAAGGCCCGGGGACACTGGGATTAGAACCTCAAGAGGCCCATGGGCAGCCCAGAGGCTGCCAAGGTTTCCTGGAAAGGGGGCCAGCTTGAGCAAAAGCTGGATGAGAATCTGGAGGTGGGATCAGGGCACAGAGCTGGGGAGGCGTCTGGGCAGCATGCAGAGGACCCTGCCAGGAGAAGGAACAGAGCAGACAGCATGCCAGCTCCAGCGTGAACAGAAATTTTAGGAGCCTGGGTTCTGGCTGGCAAACGTGACCTCTCAGTGGAAAACCTCAAGCCAAAGGAAGGAGAAAATCCGTCTCATCTGGCCAGGATCGAGGACCGAAAGAGGTTCTGTTCTGAGGGTCAGAACCCTGCCTCAGGGCACTCTGGGTCCTGAGCCCCCACCAAGTGCCTGTCACAAAAGAGACACTTGCTACAAGATGATTGACAAGCTGTGGGGGAAACAGCTGTATACGATCCTGAGGGTGGATGGGGCCTGGAGTGAAAGACGGACTTTTTACATGAAATGAGAGAACGGATGTCATAAACCGGGTCCTGCCTCATGTCATCTGCTAGAGTTTGTCTACCTTTAGGGCCCATGGGAAGGGGAAGAAGAGGGAAACTGAGGTTCCCTTGGTCCTCAAGGCTCCTCAAGGGAGTCAAGAAAGAGAGTCAAAGCTCACACAGGCGATCAGCTCTCTGCCTTTGCCAGGCCACTGGGAGCGGGGCTAATTTGTGATTTCCAGATCCCATGGGCCCTCATGCACAGGGTGGCCTAACCTACCCAGGCTTGAACCCACAGGGGCACTGGAGCCGCAGGGAGAATGGGCCCCTGTTGTGTTACTCTTGTGTATATGACTCTGTTACATTACCTTTGTTTTAACACCTCTACGACTTTTTACTTGTGTGTTTCCCCTGTGGTGTGAGAGTAACTCAGAGCCGAGGGCTATAATAGTCCCCTCTGGGTCTGCTGCCCCCAACACAGGGTCCAGCGCACCAGAGGTGATAGCAAAGGTTGACTGAACAAGATGAGACAGAATTATTTTCCTTGACTTTCTCCACTCTAAGGTGAGGACCATGTTCCTCTCTTCATCACTTCCTGTCCTCCTTCTGTGCATGCTGACAGCATCCAGCTCAGAAATAAAAATCTCCGAGGATGCCCTGAAGACCTGCTCAGCGATCACCTGTGGCATCCCAGGCAGAGATGGACGAGATGGACCCAAGGGAGAAAAGGGGGAACCAGGTACAGGACAGGCTGCTTAAATATTTACCCCCAACACCAGACTGTTCCCTGTAAGGGACCCAGCGGAGACAGGACAAGGCTCACCTGTCATCGTGCTGGGTAGTGACTCACTCAGAATCATTCCTGTGAAAGGTCATTCTCTCCAAAGCAAAGATGGTTCTCTGGTTCTCTAGGATTCCACGTTTCCACCCCAGAATCCGTGATGCATGGTTATTTGCAGACAGCAGGTGTCCTGCCTGTTCAGGGAGCTGGCCCGGAGGACAGGCTGTCCCCTGGAATGCAGGAAGATCTTTTTTCTTGGGTCACCACTGGTTCACTGGAGGTTTTCTGGGGTCATTGTAAATCGAACTGAACTTCTGGAAAAAGGGAATGAGCCACAGCCCTGGATCACTTTTCTTTCCTCTTACAACAGGGCAGGGGCTCAGAGGCTTGCAGGGCCCTCCAGGGAAAATGGGGCCTCCAGGAAACACAGGGCCTCCTGGGGCTCCAGGAATAAAGGGCACCAAAGGAGACCGTGGAGACAATTCAGGTAAGGAGCTCACCCCAGCACAGTGTGGGCCTAGGGAACCCGGGACCCTGGGGACTCCTGGGCCAGGTGGGAGGTGGCCCTTTTCCTGCTGCCCCATTGGAAGACGCTCGACTCCTGCCCATCCAGCACACGCGTTTCTGTGAACGTGCTGCCTGAGTGCAGCCTTCCAATCTTGCCGGGTCACCCCCCCCAACTCCAGGCCTCTGTGGGACACGGGCCTGCCTCTTCCTCAGCGGATGTAGTCTGCAAGTGCCTCCAGGCTGAGAGGCAGGAACGATGTCCTCTCGAGAGTGGGGTTTATGACTATCGTCAAAAGCGTGGCGTGGAAGCGGTGGGTATCCTAGGACCCCTGAATCCCGGGGAATGTCGTGGCAACCCCCGTTCAGGGTAAAATGAAGTAAATTCGGTGACAACAAAAGTAAAATGATGACCTCTTGTTAATATCTGCCAGCTGGCCCATCAAAATTATAAAAGTATTAAGAGGTTTTCCTAGGGGCACCTGGGTAGCTCAGTCGGTTAAGTGTAGGACTTTGGCTCGGGTCACGATCTCACGGTTTGTGGGTTCGGGCCCCGCATGGGGCTCTATGCTAACAGCTCAGAGCCTGCCTGGAACCTGCTTCGGATTCTGTGTCTCCCTCTGTCTCTGCCCCCCCCCCCACCCCCGCCACTCATGCTCTGTCTTTCTCTTTCTCTCTCTCTCTCTCTCTCAGAAATAAACATTTAAAAAAATTAAAAAAAAAGAAGTTTGCCTAGAATAAGAAATGAAAGAGAATGATTAATAAAAAGTTATCAACAAGGAGAATAATGAGTTGGGCTTTTTCTTGTAAATAACGATAATATTGCAACATTTTAAGCAATATGTGAACAACAGGATCCAGAGCCATAATAATTTACAAGGTTTTTTAAATGTCTATTTATTTTTGAGAGACAGAGTATAAGTGGCGGAGGGGCAGAGAGTGAGGGAGATACAAAATCTGAAGCAAGCTCCAGGCTCCGAGCTGGCAGCACAGAGCCCAACACGGGGCTCGAACCCACGAACCATGAGATCATGACCTGGGCCAAAGTCAGATCGCTTAACCAACTGAGCCACCCAGGCGCCCCTACAAGTTTTGATTATTATTATTATCGCTATTATTATTATTACTATTGTTAGTTCTGAGTCACAGTTTACAAGAGCTACTAAGTATATCTCAGAAGGCAGGAATGCAGGGGTTTTTTGCTTCTTTTTGTTTTCTTATTTTTTAGAATAAGCATACTCTTCAGTAAAGCTTTCTCCTCCCCCACTCCGCTTTGGCAAAATACTCTCCTCTCCAATTTAGGGTTCCTCTTCCCAATAAATACCCTTCTCCCTATTGCTTTGTAGTTGTGGAGACTAAGCTGGCCAACCTGGAGGCAGAGATGAGGAGACTGAAATCGGAACTGTACCATGTCAAAAAGTGTAAGCTTGTTTTCTGCCCCCAGTGTGTTCTTGGCTGTCACCTTTTTCTTCAGAATGCCCTAGGTTTCGGGGAGGGTAGACGAGAGCTACCATTTAAAAAAAAAATTTTTTTTAATGTTTTTATTTATATTTGAGAGAGAGACAGAGAGAGAGAGAGAAAAAGACAGAGCTTGAGCAGGGGAGGGGCAGAGAGAGAGAGGGAGACACAGAATCCGAAGCAGGCTCCAGGCTCCGAGCTGGCATCCCAGAGCCTGATACGGGGCTCGAACCCACAAACCATGACATCATGACCTGAGCTGAAGTTGGACAATTAACTGACTGAGCCACCCAGGCGCCCGAAAGCTAACATTTATGAACACTTATCACACACCACGGCCTGTGCTAGGTTAGCATTATCTCGTAATATGGTTTCATTCAATCCTCCCAGTGGCCCTATTTGTGCATATTATACCCATTCTGTTTACAGGTGAGGAACAATAGGTCCGGGAAGTGTAGGTAATTCACTCGCTGTCACACAGCTAGGAAGTAACAGAGGAAGGATTGCACGTGAAGGTCTGCGCCTCCAGAATCCTGGCTCTTTGTCCAGCAATCCCTGGTCTCAGATGGCAGTCCATCCACGTCTGGTGCCCGAGCCTGGCAGGGTGGCCCAAGCACCCTTCCCTAAGTCCCCTGTACTGGGACGGTTTATACAGACGTTCCTCTCGAGGGCGGGATGTCCCAGGAGAGTGCAAGCTTTCTGCCGGGGGCTTGCTCTGCAGCTGAGGAGTGCTCCCTTACTAGGATCTGACCCCATGGTTGAACACGGGGCTATTTCTCGGAGTCCTGAGTTCCCAGGGAAGGGCTTTTCGCCTAGTTTCCTGGGCCGAGCTCCAAGCCCAGTCAACCTATCCCTTCCATTGTGATTTCAGTGCAAGCCTTCTCCTTGGGCAAAACACCTGGGAAGAAGTTCTACGTGACCAACGGTGAAAGAATGCCTTTTTCCAAAGTGAAGGCCCAGTGCGCCGAGCTCCAGGCCACCGTGGCCACGCCGAAGAACGCTGAGGAGAATAAAGCCATCCAGGATATGGCCGGCAGCCCTGCCTTCCTGGGCATCACGGACGAAGTGACTGAAGGCCGGTTTATGTACGTGACGGGAGGGAGGCTTGCCTACAGCAACTGGAAGAGGGATGAGCCTAACGACCACGGCTCCGGGGAGGATTGTGTGATCCTCCTCCAGGACGGGCTCTGGAATGACATTTCCTGCTCTTCCTCCTTCCTGGCCGTCTGTGAATTCCCAGCCTGAGGAGGAGGTCGCCTCCTTGGCTTCCCACTGAGCTCTCTGCTGCTCCGAAAGAGAATTCATGGCCCATTTCCCCACCGCACACCACGGTGTTGACTCATTCCTTCAGGGGGACAGATTGACGGGAGGGAAATAAAGGGATGTGCTTATGGGGATGAGGAAGTGACAAGAAGTTGACAGCCGGGCTCGAGGGTTTCTGGTCCAGTCTGTAGTGAAGGACACCCTCTGTCCTGCCTAAGAGCACAGCATCGGGTCAGAGTCAGCCATGGAAAGGGCCAAATCACACCCTTCCTTCTGTAGTGAGGACACCGCAGCCTCCCAGGGCGGCCAGTGTAGGCCACTCTGCATCAGAGCAGTAGACCTCAGCTTCCGGGAGACCCAGCTCCTTCTCCCCCACATGTTGCCACTATGGCATGTTGCCAAGCTCTCCTGCCCTATGTGCCTTCCCATGGCTAGGCCAGCCCTGTCTGACGTGGGTGCTGTTTTTTTTTTTTTTTTTTAATGTTTATTTATTTTTGAGAGAGAGAGAGAGAGAGGGAGACACAGAATCTGAAGCAGGCTCCAGGTTCTGAGGTGTCAGCACAGAGCCCGATGCGGGGCTCGAACCCACGAACCGCGAAATCATGACCTGAGCTGAAGTCGGACGCTCAACCGACTGAACCACCCAGGTGCCCCAGGTGCTGTTTTTAGTTGTCCGTGAGTTGCACCAGGAAATCTTTCTCCACCAGAGTGTAATGTCCGGCGGTGTCCCGCATCGGTAACAAGGATTAGACCAGGAGTCCCTTCACCCTGCCCAACCGGCCGTGGCCTCCCTATCATCACTAGGGTGATCTTGAGGACAAAGGGAAGCCTTCCCTCCCTGCATACTTTTAGGACAATGATTTGACATTGACAATGATTGTAACATATGCCAGCATCACGGAGGAGGCGATGGCCAGGCAGGCTGTGTCCCTCTCCACAGGGCAGGTCTCAATCCCTTCATGTTCAGCAACCCCTTCCTTCTGTGACATCTTCGCCTTAACATGGGTCCACACCATCCATTTTTATGGAGACAAGAGGAAAACTCCCCAAAGGTGAGTTTCACACCCTGTCAAACTATGCAGTGTCATCCAGATCACGGGTGCCACCCTGTCGGATTATGCAGAGGCACCCAGTCAGCAAGTAAAACCTCCCTCCGAGCAGGGTTCTGTTGCCCTGTTGGCCAGCAACGCTGCTCATGACCAGGACTGGTTTCCAGCAACCTCGGGGTAGGTGGAGCTGAGGTTATATGGAGCCCATGCAGCAAACTGGGGAAGGAAAGCAAATTCCAGCTTCAATGTATGCCATTCACAAAATGAGATCAGAAAATATTTCACGAACGGACCAAGGGCCACTTTAACCTACTGAAATATTTATGTAAAAATGAGCTTTCTTTGTATCTGAATTGCCAAGAGAGAGCACCTCATATTTAGTAAGTGTTAGATGAGTATTTGTTGAACGGGTACAGCAAAGAATTACCAAATAGATGAGAGGATTGGACACTGAGAAGTGAATAGAGGGTAGGGTTCTCTCCCAGGCGAGCAGGACCATCAGGGCAGGGGGGGATCGCTGGGAGGGGACTTACTGCCTCATTGACACTGGCAGGGGGAGGGTGGCAGGACCTGGGTCCTTGCCTCTAAGGATTAGCTCTTCACTGAATTTTTAGTAAGGCGCTTCTTCAGACACTGTACCTGGGGGCACCGAGAAGAATATTCTCGTGGTGTAGAGCAGACCAGGTCTCTATTTTCAGTGCAAATCCACACTGCTTACCAAAAGAACGGGAAGTGCTTACAGTTTAGAGGCACATGTGGAACCACAGGTATGGCAAATAGAAAAAAGAAAGACCAGAAACTTTTGAGAAGGAAAGAAGATACGCATAGAACAACTCCAAACAAGAGAATTCCCATCAGCAGGCATGAAAGTCACACCCGGATTTTCTCATGGCTGAGACAAAAATGAGAAAACGGACAGGTAACCATTAGGTAATTCCTTCTATTTTACGTAAGGGGGTGGGGATTGTGTCTACCCTTTGTTTATACTGTGCATAAAGGCCAGTGGTGTCCAGCTGGAAAGTGGTAGAAGGTATAGTCATGTACTTCCCATGGATTGTTTCCCAGGGTCTACCGATTGCCTCCTTAGTTCAGGGAAAGGCAATAAAAATCTACAGGACAAGCTCAGATTCTTCCATCCCGTTTAGGATTCTTCCTCGCTTGTTCTTCCCTGATCTAGAAACTGGTCGTCTCTTCAGAGCTCCTCTCTAAAGGTAACCCCTTGCTGCCCTACTGCCCTTGATCGAGAACTGAGGCCCCAGCTCCCTGTACCTCATCAGCTGGCAGCGGGGTGCTGTGCAAGTTAGCTCAGAGGAGTTACCTAAAGATACAGGATTCTCAGGGCACCTGGGTGGCTCAGTCGGTTGAACGTCCAACTTTGGCTCAGGTCATGATCTCACGGTTCCGTCAGTTCGAGCCCCTGGTCAGGCCCTCTGCTGTCAGCACAGAGCCTGATTCTCGGATCCTCTGTTCCCCTCTCTCTCTGCCTCTCTCCCTCAAAAAGATATAAACGTTTAAACACTGATAAAAAAAAAAAAAAAAAGATCTAGGATTCTCATGAGGGTCCAAAGATAGAAACCGCAATTCTCCAGGCTTCCCAGGACCTGGAACAAGAGGGAAATTATGGATTTGCGGTGACTCGCCAGACAGTCTCTCTCATTCAAGGGCTGAGGACAGGCAGTCTCCTTTACTAAGGAGCATGCAGTCGTTGATCTCTCTCACACAAGGGACAGACCTTACAGGCTTCAGGCAGCACATTCCTCTCGAGCCCTGTTGTCGGTTCTGATGTCTGTTCTCTGCCATCGCGTTTCCCAGGCTGGTTTTTTTGGACCAGGGAACTGGGAGACTTCTGCAAGCTGCAATCTTCCTTTGCTGACTCATGCCAGGAGCACAAACCTGAAGGTCATACATCAGAGTGTTCCTGGAAACGAAGCTGGTATTCACACCTCTGGGGAGCCGGGGCCCTGACCCCGGGGTCACGCCTGGGGGAAGAAAGAGGCCTGACTCTCTGTGTGCCCTGTTAGGGTTAAAGGAGAGGCGCTTGGTGGGTAGGAGGTTCAGGATTTGGAACCGGGAGCTTGTGGTTTGAGGTCAGCTCCCTGACTAATGCATCGAGTGGCCCTCAGTCTTCCTATCTGTAAATTGGTCTGTAATGGCTTCTTCTCTGGAAAGGTGGATGAATCAATGGTTACACAGAGGTTCAGATCTGCAGGGCCTATTTTGAGCGCAAAGCCGTAGGGCCTGAGAACTGTTTTCAGCTTTTGCTACCTGTCAATCAATTTTGTCCAAAGGAATTGTAGCCTAAACACTTACCACCCATCTCTCAAGTCCATTGAAAGCCAGTCTGAGTAAGTTAGAAGGACAAATACACCTTGCTTTCAGGACGGGAACTTTGAATTTAAATTACATCTGTAAGTCAATGGTCTCCTGTGGAAGACTGGACACAACCAACGTAACTGTGACTTGTTTCCTGGGCCAGAATGAAAACAACTACAAAAGTTCACAACATTCAAGGCCCAGGCTTCAGCCTGAGTTCCAGATCCAGGAATTGAAGGGCCTGTAGGACAGTCCTTCTTCAGAGTTCTACCGCTCTGCTGTTCTCACTTTTAGCCACGCCCAAGCCAAAGCTGGGGACTTGGGGTACCAGCCGAAGACCAGGCTTTCACATTCATCAAATCCCCTTCCTGGGACCAGCGTGCCTCCCTTCTCTGTGGCTGTCAGAGATCGACCAGCACCAGGGGTCAGTCAGACCACATGTCATGGAGACAGCCTCTGACCTGGAAGGTTATTTGCTCATGATTGTGTAACTGATCTGTGGTTTAGAGCCTGCCGGGAATCGGGGTTTTTTTTGTTTTTTTGTTTTTCCTTTTTCTCATTAACCAGGAAGGATTGAATGTCACTGTGGGGCCTGACCTGGAGATGTTGGGAAGTGGATTTTGCAAAGCGATGCTGTCCTGTGACCCTGAGTGGCTGGTGAAGTGCTGGAAAGGTAGGAGGAGCTCCGGGCAAGGAGTTTGGGAAGGAGTGCTCCCCACCCCGGTAGCAGCCTGTGTGGGGGAGGAGACAGTGTCCCCAACTGTGGAACAGTGCTTTATCCAGCCAAAGACAGGGGCCGTGCTCTAAAGAAGTGGGATGCAAGTAGCCATTTATTTTCTAAACCAATGCCTTGGGCTAGGCTGGCCAGCGCCAACCCAAGGTCCAGCGTGCCCTGTCCTGCAAGACAGAGTGTTCGTGCCACTTCGTGCAGCTTTTCAGGGTAGTGACCAGCGGAACTGCCTGGAATGCTTGACAAAATCATGGGATCTCAGCTCCACTCTGGATCCGGTGAATCAAAGTTCCAGACATCTGTCATTTTCTCAAGATCCCTAGGTGATCTGCATGAAACTCACTGGCCCAAGAAGTATCATCACTACAGTGCTTTCTGCCTGTACCTCAACTTTGCACGGAGGCCTGGAGCCAGGAAGCCAGGGATTCTCCATTCCTTGCAGGCCCTTCATGAAGTGACAGACGTCCTGCTTAACTGCATATTGTCAGAGTCCAAATAATCTCCTTCAGTGATCGATGCCCCACTAGTGAAAAGCAACTTCTGACCCCAATCCTTCCCTATGCATTTCCAGGGTCTTACTTTCCAGGGTGTGACTTTAGGGAGTGGGTTTGGGCCTGGAACAGCTCTAGGGAGCTCAGAGAAGGCGAGGCACTGGGCAGGTGAGACTCTGAATGGGGAATTGTGTGCACATGGATTTGGGGTATTTATACGTATTTTTGTGCCTGTGCGAGTGTGTGAATATCAAATAGAAGCCAACAGACCCAGTCCTTGAAAGACCCAGCATCCAGCTGTTAGGGGGCTCCCCCCAGCCTGCGTCCAGGCCTCTCTCTGCACACCCCTCACTGAGGAGCATTGGCTCTGGGGGTCCCTAGGGCTCTGGTTGAGGCGTGCTTGGTCCCGGACAAAAATGGTCCACGAGTGGCCCTGAGCTATGCGCTGGGGCCCCTAGGACTCAGCAGAGATTGTCT
Organism: Panthera uncia; assembly: GCF_023721935.1. Lineage (NCBI taxonomy): Eukaryota > Metazoa > Chordata > Mammalia > Carnivora > Felidae > Panthera > Panthera uncia. The sequence continues at coordinate 38,181,052 of NC_064818.1, read as the reverse complement.
ACATGCTAATACGATCCTCCTCCCCTGCCAGGTCTTGGATCATTTGTCACCACTATCTCTCCGCCTAAGTCCTTATCTGACCACTGAATCTTAGATTGCCTCAACCCCCGTCACCATTACAATGCTCCCTTTTATTTTCTTGTTAGCAATCCTAGTCACTGAACTCACCTCAGCCATGTACTTGCTCAAGTTATATCTGTGCAACAAAGCCATTAGGAAGACTCTGGATCCAGATGGCCTGGATTCAAACCCTGGCTCTACCACTCTGTGGCCATGTGACCCTGGGCAAGTCACATACATGCTGTGCCTTTGGTCCTCCTCTTGATGAAACCGGGATAATAATAGTATCCAGCTCACAGGGTTGTTGTGAGGGATAAATGACCTGATACAAGAAAGGCACTTTAGGGCGGCCCTGGCCTGCAGTCAGCACCGCGCAAACATTTCTTCTTGCCGCCGCTGTGACTGTCGCAATACCGTATCATCCACCCCTGCAGTCCCAGGGCCTGTGAAAGGGCTGGAAACCGCGTACACATTCAGTGGCTGTTGAATGAACGAATGAATGAACAGATGAATGACTGAATCTCAGTCCTCCCTGCAAATGTGTGGCCAGACTCCCTTCTCTGGAACTTGACTCAGCTCCAAGTTGAACCCAAGAGAGAAGCGGCCAGACTTATTTTGGAATGTGGATGTGGGCACGGCCTCCCTTGCCCAGTTTAGCGGCTTTGTGCTCCCCGGGGCTGTGGCATCACGCTGCCCTCTGCTGGCTGTCCCCAAGACGGGGCTAGCAAACCCGGAGAAATGGAGAAATCGTGTAGTAAGTTCTGGGAGCAGGGGCCTCATGAGCCTTTTGCCTGCAACTTCAGGACGCTCCTCCTTTCCTTCCCTCCCCTTTTGCCCTGGTTGCTACCCCCACCTTGAATGCCTTTCCTAAATGCCGCTAACCCTTTAGGGCCAGATCCAGATGGATCCAGAGGGCCATACTCCCTCTGGGTAACCACAGGTGTCCGGCAAGCCCTTAGTACTAGTGTAATTCTCTAATCCTTGTCTGTGGGTCTGTCTCATTTCCAAACCTAACTGTGAGTTCTTCGAGGCAGGACCCGGGGGCCACCCCCACCCTCCTCCTTGTCTGCGTCTCAGATCTCTGAGTCCAGGGCAATTTCAGAATCCCATCAAGGACGAGACTGTACTGCTAGCCCTTTGGAGGGTGGGTTTGTGGAGTTCTCACGGGGCTCCCTGTGGACTTTCTGGGTATCTCTCTCCAGTCCAATCAGAATCAAGCAAATGACATATTGGACAAAGGGCTAGTATCCAAAATCTACAAAGAACTCACCAAACTCCACACCCGAAAAACAAACAATCCAGTGAAGAAATGGGCAGAGGATGTGAATAGACACTTCTATTCATGAATAGACACTTCATTCAAAGAAGACATCCAGATGGCCAACAGGCACATGAAAAGATGCTCAACATCACTCCGCATCAGGGAAATACAAATCAAAACCACCTCACGCCAGTCAGAGTGGCTAAAATGAACAAATCAGGAGACTATAGATGCTGGCAAGGATGTGGAGAAACGGGAACCCTCTTGCACTGTTGGTGGGAATGCAAACTGGTGCAGCCGCTCTGGAAAACTGTGGAGGTTCCTCAAAAAATTAAAAATAGATCTATCCTATGACCCAGCAATAGCACCGCTAGGAATTTACCCAAGGGATACAAGAGTGCTAATGCATAGGAGCACTTGTACCCCAATGTTTATAGCAGCACTTTCAACAATAGCCAACTATGGAAGGAGCCTAAATGTCCATCAACTGACAAATGGATAAAGAAGATGTGGTTTACATATATAAAGGAATACTACTTGGCAATGAGAAAGAATGAAATATGGCCTTTTGTAGCCACGTGGATGGAACTGGAGAGTGTTATGCTAAGTGAAATAAGTCATAGAGAGAAAGACAGATACCATATGTTTTCACTCATCTGTGGATCCTGAGAAACTTCACAGAAGACCATGGGGGAGGGGAAGGGGGGAAAAAGTTACAGAGAGGGAGGGAGGCAAACCGCAAGAGACTCTTAAAAACTGAGAACGAACTGAGGGTTGATGGGGGGTGGGGGAGAGGGGCAAGTGGGTGATGGGCATTGAGGAGGGCACCTGTTGGGATGAGCACTGGGTGTTGTATGGAAACCAATGTGGCAATAAATTTCAGATTAAAAAATAAAAAACAAAATAAACAAAATATTCCTTTCATAAAAAAAAAAAAAAAGAATCAAGCCCTAGGCTTTTTATTCCCCCATTTGCCTACCCCCCCCCCCCATCCACTGTCAGCAGGGAGGTTTACTTGTGATTTTGGTGGTGACCCCACAAAGTCAGGCTGAGGACCTGTAAGTCAGGAGGCTTGAGAAACTGCCTGGGGGGCCCCTTGGGCACCAGCAGAGCACCCCAGCACACAGCGATGGGGGACCTCCTGCAGGTTTCAGACAGAGAAGACAGTGACGTCCTGCTGCCTGTCAATCTGTATGGTAATGCTGTTCTCCCAAAGCTGGAAGCCCAGCTGATGGAGGCACCAGGATCCTTGCAGAGGTCCCAGGGGGGGCCCTCGCTTGGCTCGCTGATGGGGCTCAGGGGCAGACTTCATGTGGGGCTCCCTCAGGGCCTGCAGAGCGCTGTTCTCTTAAGGCAAGAATGGCAACCATTAGCACGCAGGCTGCCCCTCTCCTCCCCCATGTTGGTGGCAGACAAAACTAATCAACTGCCTCCTCCTCGGCCTGGATGAGACCCTGAAAGCCGTTTAGCCCTGCGGTTGTTACCAAGGGATCTGAGACGGTGTGCGGAAAACGTCCACCCCTGCCTCGCGCTCCTGACACGTCCAGCTTCCTGCTCACATAAGAACCTATGGCCTTGGGGGGCGCCTGGGTGGCTCAGTTGAGCATCTGACTTCGGCACAGGTCATGATCTTGCAGTTCCTGAGTTCGAGCCCCGCACCGGGCTCTGTGCTGTCAGCTCAGAGCCTGGAGCCTGCTTCAGATTCTGTGTCTCCCCCTCTCTCTCCCCCTCCCTTGCCTGCGCTCTCTCTCTCTCTATCTCTCAAGAATAAATAAACTTTAAAAAAAATTAAAAAGATGAACACTTACGGGGCGCCTGGGTGGCTCAGTTGGTTAAACGTCCAACTTTGGCTCAGGTCATGCTTTCACAGTTCTTGAGTTCGAGCCCCACATCGGGCTCTGTGCTGACAGCTTGGAGCCTGGAGCCTGTTTCAGATTCTGTGTCCCCTTCTCTCTCTGCCCCTCCCCTGCTCACACTCTGCCTGTCTCTCTCTCTGTCTCAAAAATAAACATTAAAAAAATTTTTTAAAATAAAAATAAAAAGATGAACACTTAGTTCAATTATTTTCAGTTCGTGCTTTAAAAATTTTTTTAAATAATGGAAGTGAAGTATATTGTCCTTTGAATATAGCTTTAATTCTAGTTCATAGATTTTTGGGCACTTACTGTTGTTGAATTTAGTTGTTTTAATTACTACTAAGATTGTGCATTTTAATACTATTGGACATTTCAATACCATTGGACATCAGTATTCCTTCTTTACTGGATTTTTGCTTCTCATTCTTATCCCATTTTTTTCCTACTTACTCATCAGTTTCTTATTGTTTTTCCTATTATGCGCTTTGCAAATAAATCAACATTTTTAATTTTCATGTATGTTGGGTTTGACTTTTTGGCAGAAAAGTTTTATGTAATTTTTTGTGTGGTCTGATGTATCAAAATTATTGTTTTGGGCTTTCTTTTCTGACATCATTCTTCTTTTTCAATTTTAATTTTATTAAAAAAAATTTTTTTTTAATGTTTATTTATTTTTGAGACAGAGAGAGACAGAGCATGAACGGGGGAGGGTCAGAGAGAGAGGGAGACACAGAATCCGAAGCAGGCTCCAGGTTCTGAGCCATCAGCCCAGAGCCCGACGCGGGGCTCGAACCCACGGACCGTGAGATCGTGACCTGAGCTGAAGTCGGACGCTTAACTGACTGAGCCACCCAAGCGCCCCTCAATTTTAATTTTAGAGAGAAAGAGAGCACATAAACAGGGGAGTGGGGCAAAGGGAGAGAGGCAGAATCTTAAGCAGTCTCCACACTCAGCACAGAGCCCAACACGGGGCTCAATCCCATGACCCTGGGATCATGACCTGAGCCGAAATCAAGAGTCGGATGCCCAACGGACTGAGCCACCCAGGTGCCCCTCTGACGTCATTCTTAGGTAGCTCTTGTCCCCTCTAAGACTATATAAATCATCGCTTGCATTTTTTTCTGGTTTTGATTTTATATGTAACTAAAAGAATCTGATTTTATTTTTCATCTAAGTGTTAAACCATCTAACTCAGCATTATTCATTGGGCGTCACTATTTTCCTACTATTTCGGTCTTCTATTTTTATCATGCGTAGATGAAATACTCGTATACATGTGCATCCTCGGACCTGGGTTTGGACTTTGTGGGTTATTACATTGTTCTGTCTATCCCTGTGTCAGTATTATACAAATTAGCTTAGCTATACAACACCCTTTGACATAAGATGACCAGGTCCATTCTCATTATTTTTAAAAGTAATTTTTCTCACTGTTCTAGAATGTTTATACTTTCCTAACAGCCTGGGAATCACTTGATGAGCTCCTCAAAAGTCTTGGGATCGCGTCTTTGGAAAACTCACATCTCTCTGGGTGAGTGGGCGGGAGGTCAGGCATGTGGGCGGCCAGGCATCGGGCTTGCTCAAAACCCAGCTCAGGTGTTTCCTCCTCTTCTTGTGTTGACCCAGCCCTCCGGTCACAGAGTACCTTTGCTTGGCCTGAGGTTTCCACCTGACCTTCCGGCCCTGGCCTGGGCCCAGTCACTCACACCCGAAATGCCATGTTCTGGGAAATCATAAAATGGCAGAAAGGCTGGTGGTGAAGGCACAGCACTATTTCCTCAGATCAAAGGGCCTGGAAACATCCTGAAAACACTTTATTCAGCCCTACAAACAGACTTACAAGTAGGAATTAAGGATTTCATTCACTCAACTCTTTCATTTACTTACTCCGTTCATTGTGTCAAGGTACTAAAATATATGAAAAGTACGATTTTGCTCAGGCAGGGCCCTCACGAGTCCCTCTGTGGCTCAGAGTCATTCAAGCCAGGCAGTCTGAGAGAGACCACACTGCTTAAGTAAATGGGGGGCAAGGAGGTTAATATTCAAAGTGTCATGGATAAGGGTGGGCGACGAGCGCTGCAGTAACAACCCCCAAATCTCACTCAGAGTCCAAGTGGATCCAAGTGATCCCCTTGGGTCAACAAGGATAGTTGTTCTCCGTGCATTCGCTCAGGCTTCCAGAATGCTGGGTTGCACGACTTTACATCCGCCAATGCTTCTGTGATCATGGCGGCAGCAGAAGGGAGGCCATTTGGGAAATGGACACTGGTCCTCATCTGTGTCTACCCAGAAGTGACGCATGTCACAGACCTGCCTTCATAGAGCCTCTTGTATCGAAATATTGGTGAAAATCAGTAAAATCTACCCCAAAATACCTGCTAGTAGCCATTGACAGGCCTAAGAATCGCAGACAACTTGCCTGAACGATGAGTGTCTGAGTAGCCTGGGGACTGCACAGAAGACGGCTCCCTATTGCCCCGGTTCACAGGTGTTATTATGGCCTATTCATTCTTAATCTACTTATAGAGCATCTCGATGGCCTGTTGCTGGGACACAATTCTACAGCTTATCTCTGATGTCATGGATGTGCAGGGCTGCAGCGTCTCTGAGGGCATAAGCAGCCATCTCCACCTCTGTACCCAGTGCCTGGACAAATATTTGACCTATAAATTCGTATTTTACTCCTCCTAATAGATACCTGGTTTCTCTGCTCTTGTGTCGAAGGCAGAGGCAACTGGAAAAGTCCAGCACACCATTCACCTTGGGTTGAGGACATCCAGAAGGTAAGAGTGATGGAGAATGCCCTGAACTTAAACAACTTCACTGTCAGGGTTTTATATCAAGGGGATTCCGAACAAAGATAGGATCCTGGAAAGGCAAACAGCAGAGGGCTCCCCACTGCCTGGCCGTTGGGGGATGGGGGCTGGTTTGGTGACAGGAGGGTTGAGAACCAGGCGGTAACCTGAGAATCTTCTGTCAAACCGAACAGGGGCTTCCCTAAGAAAATGTATGGTTGTCCCCTCTCCACACATGGAAGGGCCCAGCCTGCTTCCATGATGCGACCTGGCATTGGGAGGGTCACAACATATGAGAGCGTTAAGAGTCACACAGCCCTGGCTTTACTTGGCACCTAGGCTACCAAGCCAGGGACCATGGCTACTACGGTTGGGACGAGGCCGAGAATGGTTGACCTTTGCCATTGACTGTGTTGACCTTTGCCCATGATGTAGGTGCAAGGGAGGCCTCTATGCTCAGGCATGGGTTAGGGCTTGAATTTTCTGAAAAACTTGCCTCAGTTCTCTGCCTTTTAGAGCCCAGCTGGACCTCCGTACTTGTTCTCTGTGCTGGAGAGCAAACCAGACCCCCGCAGCCCCACAGTGGATCTGAAGCCTCCTCCCATAGGGTGTGGGGTCTCAGCATCCCCGGCCTTCAACACCACAGGAGATTTCCCTCCTTCCTACTGAGTCACATAGTTCTGCACTCTTCTTTCCTTCCCTCTTGTCAAGAAACAGGCTGGGCTTAAGTGTTGGGATGGGTAGTGATTACTTTTAGAAGGTCTGCCCACACCACCGTGACCTTGCATGGATCCCGGGGGCCATATTGCCCTGTGCGGTCCCACCTTCCGGGATTAGGTCATTGGACTGGAGGTGGGCATCTGAGACAGACTCATTTTTATAGGAGTTTTGAACTGATATCAAGCAAGAGTTTCTAATCTCCGTGTGGCGATTTGTGTGACACACGTTTCCCCACGCTTGGGCAGTCAAGAGACTGGGAAGAAGAGGAAGCTGGTGTGTAAAGGAGGACGAAGCAAGGATGCAGAGAGGGGTAGAAGCCAAGGAGACAGCTCGATGTTGCCTGCGCTCCCCCCGACTCCCCTCCCCCATCCTCCCTGGGCCAATTTAGAGCTCTCTGCTCTTAGAAAAAATACTTCTGGAGCGCCTGGATGGCTCAGTCGGTTCAGCATCCGACTTCGGCTCAGGTCATGATCTCATGGTGTGTGAGTTCGAGCCCCACACCGGGCTCACTGCTGTCAGTGCAGAGCCTGCCTCAGATCCTCTGTCCCCCTCCCCCGCTTGCACTCTCCCCCCCAAATAAAATAAACATTTTTCAAAAAAATAAACAACAAGAAAAAAATGCTTCTCCTTCGCTGAAGCTGGATCCAGTTGTTCTTATTTGCAATCATAGTAATAATAAGAATAATTAATAAAAGGCCTTTCTAAGCTCCCTCGGTGAGTGTGTCCGGTGTGGCCTTCCTGTGGAACTGACGTATCGCAGAAGCCGCCAGGAGTGGGGGAGAAAGATCTTGGCAGAGAGCCTGACCCGCCTGCTTTTGTTTTTAGGCATCCTGTCCTATCTACCAGATGAGGCTGCGGGGGTGGTGGGCAGAGGACTGGGGGATCCATTCAGGAAGGGCCGGTCAGGGCAGATCTCATGGTCCCAGAAACAAGGGAGAGAGTGGTTGGCTTCCTGTGTAGGGAGGGGCGTCTGCTGCCCTCCCCTAGGAGCCTGTGCTCCACCCCAGATGTCATTCCAGTTTCTTTACACGTTTTTACGGTACCTGTCACGATGAGCACGGGGTGATGTATGGAACTGTTGAATTACTTACTATACTATATACCTGAAACTAATATAACACTGCACGTTAACTAATTGGAATTAAAATAAATACTTCATTAAAAAAAAAAAAAAGAAAAGAAAAGAAGGGGCACCTGGGTGGCCCAGTCGCTTAAGCGTCTGACTCTCGATACAGGCTCAGGTCGTGATCTCGTGGTTTGTGGGATGGAGCCCCAAGTTGGGCTCTGCTGACAGTGCAGAGGCTGCTTGGGATTCTCTCTCTCTCTCCTCTCTCTGCCCCTCCCCCGTTCTCATTCTCTCTCTCTCTCTCTCAAAATCAATAAACAAACATTAAAACAACGAAAATAACAAAAAATTTTTTTTTGCCGTTACTGTGTCAGAAAAATCAAACTAAGCTTCGACCTAAAAATGTACAGGCCAAAAGTATAAGCTTTGAGGTCAGTGTCCTTTGTCATGACCGAGCTGTAGCATTGCTACTGACTGTGCCCATGTGTAAGTCCCTGCTCACTCTGTGTCCTGATTTTCACGTCCGCAAAATGAGGAGGCTCTGACTGGATTACCTCTGGTGCAAAGCAGGGAAAGGACATTCCTGCAACCGCCAGGCAAGAGGAGGGTTGGGGATAAATGTGAGCATGGCTGGACACCCTCCATGCCTGAGACCTCAGATGGAACTAGGTGGTGCGGGTGGAACTCCCTCCTGTGAACCAAGAGGTGGTCGTATGACACAGAGAGAGAGAGATTGAGATCCTGGGCCGTGCAAGGATGAGGACCAGTCTACTGGGCATAAGGCTGGGCAGCCAGGGGAGGCAGATGCTCCCTGCCAGGCGTCCATCCCACTGCTGCTTCCCCAGCCCCGGGCTTGAAGCCAGAGGCAGCCACTGAGGCCTGTCAGCCCAGGGGCTCCAGCTTGTGTTTGGCTAGAGGAGCCTGGAGTTCAGGGAGGGGTCCGGAAGAGGGATGTGCATGGGGGAGCTGTCAGGAGAAGGAATTCGAAGCCTTGGACAGAACGAGCTCCACTTGGAGTGAGAGTCCGGCCTGAAGAGAATGGAGAGCAGAGGCCAGCCCTGCACCATTAAGTGGTCAAGTGGGAGGAGGGAGGAGGAAAAGACGTAGCTAGTTGGGTGAGACCAAGGCAAGCAAGAGTGCTGCCCTGGAAGCCCAGAGGAGGAAGAGTGAAGGTCCGGGGTTGGTCAGCTGGTCAAACATGGCTGACAGTTGGGGAAAGGGAGGAGGGGGGAAGGGAGAGGAGGAGGGAGGGGGAGGGGCCTAGAGGGAGCCACCCGATTTTGCAACGGGGAGGTCTTGGGGACCCAAGTTTATCCCTTGCGACTGGGAAAGCAGCTGGCCCCTTCTTCCTCTGACAAGTCTCCCACGTGTGAAGCCATTTGACTCTGAGAGAGGCTTTCCGCAGGGACCTCCCCGACTGCTCTGTGGAGAAGCCCTGGCCAGCAGAGGCGGCGCCATTTTATTGGGGCATCGGCAGCACACAGGTCTGGGCCCCCACTCGTTGGCCAGGCCCCCACTCGCTGGCCAGGCTCCCGGGTGGAGCACGGCCCCCCACCCCGGTGGCTCAGAACTCGCAGACCACCAGGCGCTGCTCTCCGCAGGCCTTGTCGTTCCACTTGCCATTGGTAAAGATCTCCACACAGTTCTCTGCGCCGCCATTGTTGTTGGGCTCCCCTGGGGCCCAGTTGGAATAGACCAGGGGCTCCCCGGTGGGGTAGATGAACTTGCCTTCCGTCTTGATGTCGGTTATACTCAGGAAAGCAGCCTTGTTCTCAACGGTGACCAGCTGCTGCAGGGCGTCGTTCTCGGCCGCAGAGCGTGGGGAGGCCATCTGTCCCCCGGCCTGTATACACACCTGCTGTGCGTCCTCAAAACTCTTTTCAATACCTCCTGTCTTGAAGATCTTCTCCCCGACACCTCGGCCATTGGGGAAGAGCTCCACTAGGAGAAGAGGACAGTCAGGTTGGGGTTATGGCAGCACCAGGCCAGAGCTCCGGGGCTCTGTGACCTTTGTGCGACAGCCCCCACCCACCCAGCATCCATGTGGGATATCAGGGCACCCGATAGGACAAAACTGAGGCACTTGGTTCCAGTGCACTGGCTTCACAATGCAGCCTGGGAGGAACTCCTGTGGTCCGTAGTTATAGATGAGGACACTAGAGCCCAGAGAGGTTAAGTAAGGGGCCCGGAGTCACATACCCGGCAAATGTACGTTTAGGACTGAACCTTGTTTGCTGGGACGCTAGAGCTGGAACGTGCTCTTTCTGTTTCACCCCACGTTGTGTGCTGGGGTCAGTGAGAATTGCAATGACTTTGGTGAGTGATGGCTGGGGCAGTTTCTGATGTGCGTGTGCTGGGGGTGGGGCAGGGGCATCTGAGAGCCTCACTGTGCTAATCTCTGCACTCACTGCAGCCCGATGTTGGCCCCTCGGGATGCATGTGGGTGATGCCCCAGCCAGTCAGCCTCTCCAGGGTGCTGGGTGAGGGGATGAAGGCACCTGAGAGGTGGCAGGGGGCAGAGGGGATCAATTCTGGGAGAGCCCTGTTTGGGAATCGGAAGCCAGGTGTTCTGATTGCCACCCCATCCTGGCAATGACTGCCTAGGTGGAAAAAGGAAAGTTACTTCCCTTTTCAGGGTTTCTAATTCCTCATTTCCGAAGCGGGGGTACGCTTCATAAAAACATCAACTATGTGACATATCACGTGTCTAATCTTCCATCCCATCCCCATCCCTTTGGCTTTTGGGCTCAGGCACGGAAATCTTCAGGGCCACCGAGAGGGCTGTGCCCTGGCCTCACTGGGCTGGTTAGACCTCAGGGTGCACCCCGAACCCCTGCCCTTCTCTGAGTAGCTTCAACTAGGGCTCGGGGGCAGATTCTCCACAGGCTCAGGACGGACGGCACTCGGGGCAGCCCTGGACAAGGTCAGTGCAAGAGTTCATGTGCCGCTACTGGCTTCTATGTTCCATGCATCTGGGTGGGCACACGTGTGCATACATGAACACGTCCCTGTATTCTTCTGGAGGTACATGGGAGTACTTACCGTCTGGACGTGTGCGTGTACGTATGCGTGTGCTCATGTATGTCATGGTGTGGGGTGAGTGATGGTATTTGAGTACACACATGTGGCCGGCATCTCTGGACATGTTCCACTTTGCAGCGGTGTGCAAAGGAGTGAGTGAACACATGTGCAAATTTGTTGTGGAGGGAGTGAGACATACCCAATACCTGAAACTCCCATCCTTGGTTCTTAGGTACTTGGTACTTAGGAGCCAAACCTGTGTCTTACCCAGTGAGGCCCCTTTAGGATCTACACCTTTGGAAATCGCTTCTTTTTTTGGATCAGGGAGATTTGATGAATGATGGAGACCCAAAGCTGACGTCAGGGAGAGCTGATGAGGAGGGCCAGTCAAGGACCAAGGTGGAGATTCCAAAAGGCACAGGGTACTCTGCAGGATTCCAGGATTAGGAAGAATCCCTGATTTAAACACCCAGCAGGGTGCAGGGAGAGCCCAGCACTGGCTGGAGCCTAGAGGTGGTCAGTCCCCTTCCAGAGCCATGGGCATGTCCAAGGTGACATACTTCATGGCCACATAGCAAGGCTAGGCCCCCACCAGCCTTGAACCCCGAGAGCAGCATCCCAGCCCCAGCCCTCAGGACAGTGTCCAGATTCTCTGCTGCCTTGGGCTGTGAAACAATATCTGGGCACTCACACGCCGGGTCCCACAGAGGTAAGAAATGCATCCTGGGTTGGATATCCCCTGTCTATCACAGGGAGCAGCACGGGGCAGGCAGGAGTGAAGGTCTGTTGAACTGCACAGGTCTCAGGGCACAGATCGGGTCATAGGCGGCTGTGATGTTGGGGGGCGGGGGGCATCCCGGAGCCTGATAACCTCCACCAGGCTTCCATCACCCCCATTGAACTGGTGATATGGCCACACCCTCCTCTCTGTCTCTTGCATCTACTTCCAGATCCTGGAGTATAGGGCTGCCTGCTCTGTCCCAGCACTACTCTCAGCCCCAGACCCTGCCCCAGAGCCAGATCTGGCTCTAAATATGGTCCCAGCCTGTTCCAATCCCAGACCCAGACCCAACCAACTCCAAACCAAGGCCCAGGCCCAGTCGGAGGCCTAGCCTTGGTGCCTGGCTCGATTCGGATCCAGGAACGTACCTTTCCTATACTGAGAGAAGGCATTCTGGAGGTGTCGGACCTGTCCACGTAAGGCCTCCACCTGCTGCCTCAGAGCAGTGATGTCTGCAGAAGAGAGAGGTCGAGTGAAGGCAAGCCCAGCATAGCCTGGGATCAGCTCAGAGCTTGGGCCTTAAGGGAAAGATACCCAGCTGCAGGCACATGTAGGGGACGGGATAAGGAGCTGGGACCAGGCCCTAGCAAGCCCACATCCACTAACACAACTAGCCCCTGTTGCCCCCAGATTTCCTATACTTCTATGAACAAACTGTCCCCAGAGCAGGTCCCTGCACATCACTGACACTGAACCTGTGAAAATTTAACTCCCAATTCTGGGGATCTCATAGCACCTTCTTTGGGGGGACAGGAATATACTTTCATCAGTACTTCCCGTCCACTGGGTTATTTGGTAGTCAAAGCTATCCTTTGAATTGGGAAGGGAGCTGTGCTTTCTCCGGTGATCGGATGGAAAAGCTGCTCAGGGCTGCCCTCCTGTGAGTAAGAGTCTAAAACCAGAGCCTCATTCCCCTGCCTTCCTTCCCGCTAGCGCTAGCGTTCCTGCTTCCCACCGGCTCCCTGTGGTTAATGGGGCCGAAGATAGGCTGTCCTGAGATAAAGAAGGCCACCTCCCTCCCCCTGTCCCCACCCCGTGGTGGCTCCCAGATCTAGCAGATGCTGCCTTACCAGGAAGCCCGCTCTCTCCCTTTGCTCCTTTGTCCCCAGGAGCACCTCTGTCCCCCTTCGGTCCTGCGGGCCCTTTGGCACCTGGAGGTCCTGGCGGACCCATGGCTCCAGCAGGGCCTGGGATCAGAGAAGAACTGGGTGAGCTCTGTATCCACTTTCCAGCATTGTCACCCTCCCAAGACATGGGCTGTCCACCTGGCCTGCGGTCCCCCCTCCCCGATACAGACTGCTCCCCGAACCCAGCCATGCACCCTCCTTGGACATAGACTTTCCCTACCACCCAGTAACACCAGCTCCAACTTGATGAGTGGCGGTGGGGGAGGGGTGGCCATCACCAGCATCAGGGATGCACAAGGGAACCGGAGCCCCGTCCTAGCTCCTTCCGTCACTCACCCACTGCCCCAGCATTTCCAGTGGCTCCACGCTCACCAGGGGCACCTCTCTCTCCTTTAACCCCTGGGGGGCCTCTCGGCCCTGCAGAGCCCTGCATGCCAGGCACACCCACATCTCCTGAGGAAGGAACAAATTGGAGCAAAAGCTGCCGAGAGTGGACTTTTCACCCTTCGCTCCAAGGGGAGAGAGAACCGGTGAGAAGGTGCTGCTTACTGGCCGGGGTTCCTCCGCGGAGACGAACAGGAAAACGCCGTCAATGTGGGAATGTGGGGGAGAAGGGGCCACGACAAGGCCTGCCCAGCGCTGATGGTCTGGGCATTTCCCGGCACTCGAGCCGGCCTTGGGTCACACCCTGGACTGTGCCGTATTCCTCCCTTCTCCCTCCCAGACTGGCCACCTACCAACCACCTACCTTTGGGCCCAGCCTCTCCTTTGGGGCCTGGTGTGCCTTGAGGTCCTACATTTCCCTGCTTCCCTGAGGCACCCTCTCTGCCAGCTGGACCAGGCGTACCTCGAGGTCCCGGAGGTCCTGGGGAAAAGGCCCAGCATGGTCAGTGACACTAAATCCTGCTGGAAGTGGGAGCGTCCGAAGAGAGGACAGCAGTGATAGAAGTCAAGAGAGGCAGCATCGTCATAAAAGGTGAGGTCAACAGGAGTTCAGTCTCCCCTGCAATAACCCGGTACCACCTTCAGAACAACCTTCTTCCTTCTTCCTGGGGTGGGATCTGTGCATATCTACTGGCATGTTCTAGAGGCTGCAGCACCACCTGCAGACATCTGCATTCCATGCCCAGCTGCTCACCAGATGGTCCAGAGTCTCCCTTTGGTCCAGGCTCTCCAGCAGAGCCATTCTCCCCTTTGGGCCCAACTGGGCCAGCCGGTCCAGGCGTCCCCGCTCTCCCTACAGCTCCTGGCGAACCTGCAGCAGCAGAAGAAATGGGCACAAACCTTAGGCCCAGAGACGAGCCAGCTGCGTGCACAGTCGGGCCCCTTGCATTCCTTCAGGGTTCTACAGGGTGTAGACATCCCACTTCCACACTCCTTGGTGCAGTGGTGATCCAGGAAATGGGTGTCCACACCCCTATTTTACAGGTGAGAAAACAGGCTTGCTGGAGCTGGCTGTGAACTCAAGCCAAGACCCATCTGACTTTCCACGCAGGGCACCTCCCCCTGCCCCAAGACCACGGTATATACAGCAGGCAGTCTGTCAGCATTTAGCCTTGATCATGGACTCCTTGTTCTCCCCTTCCCAGAACCAGAGTTTGTCAGAAATGACACCTGGCACCGATCATCAGGGAAATGCAGATCGAGACCACGATGAGATGTCACCTTACCCCTGTTAGAATGGTTATTAGCAAAAAGACAAGAGATAACAAGTGTTGATTAGGATGTGGAGAAAAGGGAACCCCTCATGCGCTATTGATGGGAACGTAAATCGGCGCAGCCACTGTGGAAAACAGAATGAAGGGTCCTCAAAAAATTAAAAATAGAGTTTTACACTCAGTTCTGTTCATTTGGTTATTCTTTTTGTTGTTGTTGTTGTTGTTTGTTTTTTGTGTTTTTACTGAGGTGAAATTCATGTAATATAACATTAGCCTGTTGTAAAGTATACCATTGATTGGCAGTTAGCACGTCCACAGTGGTGTGCAATTACCTCCTGTATTTAGTTCAAAATCACTTCGTCACCCAAAAAAAAACCCATAGCCACTAAGCCATCACCCCCAACCTCCCCTCTCCCCAGCCTCTGGATAGCACTACTCTGCTTTCTGTCTCTATTTCCTATTTTGGACATTTCATATAAATGGAATCAGACAATAGATGACCATTTATGTCTGGCTGTTTTAACTCAGAGTGACATTTTTGAGGTCCATCCACTTGGCAGTGTGTCTCAGGGTTTCATTCCTTTGTGTGGCTGAGTATTATTCCACTGTGTGGACAGAACCCGTCTTGTTCATCCACTCATCAGTTGATGGACATCTGGGCTCTTCCCATCTCTGGGCTGTTGGGAATAAAGCTGTTACGAACATTCATGTGCAAAAAGAGAAGGAATGACACCTGACAGGTGCCGCTGACTTGTTCATTCACTCATCTGTTCACTGAGAAACCATCTGTGGAATATAACCGGGCAAGATGCAAATGTTAGCACCAGAACCCGGTCTGCAAGAGATTTGCAATAGGATTTTAAACGGTGAGGCACAAGTAATGAGTGAGGAAGAAGATTTGCAAGATGCCCCTTGTCCTACCACATCATCACCCCAACCCAGTACACACACATATGGCCAGAGCTGTCTTCCTGAGGGAGCAAATGGGACTTCAGGGTCAGGAGGATTTAGAGAGACTCGCAGAGGGAAGAGGACATGTCAGGCTTGGAGACTTGTGCTCCAGGAGGGGCCAGGCCTGCCTGGGTAACACTGTGCTGGTGGTGGGGGTGGGTGCCTGTGATGGGTGACTGAGAGGCTCTGTGCTGGGCATTTGTATCCTGCCTCTAGTTATGATCCTCACCAGGAATGAAATGGAAGCATGGAGGGTTACAGGATGGGCCCCTCACCCCATATCCAATAGGGCACCATGCTGGGCAGAGATGTCCTATCCCTAGGCTGAGGTCCCCTTGGGCTCCACCCTGGCTGGGATGGCAGCCGGTAGAAAAAGCGTTAGAGGTCTCCCATCCATGGTGTAGAAGTCCTGGAGACCATGAAGGGACTCCCTCTTCAACAGCAAGCACCCATGCCTCCCAAAGCACTAATTTTGCATCCCAGTGTCCCCCAAAGGCCAGCCCTGTGCCTTAACGCCACCTGAAGTGAAGCTTTGTGGACCCGCGGTCTGGCCAGTCTGAACTGCACTAAATTCCTCCTTTCCTTACATCTTACAGTCACTCATTCCACAAGTACTCACTCGAAACTTCTACTGTGCACAAGACACCATCGGCAATGCGGGGACACAACAGTGAAAAAAGCAGACACAACATCAGATCCCTCTTTCTCTTGGGGCTGAAACCCAACTGCACAGAGACAGATCATAAAAATCAAAATGTACAACATACGGTTTATTAGAGCAGAATAAGTGCCATTGAGGAAAAATATAGCACAGAGAGTGTCAGAAGGCAGGGGTAGTGTCTTCCAAGTAGGGTGGTCAGGGACAGACTCGTGGAGAAGGTGGTCTGTAAGTAAGGCCGTGAAAGAGCCGAGGAGTGACCCACAGGGACAGCTATGGGAAGAGCAGTGATAGGGCCCTGGGGTGGCAGGGGGCTGGATGTGGTTAGGGACCAGCAAGGAGCCAGTGTGGCCAGAAGAGGTGAGGTCAGAGGAGTATGCAAGGGTGAAGAGTGTCCTTGTGAGCTGCTGAGGGGTGTGTGGTTTTACTCCGGGAGATACATGCCTATATACACTAAATCCTTCTGGAATCTTGGAGATGCTGAGGAATAAGAGGACTGTCCCTGGAAATACAGGCTGCAAAGCAGTGTGGGGTCTTACTGGACCTCCATGATACACCTGAGGCATTACCGCATTGAGCCCTCTCCACCCCCTACCTCTGCTCAAGGCTCTCTTCTCTCAGGCTTATCTTGTCCTTTACAGCAGGTTCTTGGAACCCTGTGCATCAAAATCTGCAGGGGACATTGTCACAAGGGCAGACTCTGGCCCCAGTCAGACTTACATGGGTCAGGATTTTGAGATGCTCCAAGCTCGGTAGGAAATTCTCAGACCCATAATGGTTGAGTGACTAACATGCCTGCAATTCAGGAGCCAGAGTGCAGCCTGGTCCCCTGGCCCATCTGTGCATGGTTCTCTCTCCAAGCACCAACCCAAGGCCGGGCTTGGAATGTGCATGGGGCGAACCACCTGCAGAAGAGAGGGAGGTCTCAGCCACACTCTATGCTTAGGCTCACAGTGTGACCATAGGAAAGGGCCCCCCAGGATTCAATTCAGTGCCCTTTGAGAGCTAGAGAGAGCGGGGATTCTCCAAGATGCTGACACCTTGAATACGCCTTCCGAGTTCACTTCCAGGGGCCTTCCCTGAGCCCCGGGCCATTCATGTCAGTAGCCACTTTCTGTCTGTAAAGGACAGATAGGTACTCACTTGTCCCTTATCCTACAAAGCCTGGGGATGCTACCTATTCTTTCCAACTTAAATGTTGTTAGTTTCCTTCCTCCCCAACCAAAATGCCAACTCCCAAAAGATAAAGACCACGGTTGATAGCTCCATAGCCCTAGCCCAGAACCTGGGGGTCCCTTGTCCTAGATGCTGGCTCACTGAATTCTGACTCCTTGCCACTGGACCCAGATCCTCCCCTACGGGACAGTACTTCTCAGATGATTCCCTTAAATAATCAGTACCTGTGGAAACCTCACGAGAATTCACCCAATTGGTCCAACAGAAAGATGTAACTTTATCCTAACAACCTGACAAAAAAGAAAGCCTTGGCTCCGTTATTTGTCACTATGTAGTAGATATTATTCCCATTTATAGATGAGCAAACTGAGACTCAGGGGCACTGGCTTGTCCCAGGGTGGGTCCCTGCTGTAGAAATGGAGCTGGTAGTCAAGCACAGATCTGTCTGATGCAGAAGCTCGTGTCCTTTCCCCTCCAGACTGGGTGTCATTTAGCCTCTCCGTGTCACAATTTTCTTACCTGTCAAATGAGATTCATATGTTCCCTGTAAGACTTCTGGTAGGATTAAATGAATTACTCAGTGAACGCCCAAGCACAAGGCTGGACACAGGAATGTGAGCTCCCTTTCACTCTCTCTGTAATGTATTAGGACAGATCCTTGTGATCAGATCTGAGTATGGGGTCACAGAACCTCTTTCTTTCCCGTCCTTCATGACTATTGAAAAAAATATATATTTTAAAATTTGAATTCAAGTTACTTAACATACAGTGGAGTCTGGGCTTGGGGAGCAGAACCCAATAATTCATCTGTTACGTAGAACCCCCAGTGCTCATCCCAACAAGTGCCCTCCTTAATGCCCGTCACCCATTTAACCCATCCCTCCACACACCTCCCCTCCAGCAACCCTCAGTTTCTTCTTTGTATTTAAGAGTCTCTTGTGGTTTGCCTCCCTCTCAGTTTTAATCTTATTTTTCCTTTCCTTCCCCTGTGTTCATCTGTTGTGTTTCTCAAATTCCACATATGAGTCAAGGCATATGATACTGAAAATATTTGACACCCTGCACCGACCCTATTTAATCCAGGTGACAAACTGTTAAGTCCTGGAGCAGGGTTCTGGAGAGCCACAGATTCGATTTACCCACCATTTCCTCATTTTTGGAGTGGGAGGAAGGAGAAGGTGCCAAAGAAGGAGACAAGTCAGCTGACAATGGAGGGAGGCACCTGGGGGCTCAGAGCAGCAGTCATTTTCCAATCGGTAAGGCAGTGTTTCAGATGGACCAAACATCTAGGGGAAACCCATCCGCTCAGGAAGAAGTCCACCTCTGAGCCTTCCGTAGCAGAACATCCCAGTACTTCTGGGTTGGTTACAATTCCAATGCCCACCCCTTTCCACTAGGACAAGCCAGTGGTCCCAGCTCTACCTGGATCCCCCTTCTCGCCCCGGGGGCCCTCTCTCCCATCCCGTCCATCGCGACCAGGCAGGCCGTTCTCCATGGGGCTACACATGACCAAGGTGCAGGCGCTGGCAGCTGTTCTCTGGAAATAGGTCTTCATTTCTGTTCCCAGTGACCTCAGGGGCTGTGTGAACAGCATCAGCACGGAGAGAGGGATGAGAAGCATGGCCTAGGCAGGTGAACAGAACGAGAAAGGACATGCTCTTGGTCCCAGGACATGGGTTAGGGCTTGGCCCAGCTCCTGAAGGTCAGGAGAAGCACCTCCCCACCTGCCCTCCCTCCATGGGGCTGAGAGAAGCAAGTCTCCCAAAGCAGTTTAGGGACCAGGTGGGCATATGGTCTGGTCTGGGAAAGCATGAGTTACCCAGCTGGAACTCAACTATAAGTTCGCAGGAGAATCCACCTATTCTCAGATGCCCGTGTTGTCCTTTCTTGTGACTTCCCTTGGGGACTGCCGTCGGCACAGGGGTAGGATGTAGAAATCCTCACTGAGGCCACATGTCACATCAGGAAGGATTCACTGGGTGCTTCCGGGAAGGACCTTTCCCGTCTTTGGACCTCCAGCTCCCTGTCTATACCGTCAAGGTGGTTGGCTTAGCTCTGACAGGGCAACCCCCTTTCCTCTCACTTGCTGCCTTGGATGGACCAACACTCTTGGTGTCTGCAGTGTGGTTCTGGAAAGGAGCTAGGATCCTGAACGCTTAGTGATGTCTGTCCTGAGCACAGGCTGGGTGTGTGGTTGCATGTTTTCCAAGCGATTTGCCATCCCTGGACTGGACACCATCTCCATGAGGAAATTCACACACAGAACCCAAGTGAAAGTTCTCAGAGAAGCTAACTTAGCAGCTGGAGAGCCCCTGGGGCATGTGGCATTCTGCTCTGACCACCTAAAAGAACTTGAGAGAAAGGCCTCATGGAGGAAAGGGCCACGTGAGGTGGGTTCAGTCAAGGGAAGGCTAGTTCGGGGATAGGGAGAGCAGATGTCCAATAGGGCATCCAGGCACCATCTGATTAGGACTTAGGGACTAAGTGAGACCGGGGGCAGGTACAGGGCCTCGGTCACCTCCACTCTTGGACTTCTTTCCTCTCTCAGAGAGAAATGGTAAGGTTATGAGCATGGGAAGAGCTTGTGGGAGTTGCAGAGGCTAGGAACAAAGCCTGGGGGACACGTGCAAAGGAGAAGGGGGTCACCAGGCAGGCTGAGGTGGTGGCAGGGGAGGGGCTTTCCTGGCCAGAGAAGTGCCTTCTCCAGGTTGCTGGTGACCCTGGGCTGGATGATCCCTATTTTGCAGGAGCCTCTTTCAGTTGTGAATTCGCCACTTGCCTGGGCTTCCTGGGAATCTCTAGAAATACCCAGGTGAGCTCCCTTATTGCGGCAGAAGCTCAGTCATGAGCACTGAAGGACCCAGGCCAGAACGAGGGCATTGTCCCCTGGTCCGCAGCTACAGCACCTCTGGGGTTCTGCGCCCCGAATCGGAGGAAGAATGAAAACCAGTCGACATTCTGCCCAGCAGCTCAAGGCACCAGCACCCACTGTAGCCGGAAGGAGCCGTGAAGAGAGGTGACTCACAGGTTTTCAGACCCACGATTCAGATGCGGCATCTTAGCTGGGGCTATGGAGGGAGTGGGCAGAGCTGCAGCCCCCTCAGCCCACGGTGTCCGCGCCAAGCTTTCTGATTCAGATTTTATTGAGAAAAAAAAAAATGACTCCTCTGAAAACTGGTTGGAAAATTAGTGACTTAGCCCAGTCAGTCTCTTTTTTAAAGTAAAGATGTGAGGCTAAGGGAGAAGCATGAATGTCCACGTCCTACAGGCAGTTGGTACCCGGATGGGCTTAAAAGGCAG
Source organism: Panthera uncia (assembly GCF_023721935.1). Taxonomy (NCBI): domain Eukaryota; kingdom Metazoa; phylum Chordata; class Mammalia; order Carnivora; family Felidae; genus Panthera; species Panthera uncia. The sequence continues at coordinate 38,160,622 of NC_064818.1, read as the reverse complement.
GCCTGTGGAGACCTGGTCTGTTTCTCCTCTACCACCCTCCTTTCTAAATAGATCAGGAATTGGGGCGCCTGGGTGGCTCAGTCGGTTAAACGTCCGACTTTGGCTCAGGTCACGATCTCGCGGTCCGTGAGTTCGAGCCCCGCGTCGGGCTCTGGGCTGATGGCTCGGAGCCTGGAGCCTGCTTCCGATTCTGTGTCTCCCTCTCTCTCTCCCCCTCCCCCGTTCATGCTCTGTCTCTCTCTGTCTCAAAAATAAATAAAACGTTAAAAAAAATTTTTTAATAAATAGATCAGGAATGGAGGGGAACAAGAGAGAAGTTGAAATTGCCTGTTCCCCTGGGGCTTCCAGACAATGGCATCTGGCATCTGGGTGGGTATCATCCAACTGACCGCCCTCCACAGCCCAGAGAGCAAATCTCCCACTGAGCATAGGGAGCAGTGAGGGGCGAAAGAGCACTCCTCATCGCCTCACCCCGTCCCCCACCTTTCACACTTCCTAGACCAGAACAGACCAGACCCTGCCTCCACAGCACCAGTTGGATAAACCAGCCATATGGGCAGAGAGATATTCATCGGGCATTGAAAAAAAACAAAATGAAGGCAAGGATAGAGACTCACAGATGCTGCCTCTTGGACTCCAGGATCTCCAGGCAAATTAGCCTTTCCTTGGCAGGCACTGGCTATTTATGCCTGCCCTGTCACCTGAGCTGCCCAGCCCTGGTCTTTTAAGAGCTCTTTTCAAGAAGTGGGGCCATTTCTTCCTTGTTGACTCACTCTCACCCCACTTGGGTTCTGGAAACCTGCCACTGATATTCATAATACTCCACACATATCACCTTAAATGTTATACGGCACTCTCAGTCCGTGATCTCACCTGTACCTCCCTAGAGCCCTGTGAGTTAAATGGCATTATTAGTGTCTGTATTTTACAGATGTCCGAAAATCTGAGCTCCAGAGAAGACCGGCAAGCAGCACAATGATCTACGTCTATTGTCAATGCGCCCCGCGTCTGCAGATTCCAAGATCCAGGACCTGCTGTGCCCCCTTCTCTTCCTCCTTCACCTCAACTTTACTGCCCAGATATTGGGAAAGAGCTGGCAGTTCCTTGGCATATCCGGGCAGGGGTGGGGCAAGTAGAGGGGCTGTGGAGGCTGCAGCCTGTGGGGCCACTCTTGCAGGGTCACTCTTTTGCTTCCTACTTTAGATCTTGGAGACACCCCCACTTGCCTTTTAGGGGATGGCCTTCCCTTAACTTCCTTGACCTTATCTCCCACCTTCTTGGCTGGAGCTTGCCCTGTGCATTGCTCAGGTGACCAGTTTGGATTCCTGAGTTGCTGATACACTGTTGTAGCCATGTCCAAAGAAACTCTAATGTCCAGTTGCCCACCCTCCTGCCTTTGATAGCAAAGGAAGTCTCTGCTTGCTTCTAGATTCTTGTGTCTTTATCTCTTGCATGGATTCTTTTCCTAGATCCACATGCCAACATCCCCATGTGTCCAAGCTTCTCTTTTGGCCCTTCCATTGGTGGTGCTGATTTGTTTTCGGCTTCTGATGCTCCTGTGGCGTCCCCTTGTGTACTGCTGAATCTATAATGCTTCAATTCATAGGGAAAGGTCTTCTGTTTCCTATGCTGAATTTTTTTTTTTTTTTTGAGGCGGGATCCATAATAGAGCTACCTGAGCCCCTAATGACAGAACTCTTTCATTATTAACACACAGCCCTCTCCATTCTAGGATGTTCATGTGCTCCTAGAGATCTAGATCAGCATGGGATTCCATTTCTCTCCCCAAATTTGGCAAGGTTTTTTTTTTTCCATCACTATTTCTTTAAATAGACTTTGTTTCTCCATCTAGCTCTCTTTCTTAGGATTCCCCCAATGCATATATTATTTCTTTTGATGATGTCCCATAAATCCTATAGGCTTACTTACTTACACTTTTTTTTCCCTTCTCTGACTGGGTAACTTCAAAAGATCTACCTTCAAGTTCACTGATTTATTCTTGTACTTGGCCAAGTTTTTTGTTGACTCTCTTGAATTTTTCAGGTCAGCCATTGTATTCTTCAGCACTAGGATTTGGTTGGTTTTTTTTTGTTAGTTTTTTTTGTTTTGTTTTGTTTTGTTTTTTGGGTCTGACTCCATATCAAGGGCAACAAAAGCAAAAATAAACAATTGGGACTGCATCAAACTAAAAAGGTTCTGCATCGTGAAAGAAACCATCGACAAAACTAAAAGACAAACTACTAAATGGGAGAGGATATTTGCATATGATATATCTGATAAGGAGTTCATATCCAAAATATATAAAGAACTCATGCAACTCAATAACAAAAAAACCCCCACAATCCAATTAAAAAATGGGCAGAGGATCTGAATAGACATTTTCCCAAAGATGACATACAGGTAACCGACAAGTACATGAAAAGATGCTCAACATCACTCATCGTTAGGGAAATGCAAATCCAAACCACAATGAGATACCACCCGACACCTGTTAAAAAGGTTAGTGTCACAAAGACAAGAAATAACAAGTACCAGTGGGGATGTGGAGAAAAAAGAACCCTCGAGTATTGTTGGTGGGAATGTAAATTGGTGCAACCACTATGGAAAACAGTATGAGGATTCCTCAAAAAATTAAAAATAGTTCTACCATATGATCCAGCAATTCCCCTTCCGGGTATCTCTCTGAGGAAAACAAAACACTAATTTGAAAACATATATACACTCCTATGTTCAATGTAGCATTATTAACTATAGCCAAGACATGAAAACAGCCAGATGAATGAATGAATGAATGAAGATGTGGTATATATACATACAGTGGAATACTACTGAGCCATTAAAAAATAGTGAAATCTTGCCATTTGCAGCAACAAGAATGGAACTTGACAATATTATGCTAAGTGAAATAAGTCAGACAAAGACAAATGCTGCAAGATTTTACTTACAAGTGGAATCTAAAAAAAACCAAGTAAACAATACAAAACAAAACCCAAGCTCATAAATTTAGAGAACAGAGGATGGTTGCCAGAGGGGTAGGGAATGGAGGGTGAAATGGGTAAAGAGAATCAAGAGGTACAAACTTGCAGTTATAAAATAAATAAGTCACAGGAGGTAAAGTATAACACGGGGAGTCTAGTCAATAATATTGTAATAACTTTGTATGATGACTGATGATAACTAAACATGGTGGTGATCAGTTTGTAATGTACACAAATGTCAAATCACTATGTTGTGCACATGAAACTAATATAATATTGTATGTCAATTATAGTTCAATAAAATAGGAAACAAAACTGAGTGGAAAACACAATTGTTGATTACTATTATTTAAGAGAATTTACATTCAAGAAAAGTGATGTCAGCATTATGGTGGCAAGAGTTGCTCTCTTTTTTTTTTAATTTTTTTAAAATGTTTTTATTTATTTTTGAGACAGAGAGAGACAGAGCACGAGCAGGGGAGGAGCAGAGAGAGAGGGAGATACAGACTCTGAAGCAGGCTCCAGGCTCTGAACTGTCAGCACAGAGCCCGACGCGGGGCTCGAACTCACGGACTGTGAGATCATGACCTGAGCCGAAGTCGGACGCCCAACAGACTGAGCCACCCGGGCCCCCCATCTTTTTTTTTTTTTTTTTTTGATTAACAACTAACTGAACATCCATAACCAAACAAAAGTGCCCCCGCTCATTACAGCAGGACCCCTGAGAGGTTTCTACCCACCCGTGCATCTGAAAGTGGATGGGTAAGACCTGGGTGGGGGCAGTGGGTCCAAAGGAGTCCTTGAGCCTGCCCCACCCCACTCACTGCAATTGGGGAAGAAAAGGGGCATCTGGAGAGTACTAAAATGAGCACCCATTAGAGAAAGAGTTTGTGGAGGTCCAGCCTGACTGATGGGAGAGTCTTGTATGCCAACAGAGTCAAACAGGAGGCAGAGGAGAGGGAGGAACTCACCAAGGTAGCCCCCCCACCTCCCTGCCCTCCCCAGTGCAACACTACAAGGCTTTTACCAGCATAGCAGCCACCTCACTCAGGAGGGGAGGGGAGGAAAGCACTGACCTCTCCCATAGAGGAAGTGGAGAGCAAAAGTAGCGAGTGACTGCCCGGCTGTTCCAGGTGTGTGGGTTGTGGCTGGAAAGATCCGCTTTTCTCCACCAGCACTCAGATTTTGGAGGAGGGACCTCTGAAATGGAGAGAGAGGACAGGGGAGGAAGCAGGTGAGAATATCAAAGAACACTGAAGGAATGCATTTCCTGCCATCTGCTTTGAGACAGGAGCAGGAGGTCCATTCACAAGCACACGGGTGGGGATGGGGGGATGAGTGTGTGGCCACTCAAGGATCCTCCCACCAGGCCCACGGCACCCTCAAAGCCCCAAGGGCTGATCTCTGTGTATGCAGAACTCATGCGTGAGCACCTTCTCTGGTAGGAAGAACGCACCAACTTAAGCTATAGAGCCACCTTCTGGAATTCAGAGGAAAGGCTTCTAAAAGTCAGCTTGTTGAATTGTATGAACAGCAATAATAAAAGTATAAAACCTTAAGTAAGAAAGGCGTCTGCTACTTCAAGTACAAACGCAGAAGCACCTGTCTTCAAACACTGAAAAATTCAGGGAAATATAGTATCACACACACACACACAATAATAATTCTCCAGCAGCCAAACTCAAAGGCATGGAATATTGCAATCTAATTGATAAACAATTCAAAATAGCTGTTATGAAGAGATTCGATGAGCTACAGGGAAACTCAGAAAGACAATTCAATGAACTCAAGAATAAAATTAATGAACAGAAGGAGTTATTTACTAAAGAGATTGAGATTATAAAAAAAGAACCAAATGTGGTGCCTGGGTGGCTCAGTCGCTGAAGCACCCAACTTCGGCTCAGGTCATGATCTCACATTGTGTGGGTTCGAGTCCCGCATCAGGCTCTGTGCTGACAGCTCAGAGCCTGGAGGCTGCCTCAGATTCTGTGTCTCCCTCTCTCTCTCTGCCCCTCCCCTACTCGCACTCTGTCCCTCTTTCTGTTGAAAATAAATAAACATTACAAAAAAATGTTTATAAAAGACAAATATGTTAAATAATCATCATAAAATAAGTAAATGAACACACAATGTATAAAGATGTAATTTACGAAATGAACATAAATAAGGAGGGATGGGACTGTATAGGAGCAGAGTTTTGGTGTGCAATTGAAAACTACCTTGGTATCACTTCAAACTAGGTTGTTATAATTTCAACATGTTAATGTATTTACAGGACAAAGGACAAAAACTGCATGATCGCTCAATGGACAGACAACAGGCATTTGATAAAGACCAACATCCCTTGATCATAAAAAAACAGGGACTGCAATATATTACTTTTCACTTGTACAAGATACACCACTTTTAGAACACAAACTTTGTTTTTTAAGAAGCGTTTTGGATTTAGAGAAAATTTGCAAAGTTAGTACAGAGAATGCTCATCTACTCCTCAGCAGTCTACCCTATTATTAATATCTTGAGTTCACAAGGTACATTTGTTACCATTAATGAACCAGTTTGATACATTATTAACTAAAGTCCACACTCTTAGATTTTCCCTAGGTTTTAAGTAATTTTATTTTTGTATCCCTAGGGCTCACCATGGATACGTCATTATTTTCATAGTCATGCCTAGGTTTGTTAGTCTCCTCTTGGTTGTGAGAGTTTCTCAGACTTTCCTTGTTTTTGATGAGTGTGACAGTTTTCAGAGTTCCTAGCCAGGTTTTTCGTAGAACGTCCCTTTATTGCATATTTTTATATTTTTCTCAGGATTAGACTTGGGCTAATGACTTTTGGGGAGGAATACTGTAGAGGTAAACTACCTTTTTCATCATATTGTTTCCAAGGTACTTACTATGAACAGGATTTTTCACTGTTGGTGGTGATTTCGATCACCCCGCTAAAGTCAGGTTTTTCAGGTTTCTTAACTGAAAAGTAACTATTGTTTCCATTCTTTACTGTATTCTTTTGAAGAATATCACTATGAGCAGCCCACACTTACGAAGTGGAGGGTTACAGAGGTGCCTGGGTGGCTCAGTCGGTTAAGCATCCGACTCCTGACTTCAACTCAGGTCATGATCTCACGATTCGTGAGTTCGACCCCTGTGTCACGCTCTGTGCATGAGCAGAGTTCCTGCTTGCAATTCTTTCTCTCCCTCTCTCTGCCCCGCCCCTGCTCCTGCTCTCTCTCTCTCTCTCTCTCAAAATAATAAACATTAAAAAAAACTTAAAAAAAAAAAGACGTAGAGGGGTATGATTCACCTCCTTGAGGATGGAGTATCTACATAAATTGTTTATAATTCTTCTGCATGGTCTCTTCTCCATTTATTTACTCAATCATTTATTTACATCAATATGGACTCATGTATATTTTTTGTGTACTTTGAGTTGTAGTCCAACTACTTTCTTTACTTTGTTGCTCAGATTTTTCCAGCCTTCCCTTTTGAAAGCTTTTTTCTTGATTCCTCAATTAAAAGCATTCATAATGGAAAGAAAGAGTTAAAGTGTCTCTACTTTGCAGATGCTGTGATCTAATGTACAGACGATCCTAAGGAACAACAACAGCAGCAAAAAACCATGTAATAAACTAGTTCAGCAAGGATGCAGGTTACAAGATCAATATACAAATATTGGTGTATTTCTATACACTAGCAATAAATAATCTGAAAATGAAATCAAGCAATAGTCCATTTATATTAGTATCAAAGTGATTAAAGTACTTAGAAAAATATCAGTAATTATTGATAGGTAGCTATTGATGTGTGTGCATGTGTGATTTGTTGTCTTTAAGAAAAAAATTAAGGTCAGTAATTCTATGAACAGCCTTCTCACATGCATCCTCACTAAAATGGAAATTGTTTTTGTCATAAATCTGTGGCTTGATTTCTTTTGCTAGTTCTGAAAAATTCTTAGTATCTCCTTAAAAATTGTGTCTACCTCGGGGCATCTGGGTGGCTCAGTCGGTTAAGCATCTGATTCTTGATTTCGGTTCAGGGCATGATCTCATGGTTTGCGAGTTCAAGCCCCGCATTGGGCTCTGCGCTGCCAGCATGGGTCCTGCTTGGGTTTCTGTCTCCCTTTCTCTCTTCCTGTCCCCTGTTTGCTCTCTATCTCTCTCTTAAAATAACTAAAAATTAAAAATTATGTATATATATGTATATATATATATATATATATATACACTCTGACACATATTTATGTGGTAAGATTAGAGAACACTAAATTAGTCCTTTATCACCATAACTAAATAATGATGCAACAATTTATCTAAGGTGATCTTCCACTGACATAAAATAAAAAAACCTTTAAATACTTCGCTCAATTGCTTCAAAGAGTCTACCCAGACAATATTGCTTGTACCATTCCCCAAATTTACCTTTAATTCTGTCGGTGAGTGAAAAATATAATAACCTCATAAAAACATCTCTATTGGAATTAAATAGAGACATTAGGGAAAGGGCTATGCATTAAAATTCTGTGTACAGAACTTTTCCTTACCATGACAAAGAAGAATTTTGCTCCCGACCCATTAAGTGTAACATATTTCGGGTATCATCCATCAATTATCTGCTTTTGAGGTCTTTCCTCTCTTTGGAAGAGCACAAAGCACTTTGAAAAGCCTACTGTCACTATTGATCAGCACCAAAGGGCAGGTCATTGGGTAACAGGATGAGAAAAACTCACCAGTGTTCTGTTGATTAAAATCTTTGTAATGTGAAAAGGATAGGTGCGCGATGAGGAAGGAATTGCCTAAATAAAAGAAAACAAACCATGTCACCAGCCAAAGGATGGTTTGGGTGGCTTTATTCTCTGGGGACAGTTTCTTGGCTTTCTTGCTCTTGTGCCAGCCCTGAACTTTCTTCTGATGTCTGTGCAGGACAATCACCACGTAAATACTGGTCGAGACCATAAGGAACACAAAGAGAATGTCACAGGTGGATATGATACTTATAAATGTAATATGGAGTCATCTGTTATGCAGCATTTCAGAGAAAATCCATGTCCAAGAAAAGTGACATTTTTTTTGGTGCCGCACTACCTCTTATGACCTTGATGTTGAGCCACATGTTGAAGAAGAAAGAAGATACAATCAAATTGGATATTTCACATTTGAGCCATACCAAAATGCACGTGCTGGGACTGACAGCGCTGGCCTGGGATATACTCAGGAGACATGTGAAGCGGATGGAAAATCCACGTGTGACTCTGTACGTGAACATCCCTGCCTTACATCCAACATCATCTAGAGCACACTTAACTCCAAAAGCAAACAGCACTTCTGGGGTGCCTCTACAAATTACGATAACCATATTACGAAAAGTCAGATGGGTGAGAATATTATCTGTGGTCTTCTTCTGGCATCTGTCAATTAGGGAAATATGAACATAAACCATGAGCGGCATCGAGTTCCCTGAAATCCCAATGCAAGTTTGGGAAAGGAACAAAATTCCAAAGACCACGTTACTCGCAAACATCTTTTGAGTCTTTGTTAGAGTTAGAAACAACGCCTAGGGAGGCCCACAAATACCTAGAGGTAGAATTAGAAATCAGCTGATAAAATCGATTGGTGCACAGAAAATTAAATAACAGTGGAAAATTCTACCAGAGGCAAAGAAAAAACCACCCCCACTCTTCAAACACTACATGGTACATATAAGGGAACATTGTTTTTGGCATTTATGAGATTTCAACAGAGACAGATTATAAAATAATCAGAAAGAATTATATCTGCAAATATCACACGATTTCATTTGCTTCCTCAAGAGAGTAGGCTGCAGAGAAAAGCAAAATTTCATGATCAACGCACGGATGAAGATAGTGTTAGGTAGGCTATGCTTTAAAAATAGGAGTGTCTTGGGGCACCTGGGTGGCTCAGTCGGTTAAGCGGCAGACTTCGGCTCAGGTCATGATCTCGCGGTCCGTGAATTCGAGCCCCGCGTCGGGCTCTGTGCTGACAGCTCAGAGCCTGGAGCCTGTTTCAGATTCTGTGTCTCCCTCTCTCTTACCCTCCCCCGTTCATGCTCTCTCTCTGTCTCAAAAATAAATAAATGTTAAAAAAAAAAAATAGGAGTGTCTTGGGGCGCCTGGGTGGCCCAGTCGGTTAAGCATCTGACTCTTGATTTCAGCTCAGGTCACGATCTCACGGTCTGTGAGTTCGAGCCCCACACTGAGCTCTGCGCTAACAGTGCGGAGCCTGCTTAGGATTCTTTGTCTCCTTCTCTCTCTGCCCCTCCCCCACCCACTCATTCCCAGATATAAATAAACATTAAAAAAAAAAAGAGGAAAAAACAGTGGTATGGTGGTTACCAAAGACTGGGGGCAGGGAGAGGACGGGAAAGAGGAGTGTTTAAGGGTACATATTGGAAACTACTAGATACATAAGCCCTGAAGATCTAATTCACAGTGCAGGGAATACAGACAGCAAAACTCTACTGTAAGCCTTAAACTTGGTAAGAGATTAGAATTCAATCGTTCCTACCACTAGGAGAAATGATAATTATGTGACACGATAGAGGCGTTATCTACTGCTACAAGGGCAATCTTACCGCAGTACAAATGTATCACCTCAATGCCTTATACCTTGACACTTACGCAATGCTGCATGTCAATTATATCTCAACTTATTTTATTTTCTTAAATGTTTGTTTATTTTTGAGAGAGAGGGAGAGAGTGGGGGAGGGGGAGAGAGAGACAGGGGGACAGAGGATTTGTCCGAATCAGGCTCTGTGCTGCCAGCGGAGAGCCTGATGCAGGGCTCGAACCCGTGAGCCGAAGTCAGACGCTTAACCTTTTGCACAACAAAAATATCCTTGAAAGATAAATATTACTTCGTATTCTCAAATTGCATTGTGCCCACTGTTCAACCTTTTCAGTCTTTTGCTTTCTCTTTTTTGCAGCTGAAGACGTGAGAATGAGGCCAGTACACACAGAACTAGCTCATCGCTTTTATCTGCAAACATACCAGTTTCACACCATTGCAAACAGCGTGCAGCGGATATGGTTTACGGTGCATCTGTGCGTACCTGTGTGCAAGCGTTTATACACTAAAACACAAGCGGCGGGATATCCCAACTGTAGTATTTATTGTCCAAGTCCAATCGGCAATAGTTATTATGCCTAATGTAAACCTCACGTTCGTCAATCATCTAGGAAATGAAAACATTCATGTGCTGATGTGCATGCACACCCAGATGTTAATGGTACAGATTTACCTGAAAAGATTCTGATGTGATTATCTGACCCCATGGATACCGTGCCATTAGTCTTATTTTTAAGTTGTTTCCTGGGATGATTCTGTTCCCCGGGGGGTGATTCTCAAGATAGGTCAGAGGTGGGAGCTCTTAGCATATCACTCACAAGACACCTTCCCGGATTTGCAGCATATATGTAGAAAGAGTTCTACAAGTTACGAAAACGAATCTGATATTTGCCAATTGGAATAATTTAATTTTTAATTTTTGTATAGAGGGTGAGACAAGTGTCCTTTTATTCTTTTCCATGTGGATATCCAAGTTCCCCTAACGCCCTTTCTTTTTAAGTCTATACTTTTTTTTTTAAAGTTTATTTTGAGAGAGAGAGAGAGAGCATGAGTAGGGTCGGGGAAGAGAGAGGGGGGGAGAGAGAGAATCCCAAGCAGGCTCCATACTGTCAGCATAGAGCCCAAAGTGGGGCTCACAGATCATGAGATCATGACCTGAGCCAAAACCAAGAGTCCAACCCTTAACTGACTGAGCCACCCAGGTGCCCCTAAAGTCTACATTCTTCAGTTGAACTATCTTGCACTGGCATCAAACTCTATAGACCATAGATAAGTGGGTTTATTTCTAGATTCAAAATTCTGTTCAGTTGATTTATGTAAGAACCGTGTCAGGACCACACCGTCTTGACTAATGTAGCTTTGTAGTAAGTTTTGAAATCGGGAAGTGTAAGTCTTCCAACATTGTGCTTTTTCAAGATTGTTTTGGCTAATCCGGATTCCTTGACTTTCCAAATGAATCTAAGGATCAGCTTGTCAGTTTCTGCCAAAAAAAGGCAATTGAAATTTTGATATAGAATCCACTGAATCTGTAGATTTCTTTTGGGAGTGTTGCTGTCTTGGCAGTATGAAGTCTCCCCTTACAGGGACACATGATGTTTCTCCATTTATTTATAGCTTCTATACTTTCTTTTAATAACGTTTTGTAGTTTTCGTTGTGCAAGTTAAATCGGCTGTTAAGTATTTTTCATACAACTGCATATAGATTTGTTTTCTTAATTCCATTTTGCGTTGCTCATTGCTCATGTATAGAAATATAATAGATTTTAAATTTCTGGATAAAACCTTTGAGGTGACAAAAGACCAGGAAGTGGCATTACTTAGCAAGAGCAGAAACAGAAAATCCAAAGCCTTCTTGCTAAGAACCTGCCTTTCCCAGCAAACAGTGGGACAATGTTATATACCTCTGACACTAGGAAGCCCGGAATATGTTATTATTGGTTCCTATGCTAAGCATTCTTCACAGAAAATTGGAAAACATGCAGAACTGTTTACCCTCTCGAGGAGCGCTGTTGCTGAACTGCATTACAACTGAAGAGTTCTTACAGTGAGTCCTAAGATGAGGCCGTCCTGTCCCTGGGGTTTTCAAACCAAATCTAAGTGGAAAAGAATGTGAGTCACTCGGTCTGTGTCACTCCAAACATCCAGCCAATCGGACAAAACTGGTTTGGCATCTCCTGGTGGGATAGTATCCATAAGAGATAGGCACTTTAGGGATGATATTCCTTTAGGAATATCACTTTAGGAATCCTTTAGGAATGTCGCTTTAGGAATGATATTATCATCTCTCTTCTTGTCTTTAAGCTTATTTATTTATTTTGAGAGAGAGAGTGTGTGCAGTGGGGAAGGGGCAGAGAGAGAGAGAGAGGGAGAGAAGAGAGAGAATTGCAAGCATTACAAAAAGGTTTTTTTAAGTACTTTTATTCAAAATAATTCAGTATAGAATTTTATTTCAAACACTCTTGTGAATCATGTTTGAAACATTAACTACAAAAAAGACTAGCCTATCAACTGGGAATTCTCATGAGTTCTTACTGCCTGGTTTTCTCAAAACTATAATGTTAATTATTTTGCTACATATAATCATTAAAGACATTGCATCATTATCGTGCTGATACAATAATCTATATTCTATAATTTTATAATCTCTATGATTTCATTCTCTCCTATGGGGAAAGCCTGAGCCAGTCTGTTATCCCTCCCCCATCAGTGAATACACACAAGCAATGTTTCCACTGTTAGTAAAAATTATAAGCAGAATTCTTGGTTTTGTATGCTATTTTTTCATTAGACAACTGGAAAAAAAAACTTGTTGGCAAAGAGTTGACCTAAAAGAATTGCTCAAATATTTTTAGCATAGCTTTCTTGTTACCTTGACTCTGAGGGAGAATGAAATAGCAATTAATGCCAACCTGAATTCTAGACCCCAGAATGCCAGTTTCTTTAACCAGTCGTCCCCAGGCAGCTATTCTGGGTTCTGTTCAAACCGTGACTGGAGAGTATCCTATTGTCTCGGGTTCAAAACGATCCTCCTGGGCTGGGCTCCCTTTGTAATGAGTCTGATGAAGAAAAAAGTGATAAAGGAGAATGAAGGATATGTTTACAGTTTAAAAACTGCAGTGTGAGGGGTGCCTGGGTGGCTCAGTCAGTTGAGCTTCCGACTTCGGCTCAGGTCGTGATCTCACAGTCCGTGAGTTCGAGCCCCACATCCGGCTTTGTGCTGACAGCTCGGAGCCTGGAGCCTGCTTCAGATTCTGTGTGTGTCTCTCTCTCTGCCCCTCCCCCGTTCATGCTCTGCCTCTCTCTGTCTCAAAAATAAATAAACATTAAAAAAAAAATTAAAAACTGGTGTGAGCACATACTTTGTTTATTCCAGGTTGAAAGTCTGCACATCTAATAACGACTATCTATTTTTACTTTAGGGATACAGATTAAGCCATGTTAACATGGACATATTAGTACAAACATATGTTTTGGAAAGGATGGTAATCAATAATATAAGTGTGCAAAGCAAGAGAGTACAGCAAATCCACAGTATTACCTGCAAAGAAAAGAGGAAGCGATAGAAACTAGGAAAATTCACGAAACTAAATGAAACAAGTAAATATCATGAAAAAACTTAAATGTTAATGTAACAAAAGATGGTACTTTGGAATAAATAACGCAGTTTAAGAAAATTAAATATAAAACACGAGGAACTCCATTTATTCCTCCAACTAAAATAACACTTCAGGTTAAAGACTCATTCATATAGGGGACCCTTAACTGTCATCTTACATTTGAAATTCCAGTATCTAGTTTCAAAACACTCATCAATCGCCACTCCCAGTTTACCATTTAAAAAACCTGTCCCTCCGATCATGTCTGTGATTTAAACTGTCACAAATTCTGGGAAGTAATTAAGGCCTTTGGCATCATGAAGGAAAACAGCAGAGAGGCTGAGGGGAACTTAATCATTTGATGTGCTGAACAAAAGAGAGTCATCTACGTTCCAGAGACTGCTGGCCCATTAAGCATCTCCCAAGACACAGTATTAATAAGACCTAGGATGCCCCACCCATTTCTTAAATACCTTTCTATTTAATTGTGTCATTAATTGTTTAATGTCTTTAGAAAGAATTTTGAAGAAATCAGATTAAGGGGAAGTTGAATTTTAAGTGAAAGTACAAATTCTACTGCGTAATTTTGCATCTATCATAAAATCCTTCCAAATATAACTTGGGTTCTGTGCTTTCCAGTTTATGAACTATTTACTATAAACCAGTATATAGACACTTTGTTCTCAGGTCCATTCAAGTTCTCTTGCTTCCTAATTATGCTGGCTGGACTTGCTTAATGTCTGCCTCATTTTGTATTTTTCATTTTGCCTCAGCTTTTCTAGAAACCTATTTTTTACCATCAATATGATGATCTGGTGGATGTGTTAATATGACGGGTCTAAGCTTTTTGGTTTCTCTGTCATACATTAATGCAGGTGTTACTGTGAAGGCATTTTGCACACATGATTAAAGTATAAAATCAACGGGCTTTAAAAAAAAATGTTTTTGAAGAATAACGGTATGGGAAAGAATTTTTTACACATGAAATGAGAAAAAGAGAGTGAGGCCAAATCACATCTATGTATGCAATGATTTCAATGTTGTTAGATTTAGGTAAGAAGTCTGGAAGGTTACTTACTAAAATGTTCACAGTGGCATCTCTGGATTAAGTAGGGTTGTAATTATCTTCCTTATCTTTCTGTGTATTTACCAAATTTTCTTTTAGGATAATATATTACTTTTAAATTGGAAAAAAACCTATTAAAAATTTAAAAAAAGTCCTGGGGCACCTGGGTGGCTCAGTCGGTGAAGCGTCCGACTTTGGCTCAAGTCACGGTCTCACAGTTCATGAGTTCGAGCCCTGCATCGGGCTCTCTGCCGTCTGCACAAAGCCAGTTTTGGATCCTCTGTCTGCCTCCCCATCTCCGCCCCCCACCCCATGCCCCTTAAAAATAAATAAACATTTTTTTTTAAGTCCTATCATTGTCCATGGCTCATCTTAAATTATACTTTTTTTCTGGAAACATTCCCAAGGATGTGACAGGCGTTTCAAAGATGTGGCCATTAACATGACAAGTTCCTGTAACTGTCAGATCTGGTCCCTGAGCCTCAGCCCTTGTGTTTCTTTTGCAGACACCTCTCAGTCTGTCTTGCTTAGAGGTACTTAATAAAGTGCTCACCTGCTGCCTTCTCCCCAGTTCGTCCTCCAGAGAGGGACCAGAGGACAGGGACAAAGTCTCTTTTTTGGTCCTGTTTTTCTAGGGCCAGGCACAGTGAACGTTTATTGTATTTGTCAAATGTGATCGATCAGATTAACCATAAAAGTTTTAATTGGGTTCAGAAGATCGAGGCCAGTGGAACTTATAGTCTAGGATGAAAAGACTCCAAGATTCGGACCAAGACCCTGCTTTTCACCATGACCTCTAAGAGAGGGCTCAGCCCCCTCTTGCTCACCACTCCTTGCACGCACTTGACCTTCCTCGGTCTCTGGGCCACGATACTCCTTGCAACTGCAGGGCCTTCACTATTCTTTTTGTCCCCTTCTGGCCGGCCACCTCCTTATTATCTGGCAAGGTTCAACTCTGTCATAGGCCGGTCTGGTCCCTCCCAATAGCACTTTCTGCTTTTCCTTCTTGACGTTTGCACAATTGTCACTCTGTATTTGCGCCAACAATTGCCTTATGCTTGTCTTTCCTTCTTCACTGGAGTCTCCGGACACTCAGGTCTGTCTTGATTATGGTTGGTTCTAGCATCTGGCATAGAGCTTGGCACAGTCACGGGCTGAGGTGGCTCCCTGACATGTGGAAAGGCTTGCATGTGAGCACAACTGGGACTCTCAGGGAAGGTACCTGATGCCGCAGCCTTCCCTGAGCCCCCTCCAGATGCTGGGAAGACAGGCATGCACTCATTCTGCTTCCTCCACTTAAGAGACGTGGTCTCATTTCCAGGCAACAATTCTGCCTCCACGGGGACCATGGTGCCTCTCAGAAAAAGCTCCACGGGGCATGCTGGGCCCCTCCCATGGCCTCAGTGCCTTTCGACCTTAAGTACCAAAGTAGAGCCTAGCAGAAATGACATCCTTTGGGGGTCACCAGACGGGGAAGTGGCAGCCAGGTGCACCTGGGTAGCCCTCCTTTGGGCCTCAAGTTGGCAGTGATCTTGGTTAGACTCCCAACTTCCCCAAAGAGGAGAAGGTGAGCCGACCTCTGGCCTCCCAGTTGACTTTAAAAACAGATGATCCAAGATAACTGGGTGGGACTGACTCAATCAGTGAATGGTCTTAAGAGCAGAGCTGAGAACTCCCAAAGAAGGAATTCCCAAAATGGATAGCAGGTTCAGCTCTTGCCTGCATTTCCAGAGGTCCCTCCCTACAGATTTTATTGCCCCTTTTTCAACTGGAGCAAAATTCCCATGTATTTTAGAAGGGCATAAAATTCATTTTCTTAATGAAATGTTCCAAGAGGCTTTCCATTCCTTCAGGTTGGAAGCCTCAAGGGTACCCACAGGACAAGATTCCTCACATCAGAGACGTGGGGAAGGTATTCGTCCACGTGCTCACGTGATGTGCAGAAACTGAGGGAGACCCCAGTGCACTAAAGAGACAAAGACTCAGAATGTTTCCTGCATGTGGAAGAAGAGAGAGTGGCCCCAATGTTTCTCTATCCTTGAGTGGCTATTATTAGTCTTTGGGAAAAAGGATTAAAGCGATAAAACAAAGCCTTCTCTGGATTTACTTCTCCTTGTTCTAAAGCTATTTATTAGAAGTGGAGACCAATCAATCCAGTCTTTGTGCTCAATGTGAGGTACAGCACTTTGTTCAATGACTAGAGAGACATTGCAGATTTGTCCACTCTCAGTGAGGGGTGAGATATTCCAACCCTACCAGCAGAATGACATTAGATGCCAAATCTTTCAAGGAAACTGTAAGATTTCTCACTGACACTGTAAGATTGGTATTCTTTTTTTTTTTTTTTTAAACATTTATTTATTTTGAGAGACAGAGACAGAGTGCAAGCGGGTGAGGGGCAGGGAGAGAGAGAACAGAGCCTGATGTGGGGCTCGAACCCACCAACTGTGAGATCATGACCTGAGCCAAAGTTGCACGTTTACTCAACAGAGCCACCCAGGCGCCCCAAGATTGGTATTGTTAAAATGGTAATTCTTAAAGCTATTTATAGAAGAAACACCAGAGCCCAGATTAAAGTACGATGTTTTTCCGGGAGTTCAGATATCCTTTTATGTGCAAGGGAATGTCCCTACAATATGCCAAATCAGTACTTGGGACTTTTCTTGAAGCAGAGTTGAAGGGTGAGACCCCAGTCTGCTAAAACATTATGAACTAGAATGCTCCAGGGCACATACCGTGAATATATCAGCCATGGCTCAACAAGGAACTCCACTATAAACCAGGTCAGAGCCCTTATAGGACATCCAGATCCTTTTTGAACACAGATCTTGAAGAACGAAACATCAGTTTGATAAAGCTTTGATGGAAGATTGCACAAACATTCTCAGGGAGTGGACCAACAAGTCCATGGTACACAATGGCCACATGGAAGCATCTAGATCTTTATAGTTCCTTGTGCCCCAACTTATTCTTTGTAGTTTGTGCAGAGTTCATGCATTATCCACATCTTTTTTTTTTTATGAAATCTTTTTTTTTAATCTTTTTTTTTTGAAAGACAGAGAGAGAGAGAGGGAGAATGAGTGGGGGAGGGGCAGAAGGGGGGAACAGAGGATCTGAAGCAGGCTCTGTGCTGACAGCAGAGACCCCGATGTGGGGCTCGAACTCATGAACCATGAGATCACAGCCTGAGCTCAAGTCCAACGCTTAACCAACTGAGCCACCCAGGTGCCCCATAAAATCTCTTCTGATGATAGCAGATTCATGTCATTTTTCAGCTGAGTCTCTTTTCAGTAAGAAACAATGCCGCAAGGAGGTCAAGATGTGGTCCCAAGACAATTTTATTCATAAAAAAAAAAAAAAAGAATTTTACAATGCCTTTCGCTAAATCTTTTCAAAGAGAAATATTTGCTTACCTTACTAGAATTTCTATCCTTATTATCGAATGGAACATACTACAAAGTAATTAATAAAAACTTCGCACAATCATGTTTGCTTCCCTGCTCTTCCTTCCATTTGTGTCTGTCCAGCCGATTATAAAACTCTGACTTTTAAAAAATTGTAGAATGGACATGCAAATAGGCAGATATTCCTGATGCACCTGTTTCTTGGGGTATACCTCAAAGACTTTGTGTTGGTTTCTTCTGTTATTGAAGAAATGAACAGCAGATCTGTGACCGCCATTTCCGCAACACTCTCGTGATGGGCTATCAAGGCATGAAGTGAATGAAGACAGAGGATCCAGATGGAGCCCTTACTTGTAAGTTGACAGAAATTTCCTGTAGGAATTCCTTGTGACATCTTAGCTGAGCCACAGATAATAGCCTGGACCTGATCCAGCATGCCAGAACTTAACACTTCTGGCCCCCAGTTCTCAGGCACAATGGCCAGAGAGTGACAGGACTCCCTGGTTGGGTCCCCGTGCTGCACTCCACACACCGGCTGGGTGTAGTGTTCTTGTGGAAGAAAGCTACAGGAGTCCCAGCCTGGATTCTGACCCGTAATCTACCAGCTCTCATTTGGATGACTTTGTCACAGGTGGGTGTCTGAGAGCAGCAGCCGGGACCTCCGGGGTGCAGGTGCCCTCAGACAGCCCTCAGGGAGCAGGATCCGCTCACCACTGGGTCGCCAGGCTCCTGACCTGGTCCACAGGGACCTCAACCCACACGAACCCGACTCCTAGCAACCTCCCCCCCACCCCAACCCTTGGCCTGCAGAAGTCCCATCCACAGGGAAATAAGGTCCAATAATACTACCTGGGTCTTTCCAAACCCTCCAAAGAAAAAAAAAATAGAAAGTGCAGATATGTATTGTAAAATGCAAAATACATTACCACATATGCTCTAGGCATAAAGGGGATATTTTCAATGACTTCATGGCAATAAATTTGAGAATTCAGGTGAGATGGATGTATTTTGGGAAAATTTCACCTTGCCATAAATAGCAAGGAGAAATGGGCGTCCTATCATCATTTAAATATGGGATTAGTAGTTCACACTCTTCCCATAAAGAAAACGTCAAAACAAACAGATTCATTAGGAAATTCATTTAATGAAGGAATAAATTTTTACACAAGATTTTAGAGAATAGTAAGAGTTAGCATACATAATTCCAAGACTAGCTTAACATGATCTAAGCTCTTAAAGATAGTGTCAGTAAAGAAAATTATTAGAGGCCATTTCATTCATGAGCATAGATGATTATGATTAACAATGATGATTAATTTGATTAATACTAATCAAAATATTAGCAACTCTACCCCAGCAATACATAAGGATACATCATGACTAATTGGGTTATTCCAAGAACACAACATTCTTTAATAGAAGAAAAAAGTATCTAAATCACTACATTTATGTTACAGGCTATAGTATCAAAAATCATATTGTGGAAATCATTGGAAAAAATTAAAACTTCAAAATCTAAAAAAAGAAAAAAAACTTCAAAATCTATACAGGAGGAGGAAATAAACTGAGTCGATTAGAAGTAAACGAACTCCTTTGGCAGAAATTGATAATACATAATATAGTAAATACCATAGCGAATGTGAATTGGGGAAATATAGACAATGATGCCACCCCTCATTATTGTAAATATATATATACACTGAAACTATGTTTCATAATATAAGTTATTCTTTCCTTTCCTTTCCCTTCTTGCCCAAAGAAGGGTTGCCCCTTCTTGCAACCCTCCATAATTCAGTATAAACCCAGTCCATGTTTTTGTTTTTGCTGCATATGTATGTATATCCAAGAATAATCAACATTATTTACTGCTAGAGTTCTTATTTCATTCTCATAAATATCATACTATAAAACTAATTAGGCAACTTGATTTTTCACTGAACATTGTATACCAGAACTCTCAACTACACAGTCCTAATCCATTATTTTTAATTGTGCTAGATTATTACCGTACATGATATTTCTTATTTGGGGCTCTGTTCTCTAAGTACATACACGTTTTTTTAAAGGATACATCCAGTAGCAGAGTTTCCAGACATCTACAACTTTAATAAATATTCTTAGTGGTTGTGCAAAGTGACTGTGCAAATCATGCTCATACTCAACTCATTCAGAGTTGCTGTTTCTCCTCCTACTCTCAATCTTACTGTAGTCACAGAAGGGAAATATTTGCAAAATGAAGCCGATCTGTATACCATATTGCCTTGGAAAGATGTAGGACACACGCCTTATTTTGCAGTCAGCAGGACACAATTTGGGTTAAAATCTAAAATATGTAAAACACATTATACAGTGGAGGAGAAAGCATACCAAACCGACAGAAAAAGCTCTGAAATACTTGAGAAATGGTTCTGTATCCTAAAGCTCAAAATTATGAAAACCATCTCAAAGTCGGAGGTTCATAGATACCAGGCTTTTCCTCAAAAACTCTGGTTAACAGCATGGCATTTGGATGCTCCACCAGGAACTCTCAGATCTTGCGACATCTTGCTGATGCACATCCACGTTCTGGACCGATTTCCAGGCAGCAGCTCTCAGCCAAGGGGGACAGTGAGGGCTGCTCACCGGCTCAGGTATAGGATCATCCACCGCACGCGGATGCAAGTTCCTGCCTTAAATGGTCTCAGCCAAGGGTTTGCCTCTTGGATGCAAGGAGACCAGGCTGCTGTCGTCAGGATGTCCTTCGCAGTCAGGGCTCCAGCAAGGACATATGGCCGCTGCCCTGGTTCTGTCGGGGGAGAGAGCTTGGCGGTAGCAGCCTTGCTAGCCTCATCCAAAGGCTACTGCAGGGGAAGGACCTTCATATCCTTGTACTTTTCGTTGGATCTCTGGTCTCTGAGGGGCGGGGTACACTAACTGGGGCAGGTGCATCAAAGAGCCTCTTTCTTCTGAAGCGCAAACTGCTCTGGGTTTGGCAACTGCCGTTTGATGGTGGGCTTCTGCCTGTGTTTGTTGGTTTTACGCTCCATACTCTAGCCCAGCGTTCTCCAGGCACTGTAAATGCACAGTCAGGGGTGGAGCGCTGGGGGACACTGCTGCCCTATCAGAAGGGATCCACAGCTCATGGGGCCTTCCTGCAGACAGTGTTTATGTGCAGGCTTTGGAGAGGCCTTTGCCTTGGGCTGCTGTGTGGACGACCATGGGTTGACCTATGGGTGTTTTTTCCTGAAGCTTAGAACCATATTCTAGAGC
This sequence comes from Panthera uncia, assembly GCF_023721935.1. Lineage (NCBI taxonomy): Eukaryota > Metazoa > Chordata > Mammalia > Carnivora > Felidae > Panthera > Panthera uncia. The sequence goes on along the minus strand of NC_064818.1, from coordinate 38,139,749 downwards.
TGCGTTCTTCTTGGTCCTGGCAGCAGACCTTTGCAGACCCCTCATCCCAAAGCCTATCTTGCTCCAGCAGCATTAGCAGAGACCTGACTCGTTTGAGAACATCCACCCTGCTGCTCTGACTGAAGGGAGGCTATCTGCTATCCGAAATCCCCAGGATTCAGGCACGGGAGCTGATCCTAGAACACGGTTTGTCTTGATAATTCTGAACCTGAGGCTGCTACCGAGGACATCAGTAACCATTGTGCTGCTGTCCTTGACACAGTGAATAAGGACAACAGGCCTGCTGCTGCTGCCTCTCCCCCTGTGTACCGCAAACATGATGCAGGATGCGGGCCCTTGACTCCCAGCTTTCCCCTGTCCCTGCCCCATAGTTCTCCAAATACTGCCCAGAAAAAGTAGAAGGATGAAACGAGACTGCTGAGTCATAGCTATAAAATGGATAGTTAGGATAAAGCCTACTTCCCGTGTCACCTTGGTACTCCAAATCATAGCTCTGTTCCTTTGCAATGCCTGGGACCACGGCGTCCCCTGAGCCAACCTGTTGACTGGGAGCCCACTGTGTCCCTGGAAAAAAATAGCCAGCCCCTTCTGGAAGAGCCTCTTGGGTAGAGAAGCAGGTCTGCTCAGTGGCCCTGGGAGATTCTGCCTGGGAGTCCTGGACGCTTAAACGTGAATGACTCTGCACAGGGAACAGACGTAGTTTTCTAGCAGCAAATATTCTCTGTCTCTCTTTTAGTGGCAGTCGGGCTCTTTTGTTCTGGAACCAGTTCTAAGGAGAAAAGAGACTCGTGATTTATCAAGTTGACTTATCTGGTATCATTGCACAATATATTTCCATAATGTGGGAGAGAATGTTGTAGTTAAGCCTTGCCTCAGTATCCTCACTGACTTTCCTTCTGACCTTAAGTGAGACACGGAAGATCAAGGCCGTCTTTCCGGGGGCTGCACGTGTGATCAACAGGAGTCACGTGGTGCACAATTCCAAAACCCAACGGCCGTCACAGTCTACAGGGGCCCTTCTGTACGTGCAAACCTAGGCCTTTCAAAAATCTCCCCTGACCTGTTCACAACCTACTCTGCATTTAGACAGAACTCTCTCCCAGCTGCTCCCTAAACACAATGAATTTTCCCCACACGACAATTTAATTTTACTCAAACTGCCACACCAGAATGAACTCTCAACTCAAGGTATTCTAAATTATGTTCTGAAATTTATTATTTTCAAAGGCTACCCATAAGAGCTTGACTCATAATGTGACTGCCTATTTTATGTAACCCTAAGTATTCCCTTTAGCACCTTCAGTCTCCCATTTTTTTCCCTCCCTAAAATGGGGATAGTTATACATGCCAATCATAATCTCTGGGACTTTGGGGGAGGTGGAAATGATACGATGCTTTCTCGGACAATCCATTCTAATAAGCTGTGGCTGCTGTAGGTCAGTCAGTCACGCAACATGGGTAATAGTGTCTGTGGGAGGGGACCTTTTGCCATCTGCTCACTCCTAGAGTCTCCTCTGTCTCCAAGTTCAGGAATGCTTTAGGCCGTTAGTAGCACTGAAGCTAAAAGGACCTCTGATCCACTCACGATCGATTGCGTAAAAACAAAACTCCATGCACAATGAATCTGACACCTCCAAATACTCATTCTCACAACTGAACAACATAGATAATTTTACAGAAAGCAAAGTTGCAAAAGTTAACTTGTCAGAAGTTACAGGGCCAATCAGAAGATCATCTCATGAGGACTCAACTAAAAACAAGTGTGCTCCCTTTCTCTAGTGTAACAGCCTCCCAGCATCCTCCCCTAAACTGTGCTGGCTTCCTGACCACACACGGGCATTTTCTCCAAGCACATGCACCTCAAGTCAACTCAGTGTAATTTCAATGGCCATATGCGTGAACTTCCTGTTAGGAATCTGCTTATGAAACAATCCCTTTTCTACTTATTTGTGTGAAATCATGGCCTTTTATCTTCCTTGCAATGTTTCCAGTTCAAACTTTGATAATGTACCATCATGACTTCCATAATATTTGCCTATACTTTAACCTCCAAAGCTCCCTGTGTCTTCCAATTGTCGAGCAAGTAATAAATCCACCAAGCTATGGACGGTAACAGAAGAGAAATGACAATTTTCCTAATTGTGTCTTAAAAAGTACTGTAATTTTTTAATAATCTCATGCAGCTGTCACCAATCATTTCCAAAGTAATGTCAGGGATTCCCTGAACAAGATATGGGTCCACACAGCAAATGGTTATGAAGCACCCACGAAAGCTGTGAGGTATGGTGCCAAGTCGGGGGGGCACAATCAAGACAAACCCTTTCTCCTGCACTTTAGACCTATGTATCCTACTGTTTACTTACTTTCTCCTCCTGGAGGTTTAACTGGCATACCAAATGTGTCTTATGTCCAAAGTGAAATTCCCAGTGTCTCTGGCATAAAACCTCCATTTGCAGGCCTTCCTTCCCTTAAAGCCAACTCTTATCTTCCATTTTGCTTAAGCCGACATTTTGGAGCCCTCCTTATGTATATGCAATGAGGCAGAATGCAGAGATCTCTTAACAAACTATCGGCCCCACCTTCAAAATAACAGAAGTGCTTTCCAGCTCTCTATACTTCCACAACCAGTACCATGGTCCAGATCATCATTGTCCCAATTCTAGATCATTGCAATAGGCTCTTAACTGGTCTCTGCTTCCAGACCTGCTTCACGATTGTCTATTTTTCCATGAAACACAGAGCGTATTCATACCCACATTGAAATGAACAAGAACAGTGACCCAGATGTCAACACTTTTTCCCAGGTGATGAAATGCTATTAAATTCTTTCTTAATTCTTTACATTTTCCATATTGTCTACAAAAGACATAAATGGAAACCTTTGAATATTTACTTACGTCAATTACATATATTTGACAATATAGTTGTTCAGCCAGTTTTTTTCGAATGGTAAAATCAGGATACGGATTCTCTTCAAATGTGTAATTAAGTACGTGCAATTCATCCTTAGTAAATTTACGTCTGGGTTTTCCGTTTCTCCTTCTTGTTTTCATTTCTTTTACTTTGTTATGACCATCTTCGACTTGAGATCCTGAAAAACCTATAAATGGAAAGACAAAAGCATTGGGGAATACTGAGGGGAAAAAAAAAACAACACTATTCGCTGGCTAACCATTCATAAAATAAGATTGTTGGAAAGTAGAGCCTTACCTCATGCCTACTTATAATAAGACTGCTAATGAGTTAAAGGCCTTTAAAATTATAATGAGAAAATGAGATTTATGAGTCAAGGTATGGAATGACTTCCTTAGCAAATGACTTCCTAACAAAGAGTCATAGCTATAGAGGAAAAGACAGATTAGAAAATGTTAGCCTCATTAGTAGTTGAAGAAATACAAAATGAATCAGCTCACACCCATGTGGATAACCAACAATGTCAGTGTATGAGGTGGAGTGGAGAAAGAACAATGAAGGTTAAAGAAAGTATCGGGGCACCTGGGTGGCTCAGTCAGTTAAGCATCCGACTTTGGCTCAGGTCATGATCTCAAGGTTTGTGAGTTCGAGCCCCGTGTCTGGCTCTGTGCTGACAGCTCAGAGCCTGGAGCCTGCTTCAGATTCTCTCTCTCTCTCTCTCTCTCTCCCTCTGCCCCTCCCTCACTCATACACTCTCTCTCTAAAAGGAAAAAATTAAATTAAAAACAAAAGATCTGAAATCAACAATCTATAACTTTATTTTTTTATATGAAATTTTTTTTTAACATTTATTTATTGAGAGACAGAGAGACACAGAGTGTGAGCAGGGTAGGGGCAGAGACAGGGGGAAACACAGAATCCTAAGCAGGCTCCAGGCTCTGAGCTGTCAGCATAGAGCCCAATGTGGAGCTCGAACACACAAACCGCGATAACGTGACCTGAGCCGAAGTAGGACGATTAACCGACTGAGCCACCCAGGTGCCCCAACAATCTAACTTTATACCTCAAGAGACTAGAAAAAGAAACTAAATCCAAACTTAGAAGACAAAAGATCTAATGAAGATGAGAGTAGAGATAAGCAAAGAATAGAAAATAAATTGAAAAGATCAACAAAACGAATAGCTGGTTTTTTTTAAATGATCAACCAAATTGATAAATCTTTGCCTAGAATAACTAAAAAAACATACTAAAAATCAGAAATGAGGCCACTACAATTAATTCCATAAACATAAAAAGGATTATAAGAGAACACTAACACCAACAAATTGGGTAACCCAGAAGCAATGGATAAATTTCTGGGAAACACAGAACTCATCAAGACTGAATCACGAGGAAAAAGAAAATCTGCACCTGAAATTAACATAATATTGTATGTCGACTACACTTATTTAAAAGAAAAGTAGACTATTAAAAAAGAAAAAGAAAAATCTGAACAGACTGAAAACAAGGAGAGTAATCAAAAACCTCCCAATAAAGAAAAACCCAGGACCAGATGGTTTCACTGGAGAATTCTACCTAACATATTTAAGAAGAATTAACCACAACCCTTCTCAAACTCTTCAAAAAATTGAAGAGGGAACACTCCTAAGCTCATTTTTACAAAGCCAGCATTACCTTGATACCAAGGCCAGATAAAGACACTATGCAAAAAGAAAACTACAAGCCAATATCCTGATGCATATAAATGCAAAAACTCAAAATATTAGCAAAGTGAATCCAACAGCACGTTAAAAGAATCATATACCGTGATCAAGTGGGATTTATCCCAAGGATGCAAGGATACACCAGCTTAACAAAATAAAAGATAAAAATGCTATATGATCCTTTCAATAGGTGTAGAAAAAGCATTTGACAAAATTCACCCATTCAAGATAAAAAAAACCCCCAAAACCACTCAACAACACAGGAATAGATGGGAACTACCTCCACGTAATAAAAGCCCTATGAAAAAATCTACAGCAAACATAATTCTCAATGGTGAAAGACTGGAAGATTATCCTCTAAAATTATCCTCTAAGATTAAGAACATGGGGTGCCTGGGTGGCTCAGCAGGTTGAGCAGCCAACTCTTGATTTTGGCTCAGGTCATGATCTCAGGGTCGTGAGATCAAGCCCTGTGTTGGGCTCTGCACTGTCAGTGGAATTCTCTTTGCCCCTACCCCCACTCGAGCACGCTCTCTCTCTCAAAATAAACTTAAAAAAAAAAAAAAAAGAACACAAAGAAACAAGGAAAGAATACTCACTTTCACCACTTCTATTCAACATAGTACTGGAAATTCTAGCCAGAGCAATTGGGTAAAAAAAAGAAAAGTCATCCAGACAAGGAAAGACACCGTAAATGATGTCTGTTCACAGATGACATGATCTCATATGTAGAAAAAGCTATCGATTCTACCCCCAAAAAAGTTTGTTGTTGATTAACAAACTGAAGGTTGCGGGATACAAAAATCAACATGCAAAATTCAATGCATTTCTATACACAACGAACAGTCTGAAAAGAAAATTAAACTATCCCATTTATAACATGATCAAAAGAATAAAATTGTAGGGCATCTGGTTGGCTCTTGATCTGAGGGTTATAAATTGTAAGTTGGTGTGTGACTCTTGATCTCAGGGTTGTAAGTTCGAGTCCCACTTTGGATGTAGAGATTACTTAAACAATTAAAGTTAAAAAGAAAGAATGAAATTGTTATGAATAAACCTAACCAAGGAAGTAAAAGACCTATACACTGAAAATTATAAAACACTGCTGAAAGAAATTAAAGATACAAATAAATAGAAAGGTATCTATGCTCATGGATTGGAAAACTAAATACTGTTAGGATGTCTATACTACCCAGTGATTTACAGATTCAGTGCAATCCCTATCAAAATCCCAATAGCATATTTTGCAGAAATAGAAAAATTCATCCTAAGATTCATTTGGTATCTCAGGAGACCCTGAAGAGCCAAAACAACCCTGAAAAATAACAATTTGGACATCTCACACTTTCTGATTTCAAAACTTACAACAAAGCTGCAGTGATCAAAACAGTGTGGTTCTGGCATAAAGACAGACATGTAGACCAACGGAATAGAATAGAGCCCAGAACTAAACCCTCACATATATGGTCAAATGATTTTTGACAAGAGTGTCCAGACCATTCAAGGGGAAGGGACAGTCTTTTCAACAAACGGTGTTGGGAAAACTGGATATCCACATGCGAAAAGTTGGACGCTTACCTTACATCATATACAAAAATTCAGAAATGGACCAAAGATCTAAAAATATAAAACTGCTAGAAGAAAACAGGGCAAAATCTCATGACATTGGGTGTGGCAATCACTATTTCTTAGAACATCAAAAGCACAGGCAACAAGATTTAAAAAGTCCTAGTATATCAAAATGTTTAATTATGCATCAAAAGACACAATAACAAATTGAAAAGGCAACCTGAGGAATGGGAGAAAATATCTGCGTATCATATCTAACAAAGGGTTAATATCCAGAATATATAAAGAACTCCCACAACTCAGGTCACCTGGGTGGCTCAGTCAGTTAAGCATCTGACTCTTGAATCATCATCTCCTGGTTCGTGAGTTTGAGATCCCACATCGGTGCAGCATGGAGCTTGTTTGGGATTCTTTCTCTCTCTGCCCCTCCCCTACTTGTGCTCACTCTCTCTCAAAATAAATAAACTTAAAAAAATAAAAAATAAAAAAAGAACTACAACTCAACATTAAAACAAATATGATTTTCTAAATGGGCAAAGGATTTGGATAAACATTTCTCCAAAGATATACAAATGGCTACAAGCATATGAAAAGATGTTTAAGGGGCGCCTGGGTGGCTCAGTCGGTGAAGCGTCCGACTTCAGCTTTCAGGTCGTGATCTTGTGGTTCATGGGTTCGAGCTTCGGGCAGTGTGCTGACAGCTTAGAGCTTGGAGCCTTCTTCAGATTCTGTCTCCCCCTCTCTCTTACCCTCCCCTGCTCACAGTCTGTCTCTCTCTCTCTCTTTTTAAAAAAATGAATAAACATTAAAAAATTTTAGAAAAGATGTTTAATCTTACTAATTATTAGGGAAACGCAAATCAAACCCTTAAAAGAAAAATTCCATCCTAGTTTGTCTCTGCCCAACGTGTGCCCTTTAAACTTTTGACGTAGTCTGCTTTCTGTCAGCCCCAGGTTTCTGCTTTTGAATTCCTGAACTAACCAGAAAGTTCCTTTTTTCTTCCTTCTCACTTTTGTTGTTTCTCCTTTCCCAGGTGAAAACAGGGCACACATAAGTGAGAGCAGGGCTAATTCTCAGTAGAGAAGCCATTGGCATTTGGGGACAATTCTTTGTGAAAAACTGTCTCATAACTGCCACATGGAATCCCTGACTCCCTCCTACGAGGTTGCCTATAGCAACCCTCTAGTCATAGAAATAACCAAAAATTGCCCCCACACATTTCCAAATATTGGCTTGGCTCTAGGGATTTCCTAACTGCTGCCGGCTGGGTTATCAGACTTTTGAGTCTCCATTTCTCCACATGATCACATGGTCTAAGAGGATTTATGGTAGGGAGCCATTAAAAAATTAGATGAACAATTCGGGTAAAGTATTTTGAATAAATCCCAGTTCATACTAAGAACACAGTAAATGTTGGCTCTGAACCCTTTTCTCCCAGAAACTCAGATGGTACAGGATCCTTGACCATTTTGTTTTCCAGACCACCCATAATCCAAATCCAAAGATGACCGTTCACTGAATTCAGGAGAGGGAGGAAGGCTGGCAACAACAGAGCATTCTAGAGGCTGATTCCTGGCCCTGGGTCTCTATCCATATCAGCTCAGTAATGTGGGAAAAGACCCAGGCCTCCCTAACCTGGTCTGAAATAATCCCACAAGAATCTACAAAGACTAAGGATTGCTTAAGGAAAAAAACTACCCTGGAATTTCCAAATCCAAGCTTCTTTCCGAAGAGCTCCTCCTCACTTGTCAAGCAAAGAGACAGCTTCAGAATCTCAGTCTGCAGTGAGGGGATTGCTCAGGGAGAACAGCTCACAACCTGTAATCCCCAGATTCTTCCACTTGTAGAAGGTGTGGAGATGAGATTAGCTATTCTATGGGGGGGGGGGGGGGGGCGAATCCAGTGGCCGAGGCAATTCTTGAAAACACAAATAAGAATTTCCTTCAAGTTTCCCATAAATGTTTCGTCAGTGAAGATTAAGACAGTATGGAGAGATCCCTGAACAAACTGGAAGCTAATCAACCCTGAGCAATGTTGTTAATCTTACCTGGGCTGAACCCAGTCCCATAATCCACAGAAAGAGCTGGAAGGGAATTAGGGAAAGAAGCCCCAGTTTTTGTAAGATCCATCTCTCCCTGACAAATCTTTCCCACTTTCTTGTGACCATGAGCATGTCATTTCACCCCTTGAGACAGTGCTCCCCCAAGAATTATTTGCTCCCAGTGTCATAATTCCTATTTAGGGTGCTAGGGAAGTTATTAATATTTTACCTTGGGAAGTACTAGAAGTTAGAAGACAGTAAGTGCATTGCCCAAGGGCATGAACGGAAGAAGCAGAGGCTGAAGGTCAAATCTAGCCCTCAGGCCAGATATTCAGGGGTTGGCCCTGCAACTCCTAGGGCCTCAGATGAAGGAGGCAGATGGATTCCCACGACCTTAACCCTATCCAAGTTCACCGGAGCCCGGGAGCTCATTTTACTGTCAAGCTAGTTGTTTTTGGTGTTTTTTGAAGTACGTTTTCAATATAATACAGGAATATATTTCAATATAATACAGTAAACAAATAATCAGCCCTGGGACGCCTAGGTGGCTCAGTCGTTAAGTGACCGACTTTGGCTCAGGTCACGATGTCACTGTTCATGAGTTCGAGCCCTCCTTCGGAGGCTCTCCACTCTCAGAACCCAGCCAGGCTTCAGATCTTTTGTCTCCCTCTCTGCCCCTCCCCCTCGCGTGTGCACTCTCTCTTTCTCTTAAAAGTAAATAAATAATAACAATCAGCCATTATCCCACCCACTCTTCGGAGTTAATTTAAAATCGAATAAAAATCCCCCACCCTTGGGGCGCCTGGTTGGCTCGTTCGGTTAAACATCCAAGACTCTTGTTTTTTGTTTTTGTTTTTGTTTTTGTTTTTTTGAGATCGATCCCTGCAGTAGGGCTCTGCACAGACAGCTCTGAGCCTGCTTGGGATTCTGTCTCTCCAGGTCTCTCTGCCCCTCCCCCACCCACGCTCTCTCTCAAAACAAATAAACCTAAAAATAGCAAGCAAGCAGACATTCTTTTGTATCATCATAGACCCTTGGGAGCATGTCTCTGCAGTCCACCTACCTGTATTCAAAACCTGGCTGTGAGGCTGACGGCCCATTGGGCTACTGTCCTCCCAGGCCACACTCTGCGTCTTTGGCTGCTCTCCGGGCCCAGGGATGAAGGCCATTTCCACAGCAGTTTCAAGGAAGACTTCCTGAAGGCACTGCAGCTGGGCCACCACTGCTCTGGGATCACTCTGGTCTCTGAGACAGAGATGGCGATGGGACCAGTGGACTGCTCGGTCCCACCAATTTGTAGTTGAGCGGCCTCTGACAGATGACTCACACACCCCTCATTAGCATACAATGCAAAAGGACTCCTGGCAAGGCGGGAGCAGACCACAGAGACTTCTCACCTCAAATAGGGTTCACCTAGAAAAAGAAATGAAAGCCAAAACCCCCATATATCCTTTCTCAAAGAACCAGAGCATCAAAATCTCTTCCATGTCCCAGGCTTGGAAAGTTACAAATTATTGTTGAACTTCACAAAATAAATCGTTTGTGAACTAGGAAAAACTAAAATCCCAGGGCCACTTTAATTCTTCCAGGGCAGCTCTTTGGGTTTGGGAAAAAGAATTTTTAACTTTTTATCGTGTTAACTTTTAAACATACGTGAAAATGACGAGAGAGGAGTATGATGAGCCTGGTGATCCGATCACCCCACGGGCACTGTCTAGCAACATGGCCCCTCTTAGGTCAGGAACCCATCCATGCCCTGAACCCTGATATGCTTTTGTATATCGAAAATAGAAGAAATCAGGGTGCCTGGATGGCTCAGTCAGTTGAGCATCCAACTCTTGATTTCAGTTCGGGTCCTGATCTCAAGGTTCACAAGATGGAACCTCAAGTTGGACTCTTTGCTGGGCGTGGAGCCTGCCCGGGATTCTGTCTCTCCTCTCTCTACCCCTCCCCTGCTCTCTCTCTCTCTCTCTAAAAAATAAATATGCAGAGCCTGCTCGGGATTCTGTCAATAAATAGGGTGCCTGGGTGGCTCAGTCGGTTAAGCTTCCACCTTCGGCACAGGTCGTGATCTCACCGGTGGTGAGTTCGAGCCTCGCGTCGGGCTCCGTGCTGACAGCTCAGAGCGTGGAGCCTGCTTCGGATTGTGTCTCCTCTCTCTGTCTCTCAAAACCAAATAAACGTTAAAAATATATATTTAATAAATAAATAAGAATATAAATAAAGACCAGAGCCTCTCAGAAAGTCCTACTGCCCCAGTCCAGTGTACGGCAACCATAGATGGTCACATCGGTGACCTGAGCCGATAGGCCCGCACTTTTAAAAGATGAAAGCACAGACCCTACAAACACCAGTCCATCAGGTAGGCTGCCTCCCACCAAAGAAACTCACCAGTTGGGAGTTCAAGGAACCTTCCAGCCAGGGTCTTTCTGAGTAATAGCTTGATGAGCACGGGAGCCGCAGTAATATACCCCTGACGGGCCCACCCTAGCCACACCTTTTTCACACGGCCCCCCTGACACGCCCAGTTCCAGACACGCCCCGCCCCAGACATGCCCCGCCCCAGACACGCCTCTTGATGACTTCACCAAATCCACCTTTTCAAAACCTGGTTTCCGTTTACTAAGCACAAACTGAATCTACCTTTTTTTTTTTTTTTAAACGTTTGTTTATTTATTTTTTGAGAGAGAGAGAGAGAAAGCACAAGTGGGGTAGGGTCAGAGAGAGAGGGAAGCAAAGAATCCGAAGCAGGCTCCAGGTTCTGAGCTGTAAGCACCGGATCCTGACTCGGGGCTTGAACGCATGACCTGTGAGATTATGACCTGAGCCAAAGTCAGACCCTTAACCAACTGAGCCACCCAGGCTCCCCAAATCAACTTTTATTTAATCCCCATAATACCCTGACAAAGTAGGTATTATTTTTTTCCCCACTTTGACTTGAGGACACTGAGGGCAAAGAGATTTAGACCACAGAGTGAGCCTCGGACAGGGGCAGCTGACCTCTGACCTCATGTTTGTCACTATCACCCTATGGCTCACAGATGATCCACATTGCTTGATATATCCCTGACTAAGGCCTACTGAGATTAGACGGAGGAGAGACCAGAGACTAATATTGAATAACGATTATGGACCTTAGATCATTTGCTAATTCCTCTTATCCTTAAAACAATCCTTTGAGAGGTGCCTGAGTGGCTCAGTCAGGTGAGCGTCTGACCTCAGCTCAGGTCATGATCTTGCAGTTCATGGGTTCAAGCCCCACACTGGGCTCTGTGCAGACAGCTCAGAGCCTAGAGCCTGCTTCGGATTCTGTATCCCCCTCTCTCTCTCTTCCTCTCCCCAGCTCATGCTCTGTCTCTCTCTCTCTCTTTCAAAAAAAAAAAAATTTTTTTTTAAATAAATAAACATTTAAAAAAATTAAAAAAAAAACAAAAAACAATCCTTTGAGATAATTGAAACCTCCATTTTACAGTTGAGGAACACTGCAAGCCACTGGTGTTTTCTACACAACTGTAGGACTTTGTACCTTCCCAAATGTGTGGGAGAAAGTTTTTTACGCTCTAAGTATGGAAAACATAACACGTGCTTGACAGCTGTTTCAGATGATTTTATCCACCTTCAGAGGGGTCTACATGTTCCCCTGTCTATTCAACCAAACTGCTACAAATTTATGTAGCAGGCCCAAAGAACAGATTTTTCATACATTATCTCAAATCGTAGTGGCTTAATGTGGATATATATTACTTATACCCAATATACCTATGAGGGTACCGAAGCACAGATAGGTCAAACTCTAAAAATAAGAAAATGCCTAGAGAAACATAAAGTAGGTGAAAGTAAGTGTTTTATTGGGCGAATTAAGGGGTGCCTGGCTGGGTCAGTTGGTAGAGCATGCAACTTGATCTCAGGGTTGTGAGTTCAAGCCTCACGCTCCAGAGTTCAGCACAGAACTTACTTAAAAGAAAAAAAAAAGTATTTGATATTAATTGTGCAAGTTAATGGCTGCGGTGGAAGGGGAGCCCTTATTTCTGACTTGATCCCAAGATAGATCATGCCTCCCCAACCAAAGTGAAGAAAAATCACCAGGAGGAACAGACTCGAAGTTGCAGATGAAATCATAGGAAGTCACATCAGTGAGTTATGGCCGTAGATGGGTCCTATGCTGGCCACTGGCATCAGAGGCATTGGTGTCTCTGCCAATCTGTTTGGGCAGTAGCAGATGCTCTGAGGTAGTTGAGGGCAATATTTGGGGGAGCTGGAAGCATTGGAGAAGTCTGGAGACTAAGACAGCAGAGCAAACCAAAATAAGGTTGGACCTAAGCTGATTATCTCTGGTGTTTTTTCCCCCCAGTAATTCAAAGTTCAGCTCAACTGTCTTTGTTTCATATTTTCTCTCAGTACCTTGCACTCACACTGGGTGCGTCCTCCCTCAAGCTGCTTCCTGAAAGCATTTTTACCGGACCCCTCCAATCTTTATTTTACTTGCCTTACATTCTTTCTCGCCTCCAGTGGGTCTTGCCTCTGCTCCCACTCCATTTTTTAAAAAAAAAAAATTTTTTTTAACATTTATTTATTTTTGAGACAGAGAGAGACAGAGCATGAATGGGGGAGGGTCAGAGAGAGAGGGAGACACAGAATCCGAAACAGGCTCCAGGCTCTGAGCTGTCAGTGCAGAGCCCGACGCGGGGCTCGAACTCACAGACCGAGAGATGGTGACCTGAGCCGAAGTCGGACGCCCAACCAACTGAGCCACCCAGGTGCCCCTCCCACTCCATTTTTAGACATCACTGGCAAAGGTCAGCAAATCAGCCCCTAAATTGCCCAGTCTTGTGGTTAATCTGCCTCCCTAAGTTATCAAACATTGTTGGCCAATCTTTTTTTAGTTTTTATTGAAAACTCGCTGACTTCAGATTCTTTTTTTTTAAGTTTATTTATTTATTTTGAGAGAGAGAGAGAGAGAGAGAGAGAGAAAGAGAATCCCAAGCAGGCTCTGCACTGTCAGCACAGAGCCCTGTGCAGGGCTCAAACTCATGACGCGTGAGATCATGACCTGAGCCAAAATCAGGAGTCAGATGCTTAACCAACTGAGCCACCCAGGCACCCCCAGATTCTTTATAATAAGCGTGGCTTCAAGGGATACCCACTGAGTCCTTTAAACTTTTTAAAAATACCCCGTAACAGTAAGAGCCCAACATACAGCAGGTCCTGTGCATTGAGCCCTTGTGATACAGCCGTGCTCCACATAAACACAGTTTCTGTGCTCAGAAAACCAGCCTTCCGGGGAGCTTTTAGTACTTAACTCCCAATCATCACCCACAAGGAAAAGTCAGAACTTACTAGAATGCCTAACCGGGGTTTGACGACCTAGCCAGTACTTCTTTCAGCCTTGCCTTGGAGACTGCCTGGCCTCCTGCAAACTCTTAGCTCCAACCAGGCCAGGCCATTTCCAGCTACTGTGATGCTCTCTGCCTTCCTGGCCTATAGATGTGTCTCCAGTACTGGGAAAATAAATTTCAGGCACCTGTAAAAGAAACTAGCCAAAAGCAAGCTGATTAGTGTGGCAGTTTGATTAAAATGATCATCTGGTTGGGGCACTTGGGTGGCTCAGTCGGTTAAGCGTCCGACTTCGGCTCAGGTCATGATCTCTCGGTCTGAGTTCAAACCCCGTGTTGGGCTTTGTGTTGACAGCTCAGAGCCTGGAGCCTGTTTCAGATTCTGTGTCTCCCTCTCCCTGACCCTCCCCCGTTCATGCTTTGTCTCTCTCTGTCTCAAAAATAAATAAACCTTAAAAAATAAATAAATACATAAATAAAATGATCATCTGGTTAAAAGGGAAAAGAAAAGGGCAACAAGAAAGAATAGGTGAGTTTAAGAATTTGGTGCTCTGTAGTCTTGTTTCCTTAAGTTTTTTCTCTGGGTTCTCCGGCCCCCCACCCCAAGAATTTTGGGAACTTTCTTCCACTTTTTGGATCCAATGAATTTTGCATTCATTTGCTCCATTGTTTTTGTGATATTAAAAATTAAGCGTCCTTGCCCCCCAAGTGGTTAGTTTTCTCTTTGCTTACTTCAAAGGTGTGACTAACGTTTTCCTTCTACACATTTTTTTTTTTAAAGTAGGCTTCACCCACACTGTGGAGCACAACACAGGGCTTGAACTTACGACCCTGAGATCAAGACCTGAGCTGCAATCAAGACTTGGACATTTAAGTGACTGAGCCACCCAGGTGCCCCTCTATACAGATACTTGAAACAGAGTATTTCATTCCTTTATCTACTCCATACGTATTTCTGAGTCCCTACTCTGTGCCACAATTGTTTTATGCAGAGATTAACCACGATGTGTTTTTACAAAGACATTGCATTTGCCTCTAGGTGATAGTCTTTTATTTTTCTTTTCTTTTTATTTTTATGTGCTCAAAGGGAAATTTTTAGGCATTTTCACTTGCATGCATCCCGTGCCCCATACTGAAATCTTGGTTGCACATGAGAAGTTGGTCTCAGCTGAATTGTGTGCAGTGTGCAATGCTATTCCACAAAAAAGAATAAAATCATTTACACAGGCGTGAGGATACCTGCAGGGGTTGACCACCAAGCCACAAGCTTAGTGGGGATAAACTGAGAACAGGCCTAAAGAGTCCCATGGGAGTCCCCAAACCAGCCCTGGAAATCAACACCTGGATTTGTGGAACAAAAATAAAAGTTTGCTTTTTCACAGCCATATCTAACCCTAACTAATACAATAGACTATCTGAGAAAATGGCTAAAAAATCCTGTAAAAATTCTGAAGGTTGACAAACAGGAAATTACATCTTAAAAGAGTCACAAACTATTAGCATAAACGGAAAAGCTACTCCATGACCAAAAGCAAACATATCTGACAAAGCTGTTTACTGTCCCCATTAAAGTATAAAGCCAACACTCCATAAATTTGGTGACTTTGCAAACTGATGATTCAACAAATTGGCTTTGTGCATTTTGGGTTTTGTTGATTGTATGTAAATTTGCCCATTCAGTGAATTGCTTTTTCTCAAACTGAATTTTAGCCATTTGCTCACCTCTTCCTCCCATATCACAGCCCTTAGGTCACTGAAATCAACACCAGTAGGAAGAACAACAGAAAGCATTCACTGACTTTTTACTTTATGCCACCTCTTAACTAACCACTGCCAAGCTCATATAAAAAAAAATCAGAGGGGCGCCTGGGTGGCTCAGTCGGTTAAACGTCCGACTTCGGCTCAGGTCACGATCTCGCGGTCCGTGAGTTCGAGCCCCGCGTCGGGCTCTGGGCTGATGGCTCAGAGCCTAGAGCCTGCTTCCGATTCTGTGTCTCCCTCTCTCTCTGCCCTCCCCCGTTCATGTTCTGTCTCTCTCTGTCTCAAAAATAAAAAAAAATAAAAAAAAAACTTTAAAAAAAATTAAAAAAAAAAAATCAGAGTCCCATTGGCCAAGATCCAGCACAAAATCTAATCATCAGCATCAGTCATCACCCGTCATTTGAAGGTTCTTAGGCAGGACAAACACACTCCCCTTCCCCCCCCCCCCCCCCAGCTTCACCACCCCCTACTCATTATCTCCGCCCCCTTCATTCATTTGTTAATTTAATGCCCTAAGGACACCTCTGTTTGCAATCCCCACCCTATCTCCCCCCCCCCCCCCAGTGCAGGGTATCAAATTTTAAGGTCAAAATGGCTCCGTTGTATTAAAAGATTAAGTTATGCTGCCTCGAGTAAATCCTTATTGATTTGCGCGTCCTCAGAGAACCCTCTCTCCCTGTCTGGACCTCATTTGTCTTGTTCACCACAGTTGTATCCAGGACCTCGCACTGTGCCTGACACCAAATGTTTACTGACTATTTGAATGAATGATGTAACCTTTTCTGCAACCCCATTTTACTCCTTCATCTATGTTTCAACTTCCCTGCTTTCCCTGCTTCTAGTTTTAGCTCCATCCAATGTACACCATTTTCACCCTGCCGATTAAAAAAAAAAACTTCACTGACTCACGTTGGCTAAGGGATTGAAACTCCTCAGTTTGACACCTAATGCCGTTAAGGATCAGGACCCTACCTGCCTTTCCAGCCTCACCTTCCTTCACTCAGGGTCACATTGTTCCCTCTTGCAACAACAAATGGCTTCTAATTCTCAGGGCACACAGTGCTCTATCCAGTTTCCCATAGGTTTGTTTAGAGTCCCCTCCCCCTCATGATCCTAGGGCAGAATGGGGGATTTTTCTTCATCAGTTCATGCCCACCCATCTCACCAGGAACTTGTGTAGGGAAGAGAATAGAGTTTAAAATATTCCCCCCCCACCCCCACCCCCAGGGCGCCTGGGTGGCTCAGCCGGTTTAGCAGCCGACTTCGGCTCAGGTCATGATCTCGTGGTGTCTGAGTTCGAGCCCCGAGTCGGGCTCTGTGCTGACAGCTCAGAGCCTGGAGCCTGTTTCAGATTCTGTGTCACCCTCCCCCGTTCATGCTTTGCCTCTCTCTGTCTCGAAAATAAATAAACGTTAAAAAAAATTTTTTTTAAAAATTTTTTTCCCACAAATAGATAACCAGTCATCCTAAGTCAATGCATACTTCACTTTTTTCTCCATATTTTGAAATGTTACCTTTATCATAAAATAAGTGGTTGGGTATTTAGCAGATGTGTCTCTTGAGTATCATTTCCCATTGATGTATATGATTTGGGTTTCAAATACCAAATGTTTTAAATTATTATAGTTCTTTACAGTGTGTCTTTCTTTTTTTTTTTTTAATTTTTTTTCAACGTTTTTTATTTATTTTTGGGACAGAGAGAGACAGAGCATGAACGGTGGAGGGGCAGAGAGAGAGGGAGACACAGAATCGGAAGCAGGCTCCAGGCTCTGAGCCATCAGCCCAGAGCCTGACGCGGGGCTCGAACTCACGGACCGCAAGATCGTGACCTGGCTGAAGTCGGACGCTTAACCGACTGTGCCACCCAGGCGCCCCTCTTTTTTTTTTTTTTTTAAAGTAGTTTCCACAGCGAATGTGGAGCTTGAATACATGACCCTGAAATCAAGAGTCACATGCTCTACAGATTGAGCCAGCCAGGTGATCCTATAGTGTGTCTTAATACCTGGTAGAACAGTCTTATGGGAAAAAAAACCAAAACAAAACAGTATCTTATTTGGGCTTTATTTTGCACATCCCAAATTGCCATGAAGGTTGAACATCTTTTCATATTTCTTGGCCATTCAAGTTTTCTTTTTTAAGGATGTCTGATTTATACCCTTTACTAATTTGTCAATAACGTATACATCGAAGAATTCCTTCTTGTAGTGTCTAGATGGGGTGTCTCTCCCGATCAGATAAGAGCCCCCAAATTCACCTGAAGCAGAACAAAGGAGATAGACATTTATTGAATACACTGCAAGGGAGCAGTGAGCAGGACAGCAGAGGAGAGGCTGTGGGCACAGAGGCAGTGGGCGGGGTTGTACTTAAAGGCAGAAGGTGAGGAGGTATGGGGATTTATGGAATCTTCTCTTTTTTGGTAACTGTGCCTGGTCGTAAGTAGCCCATTGGTCAGTTAGGGCCTGTGGACGTTTTGAGGTGGGTCTCCTGAGGGGCCTGTCAGTGTTCAGCCAGGGGGTTGCTCTGGGCCCCTTTCTACATTCCGTTGCTCAAGCCTCTTTGCCTCAAAGCGGCCTCTGCCCTCCCAAGTCCTTCAACTTTATGGTGCCCTTCATAAGAATGAAGCTTTCAGGGCACCCGGGTGGCTCAGGCGGTTAAGCGTCTGACTCTTGATTTCGGCTCAGGTCATGACCTCAACGGTTCATGAGATCGAGATCTGGGTGGGGCTGTGCGATAACAGCTCTGAGACTGCTTGGGATTCTCTCTCCTCTCTCTCTGTCCCTCCCCTACTCGCTTTCTTTCTCTCTCTCAAAATAAATCAATAAACTTTTTTTTTTTTTTTAAAGCATAAAGTTTTCAGTTTAGATGCAGTTACAATTTCTAGCTTTCCTTCTATGGCTTTTATTTATTTATTTATTTATTATTATTATTTTTTAATGTTTATTTTTTATTTTTGAGGGAAAGACAGAGACAGAGGCAGAGAGCACACACAAGCAGGGGAGGAGCAGAGAGTGAGAAAGGGAGATACGGAATCCCAAGCAAGCTATAGGCTCTGAGCTGTCAGCACAGAGCCCAGTGCGGGGCTCGAACCCACGGACTGTAAGTTCATGACCTGAGCTGAAGTCTGGCGCTTAACCGACTGAGCCACCCAGGCACCCCTCCTTCTGTGGCTTTTAATTTTAATATCTTGCTAAGAAGTTTCTTTCCCCCTCTCAAAGGTTGTAAAACTATTTCCCTATATTTTCTTCATTGTCTCCAATGTGTAGGTACTAATCCACCCAAAAGAGAGACAGAAAGTGTAAAGGGTGAGAGACTTCTTTGCCAACCCGGAGGGGTGGCAACATAGGACAACACAGGTGGCAACATAGGACAAGAGGACAAAGGACATAAGGACTTGAGCTACCCTTGTTACGCATGAAGAGGGTGAGTTAGAAGAGGGAAACCTTTCTGGATTTTTTTTGTTTTATTTTTTGCATTGAGCTCTGAATTTTATTTTATTTTATTTAAGTTTTTTAATTTATTTTGAGAGAGACAGAAAGCATGAGAACCCTGAGATCCTGACCTGAGCTGAAGTCAGATGCTTAACTGACTTAGCCACCCATGTGCCCTGAATTTTATTTATTTATTTATTTATTTATTTATTTATTTATTTATTTATTTTTAATTTTATTTTTTGTTTGTCTAATTTAATTTTTTATTTTATTTATAAAAAGAGACAGAGCATGAGCATGAGAGGGGCAGAGAGAGAGGGAGACACAGAATCTGAAGCAGGCTCCAGGTTCTAAGCTATCAGCACAGAGCCCAATGCAGGGATTGAACTCCCGATCTGGGAGATGGTGACCTGAGCTGAAGTTGGACGCTTAACCAACTGAGCCACCCAGGCCCTGAGAATTTTAGTTTTTAAAGTTCACTTTTGACAACCTAGCTATGAGGGGATGGCTCTGATGTAGGACTTTTTCTTCTTCTTCTTTTTTTAAAAATTTTTAATGTTTTATTTATTTTTGTGACAGAGACAGAGCATGAGCAGGGGAGGGGCAGAGAGAGAGGGAGTCACAGAATCTGAAGCTGCCTCCAGGCTCTGAGCTGTCAGCACAGAGCCCAACGTGGAGCTCAAACCCACAAACTGTGAGATCATGACCTGAGCCAAAGTCAGACACTTAACCAACTGAGCCACCCAGGCACCCTGAGGACTTTTTCTTCTAAGAGATAATTATTAACTCCGTTTTAGCCATAAAATATCAAAAATAAAAATAATATGTTAAACCCTAACAATTCCTCCTAACATAAACACAATTGTATAGTCAATTAAAACTCCAAAGTAAAAAAAGCATCTGGAAAAAAGTGCAGCCATTGAACTTCTTATTCTCTGCATATCCTAAATCTCCCACATTCTTTCTCAAAATCTATGGCATTTCAAGACTAAATTTTAAACGCAGATTTCACACCTTATTGCCGTCCTACAGCTAAATTTTGCTGCTTTCAGAAATCTTTTGTATGTCAGTTCCATATGCTTCAACTGGAGGTGAAGTACCAATCTTGAGGATACGTTTGTTTTTTTGTTTTGTTGGAAATTAAGCTAGAGACACTGGAAATAACGTGTTCTTTGTTTTCCAAAAGAGATCAATCTGAGGTTTCCTAAAGTTGGTGATGAGTCCTTTAGAAAAAGCAGAAATCAATTCTGAGCAAGAAAGTTAAGGTAAGCAATATTATATGAAAGTGAAACCGAACACGACTCCATTTTTGTTAGCTTAATAAACACTG
This sequence comes from Panthera uncia, assembly GCF_023721935.1. Lineage (NCBI taxonomy): Eukaryota > Metazoa > Chordata > Mammalia > Carnivora > Felidae > Panthera > Panthera uncia. The sequence goes on along the minus strand of NC_064818.1, from coordinate 38,119,671 downwards.
TATGTCGAATTCAAATGTGCTATTGTTTTTCTTTTAATGAAGATAGCTTGTATTGATCAATAAACTTTTGAGTTGGGGCGCCTGGGTGGCTCAGTCGGTTAAGCGTCCGACTTCGGCTCAGGTCAGGATCTCTCGGTCCGTGAGTTCGAGCCCCGCGTCAGGCTATGGGCTGATGGCTCATAGCCTGGAGCCTGTTTCGGATTCTGTGTCTCCCTCTCTCTCTGCCCCTCCCCCGTTCATGCTCTGTCTCTCTCTGTCTCAAAAATAAATAAACGTAAAAAAAAAATTAAAAAAAAAAAAAAAAGAAAAAGAAAAAAAATAAACTTTTGAGTTGTCTGGATATATGAGGAGATATAAAACTTACTCTCATTTAGATTGATCAAGAATTGCGTTATTTGGGGCGCCTGAGTGGCTCAGTCGGTTGGGCGTCCGACTTCAGCTCAGGTCATGATCTCGCGGTCCGTGAGTTCGAGCCCCGCGTCAGGCTCTGGGCTGACGGCTCGGAGCCTGGAGGCAGCTTCCGATTCTGTGTCTCCCTCTCTCTCTCTGTCCCTCCCCTGTTCATGCTCTGTCTCTGTCTCAAAAATAAATAAACGTTAAAAAACAAAATTAAAAAAAAAAAAGAATTGCGTTATTTGATCTCAACGAAATTTCGCTTTAGGCTGTGAATCCAGTTTGGGTCAGGATGATACACTCACCTTAAGCAATTGCCATTTATCAAAGAAACCACAAGTGTTTACTAGGTGTAATGCCTGAAGTTCCAAAACCTCCCACAAAAGACCACCAGAGTCGTAAGTCAAAGCCAAGCGGCAAGGGTCGTTTATTGCAGGTTCGAACCTGGTCCTCTGCGCACTCGTCGCCGGTGACACAAGAGGCCACGAATAGGGTTGGTATAGCGTTTTTATAGACAGAGACAAATAGCACAGGGGAGGTTTTTTACTTGTGGCGGGAGGAAGAAAGGGGGAAGGGGGTAGGTGAGGAATGTGCTAAGCAAGCAGGTTTACAGAAGCGAGAAATGCCGGTTAGTTTGTATACAATCACTCATTCCATTACATATCAGACTACATTTAGGAAGTTTTACAGCCCATTCTACTACACAGCCGGTTCCAATCAGGAAAGGTCTCACAATGCTCGTAGCAAACAGCAAGCAAAACAAACTTCTCAGCAATTGTATTTCTTATCAAAGATCCATAATAAGCAGAAAAGAGAACCTAGCTTTAAACTAAGGCGGGGCTGTCATTTGGATTCAAAGCTGTTCCTTTCACTAGGAAAGTTTTAAACCTTTTTTTTTTTTTTAAGTTATTTATTTATTATGAGAGAGAGAGAGAGAGAGAGCGCAGGAGCAAGGGAGGGGCAGAGAGAGAGGAGGACAGGATCGGAAGCAGGCTCTGAGCTGACAGCAGGGAGCCTGACATGGGGCTAGAATCCACAAACTGTGAGATCATGACCTGAGCTGAATTCGGAAACTTAACCGACTGAACCACCCTGGTGCCCCCCTGAAGATTCATTCCTAATGATGAATTGAACTTGCTTGCTCTCTTTAAAAGGTTTTACTCTGCTAGGGGCGCCTGGGTGGCTCGGTTGGTTGAGCATCTGACTTCAGCTCAGGTCATGATCTCGTGGTCCGTGAGCTCGAGCCCCACATCGGGCTCTGTGCTGACAGCTCAGAGCCTGAAGCTTTGCTTTGGATTCTGTGTCTCCCTCTCTCTCTCTGCCCCTCCTCTGCTCATGCTCTGTCTCTCTCTGTCTCAAAAATAAATAAAAACATTAAAAAAATTTTTTTAATGTTTTACTCTGCTAGATTTCAACTTTACTTTCTTCTCCCTGAAACCAAAGAATCTTACCATACCATCCCCAAGTTTTAAGCATAATTGGCCTTAAATCCATAGTAAATGATCAGGTAAGAAAAGAAAGTCAATATTATTAGGAAAATCATAGTGATGGAATCCTAAAATATAATTATCTCGTCAAATAAATAAATAGAAAAGGCTCCATAGTTTCCCAGGGAAAGCCCGTAGTCAAAAAACATCCTGCAAACAAATAAGGTTATAATTAATCATTTTTCTAAAGGGACCCCGATATACTCAAGAGCAATTTGATCATCTGATAGCTGTATGCAAAAGCCTACAAGTGCATTGTCTAGCGGCTAGAACTGGCAGGAGAATCTAATTCAATAGCTCAGTAGAAGCTAGGACTAATAATCTGGCCCCAAACGCTCAGATAAATAGGTTTTGGTGATTTTACAAAGAACCTCAAGGGTCCATAAAAATGAGATGTCTTCCTATGGTTACAAAGCTAGTTATTGTCTTCTCAAAAGTGTTCAGAGACTGTTGAGAAAATGATTTTATAGGACACTAGTGAGTTCATCACAACTGCACCAATATCTTTAAATATGGCACCCCTTTCAAGCCTCCTTTTGCTAGCATACTCTATTATAGTAGTCCGCTGCTTTAACTAGGCTCCCTTTCTCCAGCCCCTCAGAAGCACTAATATATGGTATTATCTTTGTAGTTCATGTTGTCATTAGTGGTTTTGACAAGCAGGAATCTAAAGTCTAATCATCCATTAAGTGAACCAATAAAATTGAGTTGCTGAATATGTAAACCCCAAGATTACAGCCAAGATCAACGTGTCCTCGCCAAGGTGAGCTTGGTGAATTGTTCCATCGACCCTACTGGCAACAGTCTTCAGCTGTGGCCAGGAGAAATGTATTCTAAACCAGGACAGAATCACTAACATCAACTTTCTTCTTTTAAAACAACAGAAAAATAGGTCCAAGATTAAAATGTTATAATTTTTAGTTCCTCAAAATGACTTATTAAAGTTATTTGTTAAAATACGTGCTGCTACTTATATGTGACCTTCACAACTCTCAACTCTGACCGGGCTGTGAAACAGAAACTAAGGCTGCCTCAGTCACATTTTAGACCTACCCGATCCGATTCTCCAGGAGTAATACTCATGGGCAGATCTGTAGGCTATGGTTAACTTTTGTCGTCACATCACATCATCTGTTTCTGTTCCTCTGTCTAGTATTTCATTCATGTTAACATTTCTGACCACCACGTATTTTCTAGGCACTGTACTACATACTTTCCCATACCGTTTCATGTACACTAAGATTTAGAGATGGACTGACATTTTAATATTTGACAACTCTGATATGATCCCTATTCTTAACAACGCAGACAAAATATTTTAACATAAATAGGAATAGAGCATAACTTACAGTGTAACTCATTTAGCTCAATGCTGACAGTGTGGTTAGTCAGGCTTCAAATATTAAGAACGTACTGGATTATTTCTTTTTCTTTTTACTTTTTTAAATGTTTATTTATGTTTGAGAAAGAGAGCGCGAGCAGGGGAGGGGCAGAGAGAGAAAGGGACACAGAATCAGAAGCAGGCTCCAGGCTCCACGCTGTCAGCACAGAGCCCGATGTGGGGCTCAAACTCATGAATTGTGAGATCATGACCTGATCGGATGCTTAATTGACTGAGTCACCCAGGTGCCCCTGGATTATTTCTTTATTTAATAATTTGAGCTAAAGCTACCAGCATGAGTTTAATAATCCATGCTAAAATTGTCTTCTGCACTACAAGTAGGGGTTTCCATTTAAAGAATAATTGTTCTAATTCTATTTCCTGAATTCTTCTAACACTTCTTCAGCTATCCGAGCTTTAAATATTGATTTCCCAAACTTATCAAACGTGATAGAACAAGTGAATATTGAAGATCAAGCTAAAAGACTATTTGGGAAGGATTTTCGTTTAGACTATTTCCCCTAACTTCCTGAATGCCCCAGGGCATTTTCTTTTCCTGTACCATGTGTTGAAGTTGAAGTGTGTTACATAAATTTTCAGGAGATTGACTAGCATCCCAACAGAAATTTAACAGAACTTTTCACTAATACACCTTAATCTTGACAGTCCAATTTTCCTCTCAGAACACTCTGAATTCCCAGAGATGGCTTCTAAATATGGAGCCTCTGTGTACTTAAAGGAGCTTTGCACCACTGAGAGTAGCTTTGGGGGTGCTGGGGAAACCAGAGGAAGCCTTGAAATGGGCTGCTTAGAAACAAGAATGCAAAGTCCCCCTCAAGCCTTGCAGGCTTCAAGCACTATATATCCCTTACCCTGACTGTAACTGCAGCCAAGTGGAATGATTTGTGAAACAACAAATAGTAGATGACTACCATTTTAGTAGTAAATTTTTGTGATTCCAGGGGCTGTGCGAAATAAAACACCCTTATTTATTCCCGTAATTGAAGGCAAATTGCTTCTGGAATTTCTTCTGAGAAAGACCATCTAAGAACACTGATTTGACATACTAGTCTGTGAAATAAAACCTTTTTTTAAATGTTTATTTTTTATTTTTGAGAGAGAGAGTGAGCAGGGGACGGACAGAGAGAGAAAGAGACAGAGGATCCAAGGTGAGCTCTGCGCTGACAGCAGAAAGCCCAATGCAGGGCTTAAACTCATGATCCGAACCGTGAGATAATGACCTGAACCGAAGTTGGACTGAGCCAGCCAGACTGTGAAATAAAACATTTAATGAATGCACTTTCGTAGGGAAAAGCACTGTTTCTATGACGGTTATTTTTATTTCTGAAGTGTGTTCTTAACTGATTAAGTTTTTGCTTTTAAAAACCGATGCTGAAGTATATCATGATGTTTAAGCTTGCCTCAGAAGCTCAGAAAATAAAAATCTGCCTGTTCTATCTGATTTCACATCTATCTTATTTATTAATTTTTTTTAAGTAAGCTTTATGCCCAGTGTAGGGCTTGAACTCACAACCCTGAGATTAAGAGTCACATGCTCTAGCGACTGAGCCAGCCAGGCACTCCTGATTCTACATCTATTTTAGTTAAAATAGCAGTTAATTTCTTTTTTTTAGTATCGGTTATGTCTGAAAGTAATCATTAGTGTCACAATAACAACTTATTAATAAATTTCAATAAGCAATGTAAATGCATTCAATAGTAATGATTGGAAAGAAGAGGAACTTAAATTTACGCTTACAAAATTTAGAAAGAGAAATATCTTAAAAATTGGTAATTTTAACAGGGTGCCTGGAGGGCTCAGTTGGTTAAGTGTCCGACTCTTGGGTTTGGCTCAGGTCATGATCTCATGGTTCATGAGTTAGATTCTCTGCCTCTCCCTCTCTCTCTGCCCCTCCCCTGCTCACTCTCTCTATCTCTCTCTCAAAATAAATAAATAAACATTTAAAAAATAGTAATTTTAAGATTAGAGAAGGATTTAAATTGGCCAGGAGAACAAAGCATTTTCTTTTTTTTTTTTTTTAATTTTTAACGTTTATTTATTTTTGAGACAGAGAGACAGAGCACGAATGGGGGAGGGGCAGAGAGAGGGAGACACAGAATCTGAAACAGGCTCCAGGCTCTGAGCTGTCAGCACAGAGCCCGACACGGGGCTCAAACTCACGGACCGAGAAATCATGACCTGAGCTGAAGTCGGATGCTTAACCGACTGAGCCACCCAGGCGCCCCTAGAACAAAGCATTTTCAAAACTCTCAACTACTTAAGAAATCTCCATGATAAATCAGTGATATGCTACTTGCATATCAATATAGCTGTTTATTAAATCTTCTCTCAGTGATATTACAGAAAATATTTGGTTAACCCATTTTTTATACTTTAAATAAACTACAGTATCCACTTAGAAATAAAAGTACTCATTTACATTTTAGAAAATTACTAGGTGTCTATCACATTTCAGGTGCTGTTCTAAATCCTGAGACATCAGCGAGCACAATGCTTATAATCCCTGTTTCAGTGGAACTAACATCCATCCAATGGGTGGGAGCAGGGAGGGGTGGGAGGAGAGAAAATAAACAAGGCAGCAAATAATTAAATAATGTCAGGTAGGTAATGGGCTAGAAACAAAATGAAACTGAGTAATGGATAGAAAGTGGAGGGGGGTAAGTTGCTGAAGGGAAACTAACATCACTGTCTCTGCGGTGGGGACTGAGCTGAGACATCTGCGGGAAATTACAAATCCAAGGTAAGTACAAATCCGAGGAAATTACAGGTAAACCTACCTGTAGACCACTAGTACATAGGAATAAAAATCTAACACATGTGGGGCACCTCTGTAGCTCATTTGGTTGAACACCCGACTTCAGCTCAGGTCGTGATCTCATGGTCGGTGGTTTCGAGCCCCGTGTTGGGTTCTGTGCTTTGCATCCTCTGCCCCCTCTCGCTCTGCCCCTCCCCTGCTCATGTGCTCTCTCTCTCTCTCTCAAAAATAAATAAACATAAAAAAAAATCTAACACATGAAAAACAGACCTTCTTCTAACATTTGCAGGGTCTAGGGCAACAATATAAATGAATGCTCACATACCACGTCTTAACATTTAGAAGTTGTAACTCAAGATAACAAGGCAGTAAAGGAAATGTATTCCACACTCACACCTTGACAATATCACTGCACCAGAATGTGATGGTATGAGCAAAGCCTGCCTTCAGCTCTTGACCTAGCCCCCTCCTCTTACTTTTGGACTCGAGTCTATACTGCAAGGAACCTTATACACCCACATGTGGACTCTTTGTGTTTAACTTCTTGGAAACATTCAAGAAGTTGTTGGATGGTTTCTACAACATCATAATTTTTAGTTTTCCACAAATTTCTTTAGCAATTAATTCCTGTCTCCATCCATACCTTAAATATTTTATTCCTTAAGGCTCTGTTTTTGAGTTCTATTCTTTCCCATTTTACACATCTTCCCTAGGTGACCTCATTCATTTCCATGACTTAAATTATTGTCAGCAGGCCAGTAACTGTCTCCCTAGTGCCGTGTTTTTCTCTAAGACTGTCTGTTTGATAATTACACTCGGAAGTCTCTCCTAGCTCAACATGTCTGAAGCTGATTTTATTCTTTTCTCCCCCAACCTTGTTCCAGTCTTCTCTGCCTCAGTAAATAGCACCCTCCCATCTGAGTTGCACAAGTGAGAAATTTGGGAGTCATTCTTTACACTGCCCTTTTCTTTACCTCTTTCCTCCACATCCAGTCAGTCACTAATTACAACAATTCCATTTCCTCAGTATCTTTTTTATAATTTTATTTAAATAAAATTATTTAAATAAAATTAAATAAACGTTTATTCATTTTTCAGAGACGGAGAGAGACAGGGCATGAGCAGGGTAGGGGCAGAGAGAGAGGGAGACACAGAATCTGAAGTTGGCTCCAGGCTCTGAGCTGTCAGCACAGAGCTTGATGCAGGGCTCGAACCCACAGACCGTGAGATCATGACCCTCGCTGAAGTCAGACGCTTAACCGACTGAGCCACCCAGGTGCCCCAGTATCTCTCAAATCTACCCATTTATCTATAACCCCTATGGACACTATCAATATTGTTCAAACCACTGTTTTTTCTTTCTTTCTTTGTTTCTTTCTTACTTAAGAGAGGTCTTTAGATTAAAAAAAAAAAAAAGTTTATTTGTGTTTTTGATAGAGAGAAAGTGTGAGCTGGGGAGGAGCAGACAGAGAGGGAGACACAGTATCCGAAGCAGGCTCCAGGCTCTGAGCTGTCAGCACAGAGCCTGATGTGGGGTTTGAACTCAGAATCTGTGAGGTCACGACCTGAGCCAGAGTGGGATGCCCAACCTACTGAGCCACCCAGGCGCCCCAGCTGTGTGTTCTTTATGAATTGACAAAAACTACTCACATCTGAGTAAAGATCTTCTGTACCTTCATCTGGATTCCTTACGTGTGCATGATGGTCTGATGGTAAGACCCCTGGTTATGTCCCTACCACTCTTCCCCACCATAATCAGGGGTGTGGGGAGGGGAGCCACGGAGGACTACATATCTTGCTGGGCTCAGAGCATGATGGTGGAAGATATGGTTTCCCTAGCCATTTTGCCTCTTCAACAACTTTTATCCTGAGTTATTCCTCCTATTATCTCCCTTGCTGCAGACTAATACCAGAAGAGGCATACTGAAAAACAATAGCCTAAAATTAGGGAAGTTCTTGAAAACTCTTGGTAAAGGTTTGGTTAGGACTGTACTTTGTAGATTACTGTAGGTCGGATTTGATAAAGGGATTGCATGTGGGTTGAAGAAGTAGGACAGAGAATGACTGAGGGAGGCAGTAGAAATTAAGCCATGGTTTAATCCAGAAGGACGGTAAGTAATGTTACCCAATCAGTAATGTTACCCAACAGAACTCTTGGCAGCTGACTAGATATGAGGGCAGCCAAAGGTGGGCAGGAGGGAATCTGGATTCCCGGAAGAAGGAAATGGCTATTAACATAAACAGGGGAGCCTTGGTGGGACTGACCCTGTGGATAATAGTGGACATGTCTTTTAAGTGCGGTGTAACACCTAGTAAAGGTGACCAACAGGCAAGTGGAGGGAGGCTAAGGCTGCAGACATTAAGGCTGGAGTCATCCAGATGGAGGCAAAAATTGAATCTCAAAGGTATGATTATAAATATCGAGAAAAGATCATGGGAAAAACCTGTGTCTAGAAGACAAGAAGTAAAAAGAAAGCTGAGAAAGCACAGGTATTCAGAGAGAGAGGAGGACCAAGAAAGTGATGTGATGGGAAAAAATTAGTACTAAGAAAAGCTGTCTAGGACTGGTAACTCCAATGTTGACAGGCACTGTGATTTATCTGGGAAATGGATTGCATCACATATCTTGGAATTCATTCTTTATAAAATTTATCTATTTATTTTGAGAGAGAGCGAGCACACGTGCATGAGTTGGAGAGGGGCCAGAGAGAGAATTCCAAGCAGGCTCTGAGCTGTCTGCACAGGGCCCGAAGCAGGACTTGATTCCATGACCCTGGGATCAAGACCTGAGCAGAGACCAAGAGTCGGATGCTCAACTGAATGAGCCACGCAGGTGCCCTGTGGAATTCATTCTTTAAAACCCAGACCACGGGTGCCTGGGTGGCTCGGTCAAGCATGGGACTCTTGATTTCAGCTCAGGTTATGATTTCACCGTTCATGCGTGGGTTCAAGCCCCCAAGTCAGGCTCTGTGCTCACAGTGCAGAGCCTGCTTGGGATTCTATCTCTATGCTCCTCCCCTTCTTGCACTCATGTGCATTTGTGCTCTCTCTCAAACTTTAAAATTAAAAAAAAAAAAAAAAAAGGTAGTCCAATACACTCCTGTTAAAAAATGAGGACACAGGGGCGCCTGGGTGGCTCAGTCGGTTAAGCGTCCGACTTCAGCTCAGGTCATGATCTCGCGGTCCATGAGTTCGAGCCCGGCGTCAGGCTCTGGGCTGATGGCTCAGAGCCTGGAGCCTGCTTCCCATTCTGTGTCTCCCTCTCTCTCTGCCCCTCCCCCGTTCATGCTCTGTCTCTCTCTGTCCCCAAAAGATAAATAAACGTTAAAAAAAAAAAATGAGGACACAGAACCTTGGCTGTTCCCATGTCAACAAAAGAAGTTATGGAAATATTCCACACCTCATAGAGCATGGTCCTTAAGAGTGCCAGAATGCTTGGCTACCACTTGATTTCCAGTATTCCTGCCCACTTACATGACTTTGGACATTTCTATGTGCTGCTTCCTCTTCTTTCATGTGAGGGACAATAATCTGCTGTGCGGAGTTGTTTTCAGAATTACACTTAGCACAGGGTCTGATGCAAAGGCCCAGGAATTATCATCAAAACTTATAAAGCGCTATGGGCGAGAGACTTTTGTGAGTGCTGTTATTATAGGTAGGTATTAACTCATTTAATCCACCGAAAAGCCCTGAGGTAGGAATAGATATATTCCCATTATACAGATGAAGAAACAGACTCCATGTCAAGACAATACCTATCTTAACTGCAGTTTCATTCTCCATCCCACTCCCCGGATGTGAACTTCAACCAGCCACATTGGAATATCTCGGTCAACCCCTTACCCTTTGGCAGGGATGCATTGCCAGAACAATGCAATCCTTGGTAATAAATTGCTTTTATGCCCTCTCTCTACCTTAAAAACAAACAAACAACCCAAAGCCTTTCTGCAGCTCAGCAGAGCTCCTTTTGATTTGCTAGATGGGCGCTGCCCCACTCAGGAATCCTTCAGTAAAGCCAATTTGATCAATTACTCACTTGAATTTTTGTTATTTAATAGTGACTAGTGTAGGCTTAAGCCACAAATGAGTGGCACAGGCAGGACTTAAACCCAAGCCGTCTACTCCACAGCCCCTGCTCACAAGTGCTGTGCAGTATGATACATTTTCACTAATGAAGAGGAAAGGCATCCCTTCACTCAGACTCGTGGTTATTGGAGGCGGAAAGCACCATCTATTCCAACACTTTCCTCTTAAGCCCGGGAAAGGCACATGCACAGAGGGCGTGTTCCCTGCGAGACGACGACAGGCCCAGCAGGTCAGAGGCCAGCAAGCCTCGCTGTCCGAGTTTCCCAACACGCAGGTGCCTCGGGCTCCCGGGAGTAAGGAGGGAGGGAGGAGCGCTCGCCCAGGCCCCGCCCCGCCTCGCCGCGCGCAGCGGAGCGCCCCGCCTCGCCGTCTCGCTGAAGTGTCGCAACCATGGGGACAGCGGCAGGCGGTAAAGCGTACTTCCAGAGGGGCAGTCTTTTGTGGTTCACCGTCATCATCCTTTCATTTGGGTATTACACGGTAAGGGCAGCGGCCGCCCTGAGCGGTCCGAAGAGCAGAGCAAGCGCTCCTCAGAGTGCAGGACCCGGGCCAACCGGGCCGGAGGGGTCGCGCAGGCGCAATAAGGCTCGGAGCCCCGGGGGCGGGGACCGGGCCGGGAAAGAAGACGCAGGCGCACTCGTGTGCCCGCGCCTCTCCCGGGTCTCGCGGTCCTGAGAAACCTGCTGCCCAGGCTTTGTCGGGATGGGGGCGGGGGCGGGGATGGTTCCCCATCCCACGATTCAGTGTGTAGATCTTTCAAGATGGTGGTGACGAAGTCCGAGGCCGGCAGGGCTGCTTCTGGCTACTTCCGTCGAGCCAGACGTTTGCCCTCGCTGGTCACCGTCCTGGGACTGGGCTATTTCGCGGTGAGGAGTAGGGAGGGGTGGTGCATCTATTTGGGCCCTCCAGGCCCTCGTAGGGCGAGGGGAGCACAGGCAGCGAGGTCTCGCGCTTGCGCGTCCGGCGGTTGCCTAGGTTACTATCGTAAGCGGAAGGTCGGTGGGCTCAAGGGATGGTTTCTACTCCACCTGTCCCTCCTTTGCGTCCTCGCCCCTCCACACTTAACTGCGGCATAACCGGGTGTGAGTAGAGTTCACCGAGGAGGAATTCATGTTGACAGGCTGTCGTAGGCCTGCCGGCTCAGAATAGGGCTTCCGAAGCAGAATGTTTGAGGCAGTTAGAATTGTTTGGAAAACGGGGATAAACCTAAAGAAGGAATAGACAGGATATAAATGTTATGGCATAGATGTGGTATCAGGAAGAAGGGATCTCTGCTGAGAGAGGAGCGACTTTTGTCTGGCTGACAGTTCGTTTAAAGGATAATGGGAAAGATCCCTGGAAAAGTAGCTTGGGGACTAGGTTGGTATAACTTTGAAGAGAGGGAAATCTATTTGGATCTTGACGGGGAGATCCTTGGACACTGGGGCTTAGAAGTGTGTTGTCGTGTCCACAGTGTTGTTTGTTGTCAAATCTGAGCTCCTTGACTCTGATTTCCTCATATGTAAAATGGAGGGATTGAACCGAAATTCTGCAAAGGTGCATTTCTGTTCTATGGTTCTGCATTCCTGACTAGTTAGAAAAATAGATGGAGGAAAGCGTTGGGGACCTCAAATTGGGATATTATGGGGCTGGTAGGTGCTGCCCCTTCCATTCCCTTTGGTTTTGGAAGGTGCAGTGATATTTTAAGCTTTATTTAAATTTTAGATGTGTTACAACATAATGGGAGAGGTAGGACTGCTCTTGCCTGAGATCTGAATGAGACAATAACATTTTGGACCTGTTGGCATTTAATTATTCTCAGAAAAATCCGGCAGAGGTTACAACATAGAGATTAAAGGAAAGTCGATCAGATTACACAAACCTAATGTGATTAGGTAGTTGGTGTTAGCACTTCACAAACTTGGTTCACATACTTTTCAGCTCTGAGGTGGATCATTCCCAGTTTTAGAGGTAGGAAGAGTGAAAGAAGTGAAGGAATTCTAAGTTAAATGGGGGTTTTGTTCAAGCTGTAGCTTCTGTCATAAAGAAGCTACCAAGGACGCAGAAACTTAAACATTTATTAGTAACCTGTATAAAAATAATGTTTTGGGTGGAATTCATTAAGGATAGAAGTCATCCAGCCTGGACACTGAGTCTGATAATCACACAGCTTCCTTGTCATAAATCTCCCGGCCAGATAACTTTTAGGAAATATTAAGTGGAGGGGCACCTGGGTGGCTCAGTCAGTTAAGTGTCTGACTGTTGATGTAGGCTCAGGTCCTGATCTCACAGTTTTGTGAGTTCGAGCCCCACATCGGGCTCTGTGCTGACAGTGTGGAGCCTGCTTGGGATTCTCCCTCACTCTCTGCCCCTCCCCCAGTCGCACTGTCTTCTCTTTCTCTTAAATAAATAAAACTTCAAAAAAAAAAAAAAAGAAAACAGAAGTGGAGAATGGAAACCCAAATGACTTAATTCAGAGTTTCTTTGGTCTTTAGTTGTTTTTGTAGAATCTGGGTTATTTCATAGTTTCTTTGAAAAATAAACCTGTGCTGATTTCAGCACCCTAATAGGTATTCTGTGCCTCTGATTCTCTTTCAGTGGGTTGTCTTCTGGCCTCAGAGTATTCCTTACCAGAGCCTAGGGCCACTGGGCCTCTTCACTCAGTACTTGGTGGACCATCATCACACCCTCCTCCGCAGTGGGTAAGGAAAGCTCCGGAAGTGGAGTGTGGCCAGCTCCAGCCCTACCGAAGACCTGGAAGGCCTGCACTTGCCTTTAGATATCTAAGAGTGTTGCTGGTTCACATTAAGGCACCTTTCTTTTTGAGGTTTCTGTGTTAGATTTCATCAGCAGATAACCATCACCTTAAGCAAGGCTGACTTTTGTTTCAGGTATTGGCTTGCCTGGCTGATTCACGTGGGAGAGGCCTTATATGCCATGGTTTTGTGCAAGTAAGTGTTGGGGTTTTTTTGTTTGTTTGTTTTTTGCAAGTAACTGTTTTTAATAGGTCTTTATCATTTTTCTCTTGGTATCTAATGTAAGTTAAGAGTAGCCACATTTAAATAATTCATGCCTTTGTAGGCCAAGAGCATTCCCAGGGTAGGGTTGAATCACCATGCCTAATACTGAGCCTAGCCCAGAGGGAGTGCTCAGTAAATATTTAACAAATGGATTCATTTCATTTGTGTTGGCTAGTCAATTAATTAGCTACTTAATTTAGATGTTTTTTCTCATTAAAAAAAAAAAAATTCTCTGAATAGCCCCAACTAGAACAGAAGATTTGGAGTTTGCTTTCTAGTTTGAAAAAGAGCCAAGTTAGGGGAGCCTGGGTGGCCCAGTTGGTTGCGCATCTGACTTCGGCTCCGGTCATGATCTCACAGTTCGTGGGTTCAAGCCCTGCGTCGGGCTCTGTGCTGACAGCTCAGAGCCTGGAGGCTGCTATAGGTTCTGTGTCTCCCTCTCTCTCTGCCCCTTCCCCTATTTGCTCTTGTCTTTCTCTCTCTCTCTTAAAAATAAATAAACACTAAAAAAAATTTTTTTTTAATAAAAAAAGAAAAAGAGCTAAGTTATGGACATAGGCCATCGATTCTCAGATTCTCAGTCCTAGTTTCATGACTGAATCACCTGAGGAGCTTTCTCGGAATACACATGTCTGGTTTCCAGACCCAGAGATCCTGATTTGGTAGGCCTTGCTTCAGAAATGGGAATATGGGGGCGCCTGGGTGGCTCAGTCGGTTGAGCATCCGACTTCAGCTCAGGTCATGATCTCGCGGTCTGCGAGTTCGAGCCCCGCGTCGGGCTCTGGGCTGATGGCTCAGGGCCTGGAGCCTGCTTCCGATTCTGTGTCTCCCTCTCTCTCTGCCCCTCCCCCATTCATGCTGTGTCTCTCTCTGTCTCAAAAATAAATAAATGTTAAAAAAAAAAAAAAAGAAATGGGAATATGTTCTTTGTTTTCAAGCTCCACAAATAATTCTGGGTTAATTCTGCAAGTTAAAAAAAAAAAAAGAAGCCTCTGGACTAGACCCTACTCAGCAGATGCCAGCATAAGTTAATACTATGTGAGCATATTTGGAAAGATTCTCTTTCCATTAGTACTTTACGTAAGCGTGTAGAGACAGCATGCTGTCATGAAGCAATGGTTACCGTCATGCCAAATTTACTTTGCAATTAATTTTTTTCTGGTCGAGATGAACTATCACCTCTATTATTGTATTCTAAAGGTGAGAACTAAGATACTTTATAACAACTATCTTTTAATAATAAAAGTAATTAATATTTATTGGGTGCACACTCTGCCAGACCCCTGTTAAGTGCTTCAAATAGATTATGTCACTCTGTCTTCTGATTTATGAAACAAGCTGGGCTTTCTAGGAGAGGAGCAGAAAGCTGCTTTATTCTTTCTCACCCCTCTCCAGTTACACTCCCCCTATGGGTTATTGTCTGCCTCCCACTGGACCGTGGATGAAATCTGAAGTGGTTCCATAGGTTTTCCAGTGACTCTCTGATGTAATCCAGTCTAGTCCAGGCTATTTATTAAGACGATGAAACTGTTAACCAAAGTCAAAAGTGTCTGTTCTCATCCAGCTGGGTCTCAGGAGGCTGCCCTGGGGAAGAGAGTGTAGTTAGTGTCTTCTCTCTCGGGCCACCTCTTTTTCCTATTTGTTAGCGACAGCTGCTTGTGGCCCACCAGGGTGGGAGTAAGTTTGGGGAAACAGGGCACGGTCCGCCTTGTGGTCAGGCAGCTGGGGGCTGTGGATGTTGCATGCCCGGTGTTGGCTCGTTTTCTCCGGCGGAGGCCCGGTGGGTTTTTGAGAAAGCAGCCATCACTGGGGATCAGTCTCCCTTCTGCATTTCCCTTGATGGTTCCTTCCGCTGCCTCCTCCAGCCTGCCACCTGCAGTTTCCCTGCAGGATCTGTGGTTGAGGGGAAGCTTTCTTTTACTGAGATCTCTTCTACCCTTCAGTTAGGGCCTCTGGGCCAGGGTCCCTTTTCAGCCCACCCACGCCTGTGGCCTTCCACCAGATCTGGATGGCTCACAGTAACAGCTTCTTTGTCCTCCCAGTGGGATAATCGGCAGATACATGCACTTCCCACTGCAGTCATGTATGTTTGGTCTCCCATCAGGCAAGCTTTACCTGAGTCTTAACTTTAGAGTCAGATATTAATCTCTTCCCCTAAATTCCAGGGGACTCGGGTCAGGCTCTCCAAGTGGGTCTGTTGAAGCTGTTCTTTGAGTCTGACTTGTGACGGGAAATGCCGCAGCACTTGGCCCCTTCAGCCTTGCATTGAAATCTTAGCTTGGAGGCGTGTGGTCTAACCCCTCGAATTTACAGTGTTGGAGTATTTGACGCCTGTTCTGTTATGGGCATTTGGAGCCTCTAGTGAAAACCGAAAGACTCAAATTTAACATCCTGCTATCCAAGTCTTTGAAGGGTAGAGGAAGAGCAGGCATAGAGAGGTGAGGTCACTCTTATTATGTTCTTGAAGTTATTTCTTTATGGTCTCACATGTTGCAGTATATCATTAGTCACCGTACATCAGAATAAATACTCCATTTGAATTGTGAATGAATGAATGAATGAATGAATTTAAGTGAATGTATTTTTGTAACCTCCCAAATCACACTATCAAGCCATAAAAAGGAATTGGTGAATCCCTTTTAACCAGAGAAAAGATTGGTCTATGTGTTTGACTTCATAGCCACCCTAATATATATAAATGTAGATATCAACTCTTCTGTAACTTTTTCCATTGTCGTATATGCCTATTTTTTCATGTCTACACCTATAAATTTACCTCATTCATTTTATTAGTGCATAGTATTCTGTTCCATGGCTGTGCCTCACTGTATTTCACAAATACCCCCTCTGATGGACTTTTAAGTCTCTAGTTTTTTATTATTATAAATAATACTGCATGAACATGAATTCCTCATATATCCTGGCCCTTGTGTTGTTGCTGATTAAAGGGAAAGCTTTCAAATTTTGCACTGTTTTTTCTAGAGTCACGTAGACCTCCTCTATTAGAGTAAGGAAGTTCCATCCTGTTTCTAAGTTAGCTGAGAACCTGTATTCAGAATGGATGTTGTCATTTCTCAGATGCTTCTGCATGTATATAGATGATCATAGGATTTTTCTCCTTTAATCTGTTAGCGTGTAAAACAATATCATTTCTATGTATACTATTCTAAATTAGAATTCATCCACATAAGACTTATTTATATATAGATGAGACCAGCAAGCCATTCACTCCCATTAGGCCATTTTCTTTTGAGCTCTGTTTCAAGCAATTTAGTTTGCAGCCGGGTGTTTATTATTTCCGTGAGCCAGGCTTTTGACTAAGCACTGTGTGTATGTTATCTCCTAAATCATCCCCAAACTTGCTGAGATAAATACTGATACTTCTGTTTTTCAGAGGAGGACACAGAGTCTAAGAGAGGAGTGGCTTGCCCAGCCGTCACAGCTGGTAGTTGGCCAAGCTAGGATTTACATCTGGTCTACCTTCAAAACTCTTCCTCTGAAGGCATCCCAGTGCTTTTTAACCCTCCGCTCATCGAAGTCACAGGAGAAACTTTAAAAAAAATTTTTTTTAAACATTTATTTATTATTGAGAGACAGGGGAGGGGCAGAGAGAGAGGGAGACACAGAATCCGAAGCAGGTTCCAGGCTCTGAGCTGTCAGCACAGATCCCGACACGGGGCTCAAACTCACAAACCGCAAGATCATGACCTGAGCCGAAGTCAGACGCTTAACCGACTGAGCCACCCAGGTGCCCCGAGAAATAGTTTCATAATTCCATGCCCTAGGCAGTAGCCAGACTGCGTCTGAGGGAAGAGTGTACCATCCTGAATGCATAAGAAAAATGAAAATAAATGAACTAACCATGCGAGTTAAGAAACTAGAGGAAAATGGCAAAAATAAACCTAATGAAAGTAGATAGAAGGAATATATATATATTTTTAAAGTTTTTTTACTTATTTTGAGAGAGAGAGAGTAGGAGGAACAGATAGAGAGGGAGAGAGAATCCCAGGCAGGCTCCATGCTGTCAGTGCAAAGCCTGATGTGGGGCTTGAACTCATGACCTGAGCCGAAATCAAGAGTTGGACACCCAACCGACCGAGCCACCCAGGCGCCCCTAGAAGGAATACATTTTTTAAGAAAATGGAAGACTAGGGGCGCCTGGGTGGCCCGGTTGATTAAGCGTCCGACTTCGACTCAGGTCACGATCTCATGGTTCGTGGGTTCGAGCTCCACGTCGGGTTCTGTGCTGCCAGCTCGGAGCCTGGAGCCTGCTTTGGATTCTGTGTCTCCCTCCCTCTCTGCCCCTCCCCTGCTTGTGCTCTGTATCTCTTTCTCTCAAAAATAAATAAACCTTAAAAATTTTTTTAATAAATAATTAAAAAAATAAAAAATGGAAGACTAACTCTTATGAAACCATAACATAAAAATTCTGGTGGTTAAGTTTTTCTTTTTTCTTTTTTCTTTTTT
Organism: Panthera uncia; assembly: GCF_023721935.1. Lineage (NCBI taxonomy): Eukaryota > Metazoa > Chordata > Mammalia > Carnivora > Felidae > Panthera > Panthera uncia. The sequence goes on along the minus strand of NC_064818.1, from coordinate 38,102,081 downwards.
CTTTTTTTTTAGGTCTAAAGGCATCACGGACGGTCGGGCTCAAGTGCTGTGGTTCCTACAAACTTTCCTCTTCGGGGTGGCATCTCTCTCCATCTTAATTGCTTACAGACCAAAACGCCAAAAACAAACTTAAGGAAGATATTCAAATGCTTTCTCTACACGTTTGGCCTTCCACTTCACTGTTTTGGGGGCAAGGAAGATGCTGACTTTACTTGATCTTTCTACTTTGCAGAAGTTGAAGACCGTCTAGTTAGTCATTATTCTTTCATATGCTCTGGTTGAGCTTGACTGGATGACAAGAAAGGATTTAAGCTTCCCAGTTCTGTAGACAGACTATTAGGCAGAGGGTTTCCAGGTCTTGGGACCTTCTTGAGGTCGTTGGCAGTGCTGGTGCTCATTCTGTTGTCTGGTTTAAGCTGTGCACCAGAATTGTCTGGTGGTATAATTTTGCTCCCACCTTCTGAGTAAACCCCATCTCAGCTCTCTTTTCCCCCAGTTTTTTCCACCTTTCTGAACCAAGACAGAGTGACATTTCCACGACACCTCAATTCCACACACGGTAGGCATCTGTAAGGCAGGATCTCATCCTCTTGAACTTCCTTTTCTCACACCACCAAGAAAAGATCAGAAAGATGAGCAGGTGCATGGAATGGGCCAGGCTGAGCAGTAACATAGAGGCACAGAGGACACGCTGAGTACCGAGAGGAGAGGATTGGGGGACCCCTTCCCTGATCCTGCCAGCCCGAAGCCGTCCTTCCCTCCACGCGGCCTCTAGGACATAGCACTCTGTGGTGTGCAAGGGTCTGAAGGCCACTGCTGGATTGCTCCTTCCAGGCAGGATCACATCTCAGATTTATTTTTGTTTCAGCACCTGGCCCATTGCTTTGCACACAGGTGTCTTAGCAGTGTTTTCCGAACAAAGGACAGAAACCGATGTAACTTTCCACATGTTCAGTGTCATTCCAGTTGTTCTATGAAAACTGCAGAACTCACTCAGTGTATTCTCTTCTCAGAGAGAAGCACAGGACTGCCCTTGGCTGGTAGCGCCACCTTTCTGTCGGTTCCCCATTAGGAAACCTGTATCTTTTTCTTAGTCATTTTCTCCAGACTCTAACATCTCCCTCCTGCTCTGGCTTACTCTAACACAGATGTTCCTGAGCTAGAGATTCTAACTGGAAGCTAGCCACTACCTCTCCCATTCACCTGATTAGACCTTTTTACTACTGACTGGTCAGGGCAGAAGGCTCACTGACTCTGTCCCCTGACCTTGGCCAGAATGGCTCAGTCACCTAGGAGCCATTCAGATTCCTTCCCAGGAGGATCTGTTCCCCAGGGACTAGACCTTATTTTCCTTCTATGATGCAGGAGGGCATGTTACCTGTTTTAAGCAAACGTTTATGAGAGGCAGCCCGCTCACCCCTAAAGAGGCCCCAAGTAAAAGTACAACCCTGAGAGATGATGGACTATGAATTGTTTCTGGTGGCGATCACTTTCTACAACTAAATCTCAGTCTTTCCAGTTTCTCTGGTGGTGAAGGGGTTGCCTTTTGGTGAAGAGACAGATTTTTAATCATAGAGTTAAACATCATGGAAATCCAACCCAGATTTTTTAAACGCATGGCCCTGTCAAAAGAGAAATAGTAATGACAATATTACAGTAATGGTGACAGCAACGATATGGCAGATTATTGAATAAAATGGATTAACTTGAATAAATGCTGTGAATTGCCTTTTCAAATACTTTTTTGTATGTTAGTTTTGTTATTGTCGCACATTTGATTTTACTTTTCTAGGTAGACTCTATTATGGAACTGTTCGTACAGTTCAGATATTGAGGCTTTTTTTCCATGGATAAAGAAATGTAGAGGGGCGCCTGGGTGGCTCAGTGGGTTAAGCGTCCGACTTCAGCTCAGGTCATGATCTCACGGTTTGCGAGTTCAAGCCTGGCGTTGGGCTCTGTGCTGACAGCCCAGAGCCTGGAGCCTGCTTCAGATTCTGTCTTCCTCTCTCTCTGCCCCTCCCATGCTCATGTTGTCTCTGTCTCTCAATAATAAACGTTTAAAAAGAAAAAAAGAAATGTAGAATGCCCTAGTTGCAGGGCATATGCTCCTCGTTATGTTTACAGAGCTGCCCAGGGCCCGCTTACCTCCATGCACACAGAGTTGTGGGTGGACGTGAGTGTCTCCTTTCACTGTAGGAGTGTTCCCCTTTTGTTTTCATTTATATTTCATTCAGCATCTGATACAGTCTATGCAGCTCTTGTGCTCTATTGTGCTCTCTATTTGTGTTCTTTTAAGTGCCAAAAGTATAAACTATAATCTCACTTGCAATATTATCATGGCTTACCGCAAAAAAAGGATCTTTTTTTTTTTTTTTCAATGTTTTTTATTTATTTTTGGGACAGAGAGAGACAAAGCATGAACGGGGGAGGGGCAGAGAGAGAGGGAGACACAGAATCGGAAACAGGCTCCAGGCTCCGAGCCATCAGCCCAGAGCCCGACGCGGGGCTCGAACTCACGGACCGCGAGATCGTGACCTGGCTGAAGTCGGACGCCCAACCGACTGCGCCACCCAGGCGCCCCCAAAAAAAAAGGATCTTAATGAGCACACAGTGTAGGTCATTTTATTGACCCATAAACTGCATCCCATCGAGGTGAAGTAACTTAACATCACATGGAGAGGCCAGACCTCAGCTGGATCTTGTGTCTCTCCCCTCCTCTGCAGCCCAGGAGCATAGAAATTAAGCCTGTGAAGCAAAAAATAAACAAATACAGAGATCTGTTGGCTTTGTGTTGCAGCTGTAATGGTGATAGGGGAGAAACATCCTTGTTGAGTTTGGATGAGAAAGGACCAGAAGCACCTTAATGGAAGCAACCGTGGGAGGCAGACGAACTAACCTGTTTTCTCCTGCTCCTACCCCGAAGATGTTGGGAGCATGTGTAGTTTGGAAGAACAAAAAAGAAAGGACTAATGGAAAAAACTAATGACCTCACCACTTAAATAGTAACAGACCTGTTTATAGTTTCTCCTTATAAACATTCAACTTATTTAGGACTCCATGCAGTCTACGTCTAAACATGTTTTCAAGCCACGGTTTTAAAACAAGTCTTGGGCTTAAGAGGTTCTATTCCAGATGGAGGTTCTTTGGCAAAACAGCTTGCCATCTGCGGGCCGTACGTATTTACATGGGGGGTCTGAAGACACACAAGGACAGTCTGAGCACCTGCCGTTGAGATTAGAGAACCCTGCAATCACGTTTTTATCTTTGCCTGGACCCTTCCTGGAACCTTGTTAATTAAAGCTCTTAGTTTGGCATAAATATCATTGATCTGCCCTTTATTGGCCCAGGCAAAAAGATGCTGGTAGGGCAGCTGAGTAATGTCTGTGTAAGCATAGGAGACACCTGTCCGCAAGGCTCCTTGTCTGCCTCAAATTGGGAATTATGGTTCTCTCTTCATCAAGGTTAGACAAGTGAGAGACTAATTGTCATTTCACATTTCTCTTTATGAGGAAGAACGCTATCCTCTGATTCCACAGCGGATATTTGAAAATCCTATTCAAAATACTGTATTTGTCATTTCTATGACCATTTTAAGATGGCTACTAGGCTTTCTTGATAGGATTGAGTTTACCGATTGCCTCCTTTTTGTTTGTAGTGAGGCATAAAGGTGGCTTAGGGAAAAAGCCTTTGACACCCTAGTACTGTCAGGGAAATGTTCATGTAAGTGTCAGGGGTGAGAGAGTGCATTGTGGGAATGGAGGTCTCAGTCCTTGGATTTCCAACGAGAAGATTCACATGGGGGAACCGCACTGCAATAAGGACAGCCAGCCAAAAGGAAACAGCGAGCACCAAGCAGTTTCCTAAAACGAAGGTATGCTCTCAAAATGGGAGAGAGAGCCAGCAGCTTCCCCAAGGTGGAACCAGCCCCTAGGTTGTTTTGGGTTTGGATATTATTGGGTCTCTCTGGGCCGGGAGCTGGGACACACAGTGGGGAAGCCTCTAAAGGAGGTTTCTGCCAACAGGATGGGAAACTCCTTCCACAGTAGGGCGATCACTGCCTGGTTTGTAGCCTGATCCGGCCCTTCTCCACGGGCAGGGCTGGACCCAATGCCAGTGCATATATTGAGTGTGGGGGCTACCCTGGGGCCCAGGTGGGAGAGGAGAGCACTTGTCCCGTACCTGTGGCTCTTGATCTGTCAGGCCCAAGGTCTTAGAAGCCTCAAGTTCAGCCTCAAGCTCCCAGGCTTTGTGTAGCTTTTTCTTTTTCCTTTTTTTTTTTTAAATCACCATCCTTGCCTCCAGCTCATGTCTCTATTGTTCCCCTTCAGGGGCTGGGGACTCTGTCTCTGGGAGTTACATTCACTTTTTCTTTGTACCAACAGGTTGCACAAGCCGTTCTTACTAAACAGAACTTAGTTGATAAAAACTGCCACCAAAGCTTTGATGTTGTTATAAAGGAGAGTAATGATAAGATAGGGAAGTGTTCCCTAACCCTCAGGCATGTGGGGACCACCCCCGCAAGGCTGGTCATGCCTATGCTACACATGAATTCATTTTAAGAAATCTTCCTAGGGAAGAATAACTATGAAATGCCCTGCTTGGTTTGTTCATTATATTTTTTTTTCCTCTGATACGTATGAGAATAAAGCACAGTTATTACCTAACTCACCATGCACATTAATGATGCATTCAGCAAACTGTTAACGATTTAAGAGTATTACACTACGCAGTGATACTGAAGTGTGGCATTTCACCTGGCTCCAGGCACGAGATTTTAGGCAAGTCTGTCACCTTCCTGGACCTCAGTTCCATCAATTTTACATCGCGGCTGGGATGAAAGTAGAATGGTAAACTTAAGTGAAAGAATCTAGATAAAGCAACTTCATACACTGTATCGTACTGAACAATAGTTTTATTGGAAGGCTGGTAATCACCAGTGATGCGTCCTGTGCTTGTTAAATGTACCCATGCAGATGGGTCACGTAAAACCTTGCAAAAATGCAGGTTCTGTGTGGGTTACGCGTGTGTAGGGGGGAGGGCGGGCACTCGGTAAGTTAACTGGTCTTGATGTTAAATTGAAATAGTTCCCTTTTTAAGGGGAAATATACTGATCAGTTTAAGAAAATGATTGGGGTAATAAAACGTGAGCTGTGGAACTAGGTACAACTCCCAGAAGAACAGAAATAGGATATATATCATTGCTTTTATTTGAAAAGTTGTAAGCCTTCAGAAAAGTTACAAGATGAGTATAGAGAACATCCATATACCCTTCACCTCCCAGGTTCACCAGTTTTTAACATTTTGCTGTGTTTGCCTTATCCCTGTCTTTTTGTTCCTCCATATATAATTGTTTCTTTTTTTCCCCCTGAATCATCTGAGAGTCTTTGTAGACACCACTGCCCTTCACCTTCAGTGTGCATCTCCCAAGAGCGGAAGCGTTGTGTTACATAATTATTACACCCAGGAAATGTAATGTTATCTTCTACACAGTTCAGATTGGAATCTCCCCCCTTGTGCTGATAACATCATTCAGAGCCTTAGGGATGATGGGGGTGGAAGGGTCCCGGATCCCGTCCAGAATCACACATACTGTTTAGTTGTCAGCTTTCCTTAGTCTCTTTAACCTAGAAGGTTCTCTGCCTTTTTTGGTTTTGGTTTTTGCCTTTAACGACCGACATTTTTGAAGTGCCCAGGCCCAGGCAATGTTGCAGAATGGCCCCCAATTTTGCCCGCCTTCTCACGATCAGACTGAAATTAAACGTGCTGGGAGGAACACTGCCAGGTCCTTTTCAGTGCATCACAGTGAAAGGTATTTTCCCTCCCTTTGAGTTAATAAGAGATGTGTGGACCGACACTTCAATACCACATGACCACATATTCCCTACCCATTGATGATTATCCATTATGATTATCCATTGGTGATTCTTGCCTCAACCAATTTTTTACCATGATGTTTATGAACTGGTGATTTTCCTATTTCCATCATTTCTTCTACGTTTATTAGTTGACATTCTGTAAAGAAGAGATTTCCTTGGGACATCTGGGTGGATCAGTTGGTTAAGTGACCGACTTTGGCTGACGTCACGATCTCGCGGTTTGTAGGTTTGAGCCCCGCTTTGGGCTCTGTGCTGACAGCTCGGAGCCTGGAGCCTGCTTTGGATTCTGTGTCTCCTTCTCTCTCCGCCTGTCCCCACTCACACACACTCTCTCTCAAAAATAAATCTTTTTAAAAATTAAAAAGAAAAGACTTCCTTTCTCGTTGTTCCACCCGTTTTCATTTTTTGTTCGTTTAATATTGGAGGTATCACAATGAACTTATGATTTCTTTTAAATTTTATGTATTATAAACCCAGTGTGGGGCACTGGCCTCCATGATGTTTACATTTTGAAGAGCCAGCTCGGGACCTTTAAGAAAAACTTTGCTGGGTACTAATGTTGTTGAGTGGCATAGTTAGCTTATTTCAAAGTTTATTTTATTTTGAGAGCAAGGGCAAGCAGGAGGAGGGGCAGAGAGAGAGAGAGAGAGAGAGAGAATCCCAAGCAGGCTCCACACTGTCAGTACAGAGCCGGATGCAGGGCTTGAACCCACAAACTGTGAGATCGTGACCTGAGTCAAAACCAAGAATTGGATGTTTAAGCGACTGAGCCACCCGGGTGCCCCAACCTTTCTATCTACCCTTACCCATAACAGGTATCATTAATTTTGATTTATCCCTCCTGTGTGTAATTTTGCAAATGCAAACAAATAAATGTTCTTACTTCACCTTTTCCTTAGGTACCAGTTCCTGTGGTAGATAGATGCCCACCATGGCGTAGATTTTCCAGACAAAAATGGGCTGAGGCCCTTTCACAAAACACCTGGCAAAAGATTGGGGGAACCCATCCCCGGGAGAGTGGTATATCGAGCGAAGCACCAGATTTTGTAAAATTTTCCGCTTTCTAACACTCCAGAGTCCTCTAAAATCTCCATGAGCCAGAGCTGTGCCCCTGATATAACCCCAGAAGACTCAAGTTGAACTACCTTACCTTACCTTTCCGGCTACTGGGAAATGAAGCCACCCAAAAAAGACAAGATCTAATCAGGAGAAAGCTCCAGAAGGGGGACTCCTGCAGATACTTTACTTTCCAAGGGAAAAATAACAACATAGCAACCCTCTGAGACAACTGATAAAGTCACACTGCACCCCTTTGTTACTGTTGTTTCCCCTGAAGAATGAAAGGCGGCAGGTGTAATGGAGTAGGGTCCTTGGCTTTTGAGCCACAGCTCTGTTCACATTGTTACCTGGTACTTATTACCTATGTCACCCTGGGTGAGTTTCATCATGTCTTTGAGTCTCAATGTCTACTCGCCCCTTGTTTCGTTTCCTTTTATCCCCATTTCCTGCCTGCCCCCACTCCCAGGCAACAATTCCAGTGTGTTTGCTGGGCATGCATTCTTGCAAAATGTACGTTGTTTTGTGAGCAAGTATCTTTAATGTAAATGAGTGGTATTGTGATACATTAAGACTTAAAGACCAGATCATGTTGCAATATGCCAATTGCTACTAGACTTTGGTCTCCAGAAGGACTTCCAGGACAGTGTGAGTTTGGGAACTTAATCTGATTCTTGTTTAACTTTTGACAATTTGCCAACAAGAGCTGGGTTGCCCACATTCCACTGGAGGGAAGAAAATCTGTATGTTCCTTTGGAGCGGGGAAAAATCTGTCTCCAATTCAACATGAGAGCCAGCTGGAACCTGTCTGTCTGTGAACAAGACAGGTAACAGTAGAAAAAGAAAGTCCAGGTTGGCCAACTAAAAAATCTTAGTTTTGCTCAACTTAGAGAGAATGGCGTTAAACTACAGAGGAGATGAGATGAAATCATGTTTGTGGCCCTCTTGTAATCAGAAAGCTGGAAGGGACTGCTTAAATGTTCAGATAGACGCCCCCTTCATTTTAGCTTTGGAGAAACTGAGTGCCAGTGACGTCACCACCAGGGTCACACAACCAGTTTGACGGCAGACCTAGGTCCCTGACTCCTCCATATGTCACCAAGCTGCAGGTCAGCGGTGTTGGAACAGACATCCAAAGTGCTGTTCTCAACAGCACGCCTCACCTCCCAACTATTTTACAAATGTTATCCAAGAATGATGCACGAAGAGTGAGAATTATCTCCGTCGTTGTTAGCTGCCCTAAACCCCTACGTCCCGTTCATGTTATGGGTGCCTGCCTTTGATGCCGTCTCCATAGCAATGTACAAATATTATAAACACTCCGCAGACCTAGGGATTTTCTTGCTATTGGTTAAAGATGCGGCAATAATATGTTGCACATGTATACAGAATAGGGGTATTTATAGCCTTTGCGAAACTTTAACATCTGCGATGTTGGCGAGTTGGCCGGGCTTATGTTCTGGTATTACAGAATATTTCCTAGGAAACTGAAAATAAATACATTATGAAATTTCAGTGTTCCACATGTCACTGGCGTTGTCCTGGTGTCCTGTCACGCCTATTACAAAACACACTGTTGGCCAGAGACCCGAATTCCTTAAGTAATCCCATGATATCCTTTGAAACTGCAGGAATCTCACAGAATGGCTTCTCTGTTGATAATAATGAGAGCAAACATTAATTGAACTCTCCCTGTGACCCAGGCATTATGCTTAGAGCCTTGCTTGCATTCTTTCCTTGAATCCTCACTAACCTTTGGGAAGTAGGCGCTGCTCCCATTTTCCAGGTTAGAAAACTGAGGTCTGATGAAATTGAGTAGTTCTTTAATAGTCAGAGCCAGTGAGTGGTAGAACCAGGAATCAAGTCCGGATCCCTGTGAGTCCCAAGCCTACGTTTGTAATGGGCATTCATTGACGTTGTGTTGTTTTGTTTTTAGCTCAGCCCTGTTATTGTGGTAGCTCATGTCTGTCCGTCCCTGACAGTCCCCCGGTTTTGATTTCTGACTAGATGCATTTTCGCATGAAGGCACATGGATCAACCACAACTAATTGGAGATTCACAAGGCTGGTAATTATTTAAATTCCTGTCTGTTCTAAAACTCTGAATCTAATCTCACCCCCATACAACCAAATTTACCTCGTACTGATCCTGAATCAGCATTCCCGCTTTTAAGCACACGTCTTCACTAAATTGACCCCGAATTACATATTCCTGCCTACTGTATTTTGCCCAAGTCCTCAGCCCGCTAGAATTCCCCCCCCCCCCAACAGCCTTGGCTTATCTGCCAGGGCTGTGAGTTCCTGCTCACGTGCACCCCCAAGGGAACTGCAGTCACTGGAACACTTAGTTTACAAACTAAATTTATGCCTCAGTCAGAGACATGTGACCCCACTCTGCTTTAGAATCCCCCGCTCATCTACCCTTTCAGTCCTACGGAACTGAGGGAAAAGCAGAATTGTTCCAGGGCAAAGATATTTGCCTGTACCTTCTTTTTCCTTCCCTCCCTCCCTCCTTCCCTTCCTTCCTTCCTTCCTCCCTTCCTTCCTCCCTCCCTCCCTCCCTTCCCTCCTTCCTCCCTCCCTCCCTCCCTTCCTCCCTCCCTCCCTCCCTCCTTCCCTTCCTTCCTTCCTTCCTTCCTCCCTTCCTTCCTCCCTCCCTCCCTTCCCTCCTTCCTCCTTTCCTTCCTCCCTCCCTCCCTTCCCTCCTTCCTCCCTCCCTCCCTCCCTTCCTTCCTCCCTTCCTTCCTTCCTTCCTTCCTTCCTTCCTTCCTGTCTCTTATTAGTTCAGTGGTTTCCAAATTTTAGGTGCAAAATTCTTAATTTCAGTATGATTGAAAGGGTGTCCGAGGACTGTATAACTTTAGGTCACATGCTGGCGTGAGGACCAGCCCCTTAGCAAGCGGTCCTTCTGATGGGGTTCTTGTGCAAACGGCTAAGAAAGAATTCTTGAGACATCTTTGGTGCAAAAAGGTGATTTTAGTAAAGCACAGGGACAGGACCCATGGGCAGAAAGAGCTGCACTGGGGTTGTGGGGAGTGACTGATGATATACTCTTAAGTTAGTGGGGTTAGGGACAGTCCTAAGGAAGTTGAAAGCAAGGTTTTCAGGCCCTTGAGGGGTAGCTACTGTCTAGATAGATAAGATTACTTTTAGTCTTTAATGAAACAAAAACCTTAAGGAAGTAAGGCAGCCCTGAGTTCCTTGAGCAAGGTCACGCTCAGCAGGTTTTAGGTGTCTATCAGTGGGCAGCAGGCTTTAAGGAGATTTAATTTAAGCTACATTTCTCTCCCCTTTGTTTCCTCACCACTTCCGCAGTCTGGAGCACTGTTTACAGTCAGGAGCAGGCTTTGGAGTCCAGTGTGACCTTGGGCAGGCTTCTTATCCATTCTCAATCCACTTCTAAAATGGGGGTGATGACAGGACTCCCTCACAGGACATGTTTGCTGAAGGGGGAATTAGTGGGTCTGGGCCTCTGCACCCTGGTCTCTGTCACCTGCTACAGGTCCTACTTCACCCTCAGATGTAGAGACTGTCGTCAGCATCAGCCCCAGCTGGCGTCATGGCCGCCTTCACCGGCCCATCACACTCAGGAACTGTGCCCAATGCCACAGAACTAGGGCCCAAAGCCCTGTTTTCCATTGCTGACTGGACAAGGGAACTCTCAGAGTTTAGGGAGGCAGGGCCCAGCCCCTCCTGTGCCCTCCCATAAGGCTCAGTGCATTTCCTACAGTCTCCCAGGCTGGGCCTCCTCTGCTCCCCTCTTCTCCTTCCCACCCTGCTTCCTCAACTGCTCCCTGCCCCCACGCATTGCTGCTAACCCACTGGCTGGCCTTTGAGCAAGGCCCTTTCTCGGGGCCTCAGTTTCCTTTTCTGGAGAAAGAGGAGCTTGACTGCAGCAGGGGTTGTTTCTACTGCTATTACAAATGTATCGCATGCTTGTAGTGAAACGTGGGATCGATCAACAACGTGCCGTCGGCCACGTAGAGCTCCCAGGCATGCGAGGACCTCACTTTCTTTTTTTTTTATTTAAAAAAAAAAATTTTTTTTTAACATTTTTATTTATTTTTGAGACAGAGAGAGACAGAGCATGAACGGGGGGAGGGCCAGAGAGAGAGAGGGAGACACAGAATCGGGAGCAGGCTCCAGGCTCTGAGCTGTCAGCACAGAGCCTGATGCGGGGCTCGAACCCACGGACCGTGAGATCGTGACCCGAGCGAAGTCGGACGCTCAACCGACTGAGCCACCCAGGCGCCCCGAGGGCCTCACTTTCATCCCAGTTTCTGTGTTGAAGAGATTCCACTCTCACCAGTTGAATGTCAGGTTAGTTTTCTAGGTATCAGCAATGGGTGTATGGATGGGCATGCGTGAAAGAGTATGATACATATGCACACGCGCTCATTCACACACTTTGGTCAGGAACGGGATTGTATCATGAATGCTCTTCTGAAACTTGCTTTCTCTTTGCAACACTAAGTCTTGGAGGTAATTCCATTCTGGCATACGTAGACAGAGTTCCTTCATTTTAGCATCTCCTCAGTATACTGTCTACCATTTTTGTGCATTCGGTTCATTACCTATGGACTAGATTCTTGAAAGCGGAATTGCAGAACCAAGGGCATGTACATGTAACGTTGTTGTAGATGTGGGCAGATGGCCCTCCACAAAGGCTGTACAAATTTATGTTCCCACCAGCAGAATATGAGGCTAACATCAGAGGAAGTGGGAGCCATCAGGAGAACCAAATCTGAGGTGATGGGTCAGTACTAGGCCCATCTGAGCTTGAAAGAATGAGGCTTCAGCCCAGAGGATCGGGAGAAAGGTTACTTCCATCGGACTGAGGATGGGCAGGATAGTAACATCCTCAGGGCGGCTCCCAGTGACTTAGGATTGATTGCTTCAGAACCCAAGGTTGGAAGATGCTTCATGCCGTTGAGAAGGGAGAACAAAAACCTTTATCTCAATTCTGTGGCAGCGGGATCACAGCCTTTGGTTCTCCATCTCTTTTGGATCATGGACCCCTTTCGGGATTTGACAAAAGCATGGGACCTGTGCCCTGAGTACGCACACATACTCAGACAAATGTGCACATGCAACTTTGCATATAGTTTCCAGGAGCTAATCCCAAATCTCAATGTATATGAGACATCACACAGAAAGCCCAAATTGGCCTTCTGGAAGGTAAGATATGATGCAGAGTCCCAAGCTATTCTAATCCTCTCAAACAAGGCCATCAAAACCTCCTAGTGCCAGCTGTCCCGCCGCTGATTACAGGTCCATCAGTGAGCCCACCTGAGATCAGTGGCGACCAGCAGAAGGACCATTTAGCAGAGCCCAGTCCAAATTGGTAACCTGCAGAATCATGAGCTAAAGAATGACTGATGTTTAAACCATCAAGTTCGGGGATGGGTTGTTATACAGCAAAAGCTAACGGATACAATCTCCATGAAGAACACTTGGGAATGCTATTGGGAGCCTCAAAAGAGGAGTAGAACAAGCGGGAAGACGTTCTATGTTCTTGAGCGGGAAGAATCAAGATCATGGAGATGTCGATTTGCCCTAAATTATTCTATAAATTAAATAAGCTGCAAAGGAAACACAAATGGGATCTTTTTATAATCAGAAGAGCTGATCCTGAAGATCCCATAAAAAAAAGAAAGGGTCAAGAAGAGTCGGGGGGAAAATCTGGAAAAGAAGACAGAGAGGACCTATTCCTATCAGATAGCACAACACATTACAAAGCTTCAGTAATGAAAAGCGGGCTCATGAATACAGCAACATATTAGATAAGCAGAATAGAAAGCCCAGAAACAGATCTAAGTATATAGGAGTTTGGTATATGCTGAAGGCAACTTTTTAAATCAGTAAAGGAAACAAACAAATATTGTGCAACTAATGTCGCTGGGGAAAGTAGATAGCCATCTGAAAACATATGAAATTAGGTAGGCACATTTACTTCGAGATTCAAATGTAAAAAAAAAAAAAAGAAGTCATATTAGAAACAAGAATCTATTTTTTTAATAAAAACAATCCCACAACATTTGCTGTCATCTGATAACAACGTAAAGGTAGTCAAAACAATTATGAACAAGTGTTTCAGAACGACTTGTTCTGAAGCACGCCTGAAAAAACAAAGTATATTGGGGCACCTGGGTGGCTCAGTCGGTTGAGCATCCGACTTCAGCTCAGGTCACGATCTCGCGGTCTGTGAGTTCGAGCCCCGCGTCAGGCTCTGGGCTGATGGCTCAGAGCCTGGAGCCTGCTTCCGATTCTGTGTCTCCCTCTCTCTCTGCCCCTCCCCCGTTCATGCTCTGTGTCTCTCTGTCTCAAAAATAAATAAATGTTAAAAAAATTTTTTTTAAAAAAAAACAAAGTATATTTGCCTTCTCAAGAATTTCTCACTTCACCAATCATTTCTAGTTGGAGATACTTTGGAACAGGGTAATAGTATCTCTTTTTAGCATGATCCGACCCAGTTGGTTTCTCGACTTTGTTTTAGAATGAGTCTGTCTGCATTATCTAACACAAAGTTCATACACTCATCAAAACCAATGATACAGCCCTCTCTCTGAATTTACTTGCTCATAAGGCCACACCGGAATCCAAGATACATTTTGCAAGTATCTGAAGATGAGGTTGATGGGCTCTATGATTACCTTGTACATTTTGTGACCCCGGGCCATGGTGCACCATGGTGAAAGCTGACAAAGACCACACACAATACTGTGTAGTTTTTTTTAAAGCTTATGGTGGGAAAGGGTTGTCTAACTATGATATAAAACACAAAAGTCATAAAAGGACATTAAAAAGAAATACTGGTAAACTGTATTATATAAAAATTTTATTTTATTTTTTATTTTTTTTAAAAATTTTTTTAACGTTCATTTATTTTTGAGACAGAGAGAGACAGAGCATGAATGGGGGAGGGTCAGAGAGAGGGAGACACAGAATCTGAAACAGGCTCCAGGCTCTGAGCTGTCCGCACAGAGCTGGACGCGGGGCTCGAACTCACGGACCGCGAGATCATGACCTGAGCCGAAGTCGGCCGCTTAACCGACTGAGCCACCCAGGCGCCCCTGTATTATATAAAAATTTTAAATTCAATGTTGAAATTACTATAAGCAGACTAAAAAGACAATAATGAAACTGGGATAAATATATGGAATTCATAACATAGACAAAGGGGAACGTCCTTAATATGTAAAGAACTCCCACAATTCAATAAGGAAAAGCTTTACAACACAACAGAAAAAGGAGTGAATGATATTAATATCTAGGTCACAGAAAAGGAAATACAAGTAGTTCCGGATATTTTAAAAGATACTAAATCTCACTCATAATAAAATACATTAAAATTAAAGTTCTACTCAGAAAACAATTTCCCACCTGTCATGTTGAGGAAACCACCCAAGAGTTTTATAACACAATCTGGAACTCGTGTGAGGGGAAAGGCATTTTTACATACTGCTGTTGAGAGTGAACATTGGAGTCACCTCTATAACTCAATTTGGCATTATCAATCAAGATTGCAAATGCGTATAGCCTCTGACCCAGAAATACAGATATATTCTGATTCACGCAAGTAATATACAGACAAGGTTTTTCACTGCAGCTTTATCTGTGACGGCATATCATAAAATATTATGCAGCTGTCAAATGAAGAGAATGAGGAAGTACTTTTATGTGCTGATATGGAAAGATCTCTAAAAAATGAGTGGAGAAAAATAAAGCGTAACACAAACCGTGAGATCATGACCTGAGCCAAGGTCCGACGCTTAACCGACTGAGCCACCCCAGGTGCCCCTAAAATTTCTAATATTTTAAACACATTTCACAGTGTCTCAGACTCAGGTGTTATAAAGCAAGGCAAATGAATTTCATTTCATGTTAAGTTTGTGGCTAACATTTGTAACGAAACAGAATGTATGCATGTTTCTCGGCTGTTATATGAATGAAATAACTCTCGAAATGTGTACCGGAGCATACATTTTTGTTCTGCTTGTGTTTTTTTCCTCAACTTTCGCATTTACTCCTCAAATAAGCCAGCACTCCTTTTACTAATGGTTACATTTGCAAATGCAAATCCGTGTTTAACAAAAGTTACATTGTTATACTGTAGAATTTTATTTTTCAAGTTATGTTTTCTAGTTGACCAGCTTGAAAATAATTTCTGGGATCTTTAGGTAACTTGAAGCCTTGGACTGATTGATTTGATTAGTGGATATTCACTGGGCACATAGATTATTTCTAAGCAAAATGGGATACGGAGGCATGCAAACTAAGCATAATTTTAGTTTATATTCTTTTGCTTCTTCTTTCATATGCTACAGGTAGCCTCTATCTTTGGGTCTCTTAATGCACCTGTTCCTTTTCGCCACTTGGAGAAGCTGTACTATTGGGATACCCATGACCACAGAAAATTGTGTTTGAGTACTCATGAATTCTGCTCATCTGCTGAAATGCCAATGGGTGACAGTGGGTAGTTACGAGTATCTCTCTGTGAAATGGAAGTCACTTTGCTTAAAAGTTATCATCGATGAGCATGATTGACACTATGCTTAACAGTAATAGTTTCAAAGAAAGACAACTGTGTGTGCTTCTGTTTTCCCAGAAAAAGAGTAGTGTTTCCCTAAGGCACCAGTATTCACATTGGTTTTTTGGGGTTTTATTTTTGTTTGTTTGTTTGGTGAAATTCCCTATACATTCTTCAAGCATTTTGGGGACACCGAACAGCTTTTCTTGTGTTATAAATAGTGATATTTACTGCCTTGGACATTGAAATCGAAAAAGATTTTAACGCTTATTTAGTAATTCAGTTGAAAAAAGCAATAATGAATGCATCGCAAGTTAATAGCGTCTTAGCAATGTTAGGAGATTGGTTCTTACCTCATGGGTCCTCTGAGATCATTCCTAAAGAGTCAGTTTGTTGCAGAATATGAAAGAGCGTAATGAAAGACTTAACAGTGAAATTCATTTGCCTTGCTTTATAACACCTGAGTCTGAGACACTGTGAAATGTGTTTAAAATGTTAGAAATTTTAGGGGCACCTGGGGTGGCTCAGTCGGTTAAGCAGCCGACCTTGGCTCAGGTCAGATCTCACGGTTTGTGGTTTCAAGCCCCACATCTGGCTCTGCGCTGACAGACAGCAGGGAGCCTGCTTGGGATTTTCTCCCTTCCTCTCTCTCTGCCCCTCCCCAACTCAGGCTTCGCTTTCTCTCAAAATAAATAAAAATAAACTTAAAAAAAAGATATTAGAAAATTTTTAATTTTGGTGGCCCCGTTTCCTTGCTTACCTGTTCTATTGTTACCCATTATATGAAGGGTTATTCTTTTTCCCATGTGATCTGCCTAGAGAGTAAAGACTCTCAGTTTTACCAGAATAATGATCTGATTTTTATGTTGATGTTATTACGCCTTTAATTATTTAAGAAAACAAGGTTTCTTAGGAGGGTGCTCAGTGTGCTTTACAGTCATGTCACTTTCTGTATTTATTCTTAAATGTTTTATTGTCACTTTCAAGTAGATACACGAGTATTTCCCACGTACCCGTGATCCTACCTTAAGTGTTCAAATCTCCTGACAACTTTGGATTTTTGCCTTCCTCAGATCAATCCTAAACATAAAACAAAATAAAATTATAATGATATCTGAGATTTCCCAGACAGCCCAAGGAAAATCACAAGAGATTTGTTATTTCCCCTTATAAAAAGGGAGGTGCCAGAAATAATTAGATCTATTTGATACATTACTATTGATGAAGTTGCATGGGAAGGGATGGAATTATTTTTGATCGAAAGAGGAGGAAACTATAGGAAATTTTCTTTCCGTGGAAAACTATGCATTGGCTGTAGTATCCCCTTCTGCATTCTGGTTTTGATTTCATGGGGGTTGTTTTGCAATTCTGTAAAATGTAGGTAACTGACAGCAACAGAAAAATAATTCTTGTTTTTAGACATGCACATGACCAAAACAGGTTTCCACCCTGGAAGAAGCTGGTTTGGCCTTCATTCATGCATTTGTTGTAATATTCCTTTACTTCTACACCTTTGTGCTTTTGGACTTCTCCTTTGGACCAATTATAATTTGCTTTGTTCCCTTATTGAATCAGTGAAATAAAATCCTTAACACATGTTTGCATTATATCTGTTTGAGAGTCACTATTTTACCTTTTTTTTTTTAAATGTATCTCTTTATTATTTTTTTAAATGTTTATTTATTTTTGAGAGAAAGAGAGAGCACGAGTAGGAGAAGGCCAAAGAGAGAGGGAAACACAGAATCTGAAGCAGGCTCCAGGCTCTGAGCTGTCAGCACAGAGCCTGGTGTGGGGCTCAAAGTCACGAACCATGAGATCATGACCTGAGCCAAAGTCGGACACTTAACCGACTGAGCCACCCAGGCGCCCCAAAAATGTATCTTTTAATAATGCATTGAACAGAAGCCCTACTCATCACAATTCATTACAAAAATGAAAGCTTTAGGCATTTGAGTTTGATTCTTTCCCTAATGCTAGTTGAGAAAACCTGGATGGTGGAAACTGAAAGATCAGTAGCTGACATTGACCTTCACCATGTAATCTGGCCCCTCCCCAGCATGGGGTTGCCTTGGGCAAGTCACTTCCTTTCCCTACACCTCCCCACCCTTCTAGTTGGGTGGGTCTAAAATAATCCCTTCCCACCCTACAGCACCAGACAGGACTGGATCAAGCATCTTCGCCCTGGAAGGCTAGCATCAAACACATACGGTTTAGGGGTGCCCAGGTGGCCCAGTTAAGCATCTAACTTGATTTCGCTCAGGTAGTGATCTCATGGTTCGTGGGATCGAGCCCCGTGTTGGGCTCTGTGTTGAGAGCACAGAGCCTACTTGGGATTCTCTCTCTCCCTCTCTCTTTGCCCTCCCCCTCCCCCTTTCTTTCTCTAAGTAAATAAATAAACATTAAAAAAAGAACGTGTGTAGTTTAGATGTCAGTATGCAGGTGGGGGCCAGATTAGAGGCGATAAACGTTAATACCAATTTACATGAGCTTTCAATTATTGCCCTCAGGTTTTTTCAGCTGGGATTAAGTGAAAGAATTAAACTCTCAAGTGCCTAAAGTTTAGAGATTGGTCCTATTCTATTCAGTTAATGGGGTTGCTCCAGCAGCTGAGCTGAAATGAAGGCAACATGAAGATTTTTAAAAACGTTTTACTGAAGTATGTTCATCTTAAGACTGGAACACACCCATGTGACCAGCACCCAGACTGAACTGCAGACCAGTACCGGCACCTGAGGAGTCCCTCATTTTTTTTTTTTTAATTTTTTTTAACGTTTATTTATTTTTGAGACAGAGAGAGACAGAGCATGAACGGGGGAGTGTCAGAGAGAGGGAGACACAGAATCTGAAACAGGCTCCAGGCTCTGAGCTGTCAGCACAGAGCCTGACGCGGGGCTCAAACTCACGGACCGCGAGATCATGACCCGAGCCGAAGTCGGACGCTTAACCGACTGAGCCACCCAGGTGCCCCAGGCGTCCCTCATTTTTACGGCCACTGGCCAGCACCAGCCCACATGAGAGTAACTCAATACCCAGTTCTCACAGCATGGGTTAATTTTGCCTGTTTTTGTACTTCGTATAAAGTGAATCATACAGATTTTTTGGTGAATATTTCTTTTCATTAATTATACTTCTGTAAGATTCAGCCTTGCTGCTGGATACAGGTGTGCTGTTTCAAAGGGGCGATTACACCCCAATATTTATAGCAGCACTATTGACAAGAGGCTAAGTATGGAAAGAGCCCAAATGTCCATCGATGGATGAATGGATAAAGAAGATGTGGTATGTATATATATATATACACACACACACACACACACACACACACACAATGGAGTATTACTCGGCAATCAAAAAGAATGAAATCTTGCCATTTGCAACAACATGGATGGAACTAGAGGGAATTATGCTAAGTGAAGCTCGAGAAAAACCAATATCATATGACTTCACTCATATGAGGACTTTAAGAATCAAAACAGATGGGGAGGAGGTGGTGCCTGGGTGGCTCAGTCGATTGAGCGACCGACTTCGGCTCAGGTCATGATCTCACAGTTTGTGAGTATGAGCCCCGCGTCGGGCTCTGTGCTGACAGCTCGGAGCCTGGAGCCTGCTTTGGATTGTGTGTCTCCCTCTCTCTCTGCCCCTCCCCCACTCATGCTCTCTCTCTGTCTCAGAAATAAATAAACATTTAAAAAAAATTAAAAAAAAACAAACAGATGAGGGGCGCCTGGGTGGCTCAGTTGGTTGAGCGTTCGACTTCGGCTCAGGTCATGATATCACAGTTTGTGGGATCGAGCCCTGCATCAGGCTCTGTGCTGACCGCTTGTTCAGAGCCTGGAGCCTGCTTCAGATTCTGTGTCTCCTCTCTCTGCCCCTCCTGCGCTCACGCTTTGTCTCACCCTGTTTCTCAAAAATAAATAAATGTTAAAAAAAAAAAAAAGACACAAAACAGATGAACATAAGGGAAGGGAAGCAAAAAGAATATAAAAACAGGTAGGGGGCCAAAACAGAAGAGACTCATAAATATGGAGAACAAACTGAGGGTTACAGGGGGGTTGTGGGAGGGGGGATGGGCTAAATGGGTAAGGGGCACTAAGGAATCTACTCCTGAAATCATCGTTGCACTATATGCTAACTAACTTGGATGTAAGTTAAAATAAATAAATAAATAAATTTTTAAAAAGGAAGAAAAAACGATTCATCCCTGTTGTTACATGTCGGGGTAGATCTGTCCCTGATGTAGTCAGCTGTCGATTGTAATTTGGGTAGTTTCCATTCCAGGGCTATTGTGATAGTGCAGCTCTCTTGGTATTGCTGTCCACGTCTTTTCGTGGCCACGCATTTCCATTAGGTATATACCTGTGAGTGGAGGTCCTAGATCACATTTATTTCTGCATCTTTCGATCTGCATATGTATTTAAAAAAAAAAAACAAACTTGAATTCATGCTGATCTCTCCAATTCTGATCGAACAGAACAGGGCCCATGTTATCCTTCCCCCTTTCCTTATTTGTAATTCTTTTCTTTGAGAAATCTACCTCCCATTAAATACAATATATTTACTTATTTGCTCAATCCTAGGATACCCATAACATAGCTTCAGAATTGCTAACCCACAGTCCTTAGTCCTGTCTGCTGAGACGGCCTAGAAGCAGTGACACCCCAGTAGCAATGAGCACACCCAGCACTCAGATGTTAGTTTCTAAATACCATTCTCCAAAAAAAGGAACCAGGGTTCCTTGGAGAAATGACCGAGTCTGGGGGCGGGGGGGCGGGCCATGGGACTACAAGATGAGCCTGAAACATCCTGTGGTCTCAGGAAGTATGAAAGTGCTCAGAATAGAATAGGAGTATTTCAAAAGGACACAGGGGTCATCCTGAAGATGCTCCTAATCGCCATATCTGGGACAATGTGAGAAACAAAACAAATAATGTTTGTAATGGATTAGAAGCCACAGAATAAAAGAAATATCCACGAGTCCATACTTAAATAAACAACTGAATAAGTCACTAAATGGGAGAGAAGGGAGAGCCCTTCTATACACTTGGATTTCAACTCATAAATGTAGAAGGAATTATGGAGGTGGAAAATCACCTTTGGAAAACCAACGGTAATAAATATTGCAGATAAGAGTCAGCAATGAACGCTAAAATTACTGGGTTGAAAGTATGATGAGAAATAGATTTATATAGTCTCAGAGCATCTCCACATAAGGTACTTACTAATTACAAAAGGAAATGCAGTAATTTTAGAGTGGAGAAACCTGGCACACAACACCTTTACCACAGCATCCTTCAAAGTTAACAGTACAAGTAATGAGACAGCAATATCACATGTGCCTTCTGGTCTGATGCACTGGGAAGGATGCAATATCATTTCTGTGGGGCTCCCACCAAAAATGCATAACTTCAGGGGCGCCTGGGTGGCTCCGTCTGTTGGGCGTCCGACTCCGGCTCAGGTCATGATCTCTCTGTCCATGAGTTCGAGCCCCTCATCGGGCTCTGTGCTGACAGCTCGGAGCCTGGAGCCCGCTTCAGATTCTGTGTCTCTCTTTCCCTCTGCCTCTCCCCCATTCACACTCTGTCTCTCTCTCTCCCTCAAAAAAATAATAAACATTAAAAAAAAATTTTTTTTAAATGCATAACTTCAACCTCATCATGAGAAAACATCAGACCTAACTCCAGTTGAGGGACAGTCTGTAAAACAATTGGCCAATACTCTTCAAAAATGTCAAGGTTATGAAAGAAAACATAACTGACCCGGACTCATAAGAGCCATCAAAGTTCCGAGACACAGGGAAAAAGAGCAGCTGTTCTAGATCTGTGGAATCCCGGACGGCATCCTGGACCAGAAAGAGAACAGTAGGGGGACAATTGGCAACATCTGAGTGAAGTTTATAGATTCTTTAATCCTATTGTATTGCTGCTAATTTCCTGGATTTGCTAATTCTTCTGTAGTCATACAAAATGTTAGTATTTGGGGAAGCTGGTAAAGCCTATACAAGAACTCACTGTATTATTATTTCTAAGTCTAAAATTATTCTGCAGCGCCTGAGTGCCTCAGTGGGTTAAATATCGGACTCTTGATTTTGGCTCGGGTCATGATCTTGTGGTTCGTGGAACTAAGACCCCATGTCGGGCTCAGCATTGACAGCACAGAGCCTGCTTGGGATTCTCTCTTTACCGCCACCCCCCCCCCCCACCCCAGCTTGCAATTTCTCTCTCAAAATAAATAAATAAACTTAAAATAAAATAAAATAATTTCAAAAGAAAAATATTTTTAAAGGAAGAAGAAAGGGATTGGACACGACTGTGTCATCCTTTGGCCAAAATCCCTTCCAGCACCTCCGCCCATAGCACGAAAGCAGACTCTCCTGAGAGTGGCATTCAAGGCCCTCAGTAATCAAGCCAAACATTCCCCACCAATCTCGAAAGCATGAGGTGCTTGGGAGAAGCCTTATATGTTTAAAGATCACCTTCATGGGACCGTGACTCAGAACCGACCTCAGGAAGCAGCATCTTCTGTTGGCTCTTACTTGGTCAGCAGTTGACTTTCCTGACTCGCTGGGAATTTGAACTCCTTCCGAGGGCCTCCGCAGGCCTTTTAGGCATTGCTCACACACCCTTTCTATCCCCAAGAAACTCACGACACACAAATAAGGCCAGGAAACAACAGTGACAGGCTCAGGGACACTCGGAAAGCAGGTCAGAGGCTGGCAGGGGAATTCACACTTTCTGCAGTGAGGCAGGTGTTGCTGTGATCCCCTCTTTGCTGGTGAGCAAATTGAAGCTTAGAGAAAGGAGGGCATCTGCCTAAGGCTACATAGCCAGTGAGGGCAGAGTCAGGGCTTAAACCCGATGCCTTCCTTTGCTTACTGACGGATTCGAACTGAAATGCTTTGAATAGTTAGCCAGGCAGGGTCCTGAGACAGTCTACATTTTACCCCAACTCCAGCCTTGAGCAGCAAAATGAGCTCTCCCTAGAAAGCAGTGCAGACAAGATTCTTAAAGAGCCAGGGTGATGCCAGCCGACTCCCCACCCACCAAGCCTCGGAGGATGCTGGAATCGAGCATCAACACATTCTTGGCAAATGTCACTGCCTCTTACGATGACCTGAACGGACACTGAGCAATGTGAATCTGTGTAAAATACCTCTGGGCAGGCGGGATTCCTTGCTAGACCCCACTCGGCGGGTCTCCTCCACTTTTAAATGTGGATTCATCACTTCAGAAAATGCTGGCTGGGAAAGTGTTCTTGCCAAGCTCCGGGATGGCCACAGAACCCATCTCCCAGAGTGGCAGCCGCAGTCACTGAGAAACGGAGCACACGGTGCTTCCAACGCCGTCGGGATCGGTGAACGTCAGCTCTCAGGGCTGTGATTATTGACATTATCATTATTTTTATTTTCTAATGCTTATTTTTGAGAGAGAGAGAGAGAGAGAGAGAGAGACAGAGCGTGAGTGGGGGAGGGGCAAAGAGAGAGAGAGAGGGAGACACAGAATCCGACACAGGCTCCAGGCTCTGAGATGTCAGTGGGGCTCAAACTCGGAATGACGAGATCATGACCTAGGCCGAGGTAGGATGCTTAACCGTTGACTGAGCCACCCAGCGCCCCTTGATATTATCAACGTTAAACCTCTACCCTCCCTACCCTCCCCCACTGCTCGGCCCCTTGGACTCAGCAGATCTTCCCTTCTTACAGAAAGATCTTCTTACATCTTTTCCTATCTGGGGAGATTCAGGACCGCATACCAGAAAGGGAGCAGAGTCAAAACCAAAAAGTTCTAGGGTGGGGGAAATGGGTGACAGACATTGAGGAGGACGCTTGTTGCGATGAGCAACGGGGGTTGTACGTGAGTGAGGAGTCACGGGATTCTACTCCTGAAGCCAAGACTACACTGTATGTTAGCCAACGTGACAGTCAAAAAAAGTTCTGAAATTTCAGCTTGTCGATCCTACCCCCCCCCACCCCCCCACTGGTATCTAACCCCCAACCTCGGCAGACATCCATGGCCACGCCCCACCACCCCACTGGGTTGCTTCCTCTGACCTCGTCTTGCATGGCCCTGGGCTAGTAGCCTGCTCCATCTATGCTGAGAGGAGGCGGCTTGGCCCACCAGCATTGAGGGCTCTCCTGGAATGGGTCTTGCTTGTGCCCAGACGAGAAGACGAGGAGCCTTTGTGAGGCCCAGCTCTGACACTTCTAGCTCCTGAGACCCTTTCTGTTGGGCTGTCCCTCCCCCCCCCCCCCCCCCCCAGCCCCCCAGAGATGGCCCCTTGCTTTGGTTGTGGGCTGGGAGAGCAAGCCTCTGCCTGACTCCCCTCCCATCATCCCGGAGCGCAGCCGGGTGGGGGGCCCGTGCCCGGTTGCCTGTGGAGGCGTGGGCTCCCTGGGAGCAAATCCCCACATTTCTACATGGTATGTGTCTAACCTTGGGCCACTTCTTAACCTCCCTAAGCCTCATATTGCGAATCTTGACGCTATCTGCCAGAGTGACGGTAGCATTAAATGAAAAACTCTGCAAGTTACAGCATTCCATTGACACAGGATGCTATGCGTGTCCCCCTAATGGCCAAGAACTTGCCGCTCGGAGCCCTCAAATACCCTGTTTGCCCTCTACTCACCCACCTCCCTCCAGACTTCCTAACTCCCTGCTCACCTGGGGCCTGAGAGTCAAGAGGCCTAATATCACACAAGAGCATGGATTGTAACATCAGATCTACCTGGCTTTCGAGCTGAGATCTGCCCCTCTCTGACTTTTACCAAATACATCTTATTTGAAAAATGGGGATAAGGATACTCACCTTATAGGTTTATTGGTACTAGGATTAAATGAGATAACCCACGGACGGCCTTTCCCCAATACCAGGTTCCGAGAAGCTTAGCAGATAACAGAGTAATAACACATAATGATACTTACTGTCATTAGTCCAGCTGGCCACCAACTTGCTTTGAGACCTGGCATATGGTTGACATATTTCCCTAGTTCCTGGCACTTTCCCTAGTTCCTGCCAGTTTCTTCTATTTTTTGTTTTATTGCCCATTTCTGGAGAAGGTCAGAAGGAGGATATTAACAAACGATGACCTTAATATCATCTGGCCCAGAAGTTTTCCTTTGCGTGTTGTAGGCTGATTTCCGTCGGTATGCGGAAATAAATTGATTTCCAGACACTTAAGTCAATCCAGCCAGTTCATGGAATCATTTGAGTTGCCCTTCTAAGGATTTTCTAAGAAAGCAATGGACCCTTCTACTATTGGCAATATTTTGTCCCCTTCACAATGCCTCTTCGTTTGTGTTTCGTTGCATGGATCATGCTAAGGATAGCTAATAGTGACTCACGTTGCCTCTTTACCTCATTCCTGGCTTAACAAGGAATGCCTCTCTCCTCTCTCCTGTACGTACGCGTCAACTATTTGTGTGAGGTAAAAGTAGCTATCTTGTTAAGGCAATATCCCTTTATTTTCTTTATTTCTACCTCTTAGAGTTTGTTGTTGTTGTTTAGTCTGGGAAGGCTGTTTAATTTCACCAAATAATAGTTTCAGTGTTCGTTGAAATGATACGGTTATTTGATTTTTGTTTCTTTGACCTTATGACAGACACGATGGCTAGAGATTTTTCTGGAACTCCACTTGGGAATGAATAGCTATTTAATTTTGTGTTCCAGTTAGTGGCTAAAGGATGGGGGACACAAGAAGGAGCATTAGGCTGCTTAGATGCCCATTCAGGAAAATATTTAAGTTTGAATCTTTCTTTGCAACCACATTAAAATTCTAGATGGATCAGAGATTATACCTTTAAAAAAGTTTTAGACTAGTTGGCAAAAAAAATATTGGAGAATATTTTTTATAGTCTTGATATGAGGAATCACAAGCAAGTTGTAAAATCTAGAAGCCATAAAAGAAAATCCTGAGAGATTTGGTCACCTAACTATCTAAAACTTCTGTATGATGAAAGACACCACAGAGAAAGTTAAAGACTTGGGAAGAATGGAAAGAAACATTGCCAACATACGTAACAGGCATTGGATTAATAATCAGAATATGTCAAAAGAGGAAAATAGAAAAAAGTATTTGACTAGGCAAACAAATACTAAATAGCATGTAAACGAAAATAGTAAGGTAATATTTTTCATCGTCAAACTGTCCAAGTTTTAAAAGTTGTTTCCAGCGTTGCGAAATGTGCATGGCTAGCTAGATCTAGGACTTCAGCGGTATTTTAGGTCAACAAGTATTTTATGTAGACGGCGCCCCCTGCAGCCCAACTGCCTTAAATACATGGAACGTTAGTTCCATTAACTACAATGGAATTGGGTGCCCCTTGGAGTCAGGCTCTGAATGCCTGCCTCCTCCCTCCGGCTGAGTGTCAGTTTTCGCATAACCAGTAAAATGTGACAGGCCCTCTAACTCAATGATTCCTTTTCCAGGAATCTAGCCTTTCAGAAATATATGAGTATGTAACGTGGGCGTAAAGATACACGCAAAAGGATGCTCATTGAAGCTTGCTTTATATTGGGGAAAAACAGGAAAGAAAGTACATGTCCTTCGACAGAGGGCTGTCTGCACAAATAAGGGGGCATCCGTTCGTGACATATTTTGCAACTCTTCAAAGGGATGAAGTGGATTTCTGTGTACTAACAGAATGATCTTCAAGGTTTAATGTTCTGACTGAGGTGAACATGAATGTGAAAGCAAATCCCCCAGATATCTATTATTCATTCCCATGTACGTACGTTTGCATCTGAAAATGCATAGGCAAGGAGCTGGAAGAGTCCACCAGGCTGACAGAAGTGGACTGGAATGGCTGCGTCAGGGAGGGTGGTGACAGGGAGGACTATCAGCTTTCACTCTACCTGTTCTATGTGTGACTCTACCACAACCAGAAAGTATAGTACATGTGCTGTTTTTCTCTGCGACTTCAACACCTTAAGTCCCCCCACTTGGCCCGAGTTTCGAGAATCCCTGTGGGTTCGGCTGTTCTTTGACACCTTCCCACCTGGCTAAACTACTGAGGAATGTCCTACGGAAGCGGGAGACATTGTTGTTGGCATTCTGAAATAGATTTTTCTGAGCCGGCTCATCTGGGCATCCTAATCCCCACGAGAGCTTTCTAAAAATTTAGATCCAAGTCTCTGTGCAAGATCTGCTGATTCAGAACAGGAATTTCTGTGCTGTGGCTATTATCTGGAGGAGGAAGTGACGGGTGAGGGTCCCTGGGTAGTGTGGTGGCTGTGTGGGACAGCCACAGGTGGGAAGGAGAAGGCAGAGACACAGCCTGGATCTGCGAGGGCTCCAGTGACCCCCAGTGGAGACACCTGATGGATAAAGGTGTGCTCTCGGGCCAGCGTAGCCAGGCCAGGCCCTCAAAGCTGTGCAGAACAGACGGTAGGACTGCAGCCTTCATTTCTTGTTTTCGCTAAAAGTTAGCTTTTCTTGCACTTTTTGGGTGGGTGCTATTGTGTTCTAAACTGGAGGGAAGGTGGAGAGTTGAAGTTCACCCAAAAACTCACCTGGGTTTGCTTAGATGGAGAAAGAAAACCCGGCTCTCGGGGACAATGTGTAAGCATATCCTTATTTAAGGATAAATAAATAAACTCCGGCCTGCAGAGGCAGTAGAAGTGGATTCAAATCCTGACTCCGCATTTATCAGCCACGTGACTGTCACAAGGTTCTTAACCTCTCTGAGCCTCAATATCTTGATCTGCAGAATGGATGTAACGATGTGCTCCTCCTGGAGTTGCAGTGAAGATTGGAGAGGTTGTGTGTGTAGAAGCGAATCAATCAAAGCTGAGCTGCGGCTTATTAATATTACGGCAGTTCCTAGACCATGAACTCCTGGAGGCAGACATACGTGATGCCGAGAATTTTTTCTCTCCTCCCTTCTCCAGAGTTTACCTAACACTAATCTAGTACAGACCTTAAGTATTTGCTGAACACTGATTCTGATTTTGATCCTATTAGGGCTCTGGGTCTTTCCTTGCGATGAAGCCATTTCACAAGTCTGTGTGTTACAGAGAGCAGTGCAAAATAATTGTTGTCTACAGACGGGCAAACTATTCCTGTTATAGGTTCAATTCTCCGTCTCCGTGTGGAAGAAGCCGGTCTCACCTCCACCTGTGCCTTCTTGCCGATATTCCAGACCTATGTCTGTTCTTTGGACTGGGTGTCGCCTCTTACTGGTTCCCTCCTTAATAGTGAGTGAAATAAAATCTTCAGCACATGTTCACTTTACATCTGTATGAAAGTCACGATTTTACCTTTTTCTGAAAAGTATCTTTTAACACTTGCTATTACCTGTTAGCAGAACAGGAAGTTTCTATGAAAGGCAGACCCCACCACTGAGACTCTCAGGGTCCCTGTCCCCTTGCAGTTAATTACGAATTAAAATGCGTAGGTGGACGGATGAAAGCCTCCACACTCGGTGCGTTCGGGGTTCGGGAACTGGGGGTGACACCGGGGAAGCCTCGGTCTGCGGGTCTGAGATGGGCTCCCGCGAATACCCGGGCCGGGGAGCGGTGGCCCCGGGGTGGGGGTGGGGGTGGGGGTGGGGGTGGGGGGCAGCCCTCGCCCCTCCCGCCCTCCTGCGCCCGGGCCCCCGGGCGCCGCAGGGAAGGGGGGCGGCGGCCCCCGGCTGGGGAGGCGCCCGGGGTTGGCACGCCGGCCCCTCCGCCCGCGGGGTCTCTGGAGGGGGCGGGTCGCGCGAGCCGGAGAGCCCGGAGCCGCCCAGGAATCTTGGCTCGGGCTGCGAGCATTTCCTGCGGGCGGGCCGGCGCGGGCCCGGGGGCGCGGCGGCGGGCAGACTCCGCGCTGCGCTCGGCCGGCCGGCAGCATGCGGCCCCTGCTCTGCGCGCTGGCCGGGCTCGCCCTGCTCCGCGCCGCCGGTGAGTGGGGTCGGGCCGGGTGGGACCGAGGGGACGGAGAGCGGAGAGATGGAGAAAGGGGGGACCTCCCGGGAAGGGGGGGTGTGTGAAAAGAGACGTGAGAGAGAGCGCCCGAAAGAGGAAGGCTGGAGAGATCCGACGCCCCGCAGGAGAGAGAAGAGACAGGCATCGCAGGGCGGGGAAGTCAAGTCTGCAGGGAGGGCACACATCCCCCCAGCGCCCCCCGCCGCCTTCCGGGCCAGCTGCATCCCGAGGGCCTGTGGAGGCGCCCGGGCTGGGCTTACGGGCAGGGCACTCCCTTGGAAGCTGAGTTCCGGCAGACGACGACCCAGGCTTGGCCCAGCAGAGCCAGCGGGCGGACAGGCGGCCCCAGGAGAAAGGCCACGACTTCACCTGCCATCTGGCCGGCCGAGGGCTCTGCGGCGTGGGAGAGGAGGCCAGTGTCTCTGCTTCCAGAGATCTCCCCTGAGGCCCCGAGCTGCCTTGGGTGGGGGTGTTGGGGTGCGGGAGGGAGAGGCCCTCCGGGTGCTCCACAGGCTGGGGGAGCTCCACAGGCTGCTGCTCCCAGCAGGGCAGGTGAGGGGAAGGCTCGGCTCTCACAGCCGTGCCATGGCAGAGGCCTCACCAAGTACCCAGGCCTCCTGCCCCCTCAGGCAGACCCTTGCCCCCACCGGCTTGCCTGTCAGCCTGGAGCCAGTGCAGGTGAATCGCCTAAGTGAAGTACCCTGAGCTAAGATGGGAGCCTCCCAGGCCAGTGCCTTTCAGGGCACAGCCAGCTGTGGGTGTGAGCACCCAGGGGCAGGGTGGAGGCCTGTGCTGATCCTGGGCAGCCCCCCCGCTGAGTAAGTTGGGTCGGCTGCCTTATCTCTGTGAGCCTGCTTCCTCCTCTGTAAGGTGGGGAGAATGACACCCACCCTGCGGAGACTGAATGAAGTCCCCAGCACGGAATTCAACACACACGGGCTCCCTCCCTCATCCCCTCAGCTCCACTGATCTCTCTGAGCCTCGGTTTCCCCACCTATTAATGAAGGAGGACCAACAACTGCCTCCTCAAGGGCTGTATGACGAGTGGCTGGGATTGTGCTCGGCACAGAGCCCATAGAGCCAGGCCTTCTTTCCCCCTTCCTCCCCCGCTGCTCCTGGAGCCCCCCCCCCCTCCCCTCCAGGAGCCGAGGGCACAAAGCCGAGTCTGTGCTCCCCCAGAGGGAGGATCTGGCTGCCGCCCACAACTGGCCGACTTTATTGTGGCCCCTGCAGTCATGACCAGTATATGCGTTTTAATTTAAAACCGTTCTTAAACATTCTTTCTGATTATGCTTGCTTATTGCTACGGATGTTTTAAAAAGGGGGAAAGTATAAATGTATAAGTGTAATCTCACACCGTGTTCGCACAGTGTTGTGTATAATCTTTCAGCCTTCAGACAATTTACCATTGTGTTTCTTAACGTTTGACTATGAAATGTCTTGGATGCAAAGGCAGAGCAGCGGGGCAAACCCCGGTGTTCCTGCCATCCTGCTTCGGCGAGTATTGGCCTGTCTTGTTTCCTCTATCACCCCACATTCTGTCCCCTCCCTCCAATAGTTTTAAAGGAAATTCCGGGCACCATATATTTTCATCCGTAAATATTTCCTTCAGTATCTCTAAAAGATAAGTAATCTTGTTCTTTTTAAGTTTCGTTTATTTAAGTAATCTGCATACCCAGTGTGGGGCTTGAACTCATGACTCCAAGATCAAGAGTCATATATGGGGCGCCTGGGTAGCTCAGCCGGTTAAGCGTCTGACTTTGGCTCAGGTCATGATCTCACAGTTTGTGAATTCAAGTCCCGAATCGGGCTCAGAGCGTGGAACCTGCTTCAGATTCTGTGTCTCCCGCTCTCTCTGCCCCTCGCCTGCTCATGCTCTGTCTCTCTCTCCGTCAAAAATAAATAAATACACATTAAAAAAATTGTTTAAATTCATATGCACTCTCAGCTGAGCCAGCCAGGCACCCCAAAGATAAGTAATATTTTAATAAACACAACTGCAATACCATTATCACACCCTAAAAAGGGATGAAAATTTCTTAATATCATCAAATGTCCACATCCCCCATTGTGTCATGTTTACATTTGGTTTTGTTTTGTCCAAATAAGGTTCACATGTTGCTTTTGGCGGACATGTCAGTTATGTTTCCTTTAACACGTGAGTTCTCTTCCCCCCTTTTCCTTAAGATGTATTTGTGGACGCAGCTGGGTTGTTTTGTCCTATAAAGTTTTCCCACGTTTAGATTTTAGCTGATTGCATCTGCTGCGAGTCATTTAAATGTTCTTCTCTCCCTTGTATTGTCTATAAACTGGCAGATCTGGAAACTTTTGCTGTTCGGCAAGAATATGTTAAGATGGTTTGTTGCTTTAATTTGTATTTCTTTGATTACTACTGAGGTTGAACTTTTTCTTTAAGTGCACATTGGTCATTTCTACTAATTCATGCGAATTGTCTCACACTTTTCAGTTGCGGTACTGGGATTTTTCATATTGACCTACAAAAGCTCTTTATGTATTGACTGAAGCAAACTGCTTGGAATACTGATAAGAGCCCTTTTTCAAAATTAAGTTTTCTGTTGAGTTCCTTTCCTGTTTTCCTATCAGAGACATCTAAACTCCTAGAGCCTGGTTCTTTTACCAATTGTCACCCATGCCTTGGGGCCCTTTGGGCATTCTCTCATTGTCCGCCCCTGCTCCAGATCCCCGTGGACTGGACATCTGTCTTCCACTGGAATTCTGCTTTCTGCTTCAAGTGAAGGAAGAAGATGCTGAAGGGCTGTCGTGAGGGTCACAGCATTTCTTCCTACAAAGATGGATATCGTGGGAGTGAACCAGTCAAAGACATTTCGATCCCAAGCACACATTTGGGCTCTTATGGGGCCCCAGACAGCTGTAAAGGTCATGTGAACAGGTCCTCTTTGCCCCATACCTGTCCAACCCCTCATTTTGTAACTGTGTTCAAGTGTATTTGCTTGCCGAATGATAGGCGAGTTGAGAAGCAAGATGTTGGTGTAGGAAAGCGACTTTATTTGGAAAGCCAGCCAACTGAGGAGATGGTGAACTATTGTCCCAAAGAACCATCTCTTAGAGTATGTGAGTCGGGCTTGTTCTATGTTAGGAAGAGGGGCAAGGGAGTCAAAAGATGACTGATATCTGTAGACATTGAAAACAGTCGTGTAACTTCTTTGCCCTTGGTCAGTTGATCTTTGTGTGTAGGAATCTGGTGGTGTCGTTCCCGTAAATCTTAAACATAGCATAGTCATTTCTGTATGTACTTCTGTATCTCCTCCAATGAGGCAGGTTTCAGGTAAGAAGGCGGTTTTTGCAAATCTCAGTTGTAAGCAGAATTCCTTCCGTGATTACCATGCCTGTGTGTGGGGCTAAGCAACGTTTCTAAGCTACAGGTTACAGTGACAAGGGAAATAAAAGCAATATGGAGACAGGCATGCTAAGTTTCTCTCTGTTACCTTTTACAGAGGAGGCAGCTGAGGCCCCGAGAGGGGAGGCCCTTAACTTACACAAGGTCACATGACTGCCAGTGCACAGTCTAGACTGTGTCGGGCAGGTAGGATTCAAATCCTCTCCCTACCACCTACTAGCTATGTAATCTTGGTCATGTTACGCAATCTCTTTGATCTTTAGTTTTCTAATTTGTAAAAACATGATGTAAGCGTTAAATGGGATAATGTACGTAAGCGCTCAACGGAGAGCTTGGCGCACAATGAGTGATCGCTAATTGATGGGAGCTTCCCGTATAGAGTATGGCTATGCCTATTGAAAAGGCGAAGGACCCAGGAATCCAGTGAGTGGGACTGGCTTGTAAGAGAGCCAGAGAGCCGCGTCAGCACCGAGCCCTCTGTGTCCTTGTTGGAGAAGCCCCTCCCCAGCATCCCTTGGACCCCTGCATAGGTTTATCCTTAGAGCAGATGCCTCTCCATCCTGAGAACTGGTCTGTATGACCCTGCAGAGAGGCAGAGCCCTGGCAGCTTCCTCTGCCTTCTTCCATCTTCAGCTCCCCTGGTAGATGCCCTACACGCCATTGGCACAGCACTTGGCAGTTCCAAGGCATCTTCAAGGGCAGGAGTCCCTTTAATCAACACAGCAGTCCTGCCAAGTAGACCTGGCAGGACAGCTCCCTCACCGTCTGAAAGAGAGGCAAAGAACGTCCTCAGTAAGTCTCGGAGGTGGGGCTGCGTCTCTGACTCCCAGCCATGTGTGCTTTTCACGGTGCACAGAGAGAGGTTTATTCTGGATGGCTTCTTACACCTTCTCCGTCTTGTGGGGCTTTTGGAGTGTTCTAGTACATTATGACCCCGTGGACTAAAAGAGCATGGTATTCCAAGATAGAAGGAATCAGGGTTCCCATATGGCTCGGGGAGCAGAGCTCTCTGCCAGCCCTGACCACCAGCCAATCTACCTCTGAACTCACATATGAGAAAACGAATAAATACATGTGAAGCCGAGGCGGGGAGGGGGCTTTTTTATGGTAGCCTAGCTTACTTACTGCAACCAGATACTGAATGTACTGGAAATGACATTGAAGTGTTCTCAGAGTGATCAACAAGACTCAGACCCCCATTTGGAAAATGACCAGAGACCAGGGGAGATGGGAGGGCGTGTCTCTCCCAAGAATGTGCCTCAGAATCTGAGCTCTTTCTTGGGGGGCTCAAGGGTCTCTCTCCTGGCTCAGCCAGAGCAGTTCCTCATACTGGAATTCTTCATATACTTGTTTGAAAATAGTATTCTTCTGCTTAAAAAAATTTTTTTTAAACCGCTGGTGGTTTTAAATGAAGTACCAATTTTAACACGAATATTAAATGTGGTAAATTTTATTCTATTATAGTGAGTGCGGTCGAACACAATTAACTCCTAACTGATGGATGTTGCTGGTCAAAGCAGAGTGTGTCTTTGATGATTCAGAAGGCACAGCAATCTTCAGGGTCTCCTCTGGGAAATTATGTGTCATCCCAGAAATCATTGGAGCTGTGCACGCTTTCTTGGTGTTTGAGTCCCAGATACAAGAGGTCCCCTATGCCTGTAAGTAAGAGGGGCCATACTTCCTGCCTCAGAGGATGGGGACCCAGTGGCCATGTCTCTTTAACTGAAGAAGTTAGCCCAGCACCTCCGCTGGGCCTCTGGCCTCCCCAACAGCCTGCTCTCACCAGCCCACTGTGTTCCACCCATGGCCGCCATCCAGGGTGCGCATAGGCCCTGAGTGGGAGCCAGGCCAGGGAAAACAGCCCGGCGTCCAAGAAGGTCCATTTCCCAACTGGCCGGGCAAGGAGGGCGGGAGCAGAGGAAGGAAGGGAACATGGAGACCCACAGCCTTGGCTCCTCCAGCATGCTCATGGTAACCCTTCAGCCTTCCCCACTCCTGACTGTCCCAATAACCCCGTGGGGCAGGCATTATCCTGAGCCCCTTTCTACTGACGGGGAAGCTCAAAGACATGGCAGACGCCCAGCTCTTGTCTCACTGGAGCTTCTGATCCAAGAAGCAACTTGTCCTTGACTCACGCCGGTTTTGTCCTGGTAGCTAATTTTTGAGGCCTCTCAGCAGGCTGTGAGAGACAAAGCGGCATCCCCCATGAGCCAGATGGGGGTGGCGGTGCATCAGGCCTCTCCACCCCGAGTTAGCAAGGAGGCAGCAGAGACTCAGGGAGGAGAGGAAAGCTTCCCACAGGCCCGCACCAACTCGTGGCGGAGGGGGGTGAGAACGGGGCTCTCCGGTGTGTTTGGGGCCCTTGTGCAGTGAGGTCAGTGCCAAGTTAGGGACCCACATGGGGGAGGGAGCAGCAGCACAGGCCCCGAGGCAGCTTTCTCTCTCAGATGAGCTCGTAGGGAGGCCTGGATGAGCTCACGGACAGTTGTGCAGCGGAGCCCAGGGCACAGCTCTGTCCAGATGTGAGGGATTAGTGCTGTGTGATGTGGAAAGCAACCTCAGCCAATCCTTTCCCCTGGAGGGCTTTTGGAGCCAAATTAGACCTCACTGCAGACTCGTACAAAACAGGATGTTTTAGGCCGGCGGAGGGGAGTAGATTCATGTTGCTCAGGACTTACAGGGCTGGCGGACCCTCACACTTGGCCAGCCAGGTCAGACTGTTTCCTCCTGGCCCAAGCTGGGGCTGGGAGAGGGCAGGCCGGGCTCCGGGGAGAGGCTTGGCCAGAGGCTCATGGGCGGAGCCCACAGTGGCTGTGTGTGGACACAGATCCACACTGGACAGCCCCCCTTTTCACGGACAGTCCTCCCTGGGGGTGAAAGCGACTCTTCTTGCCCCCCAGGAAACCCTTCCTCTCTAGACTGGGCTCTCCAGTTCTTTCAGCTGAGACAGATGAGTCAAACTTTCTAGTCCCTTCACCATGGCTGCTTCTAGATCTGCTTCTGCCTATCAAAGGCCCAGAACAGAGCACAACCATCCAGGTGGGGTCCCTCAGACCACCCCCTCCCTCTTCCTGAGCCTTTCCCGTCCGTGTATGTGGCCCGCAATGGCTTCTGCTTTTAGCTAACAACCCTATCAGACAACTGGCCTTTATTATGGAAAATTTCAAACCATATATACAAGAGCAGAGAGGGTAGTGGGAAGAACTCCAATGTCCCCGTCACACAGTTTCAACAATTATCAATTTTGGCCAATCTGGTTTGGCCACCCATGCCCCCGCCCACTCCCAGGCCTGGATTACTTTGAAGTGAATCCAAGATATAACATTTCATCTCTAAAGATTTCAGTATGGATCTCTAAGAGACTCCTTTTTAAGAACATAACCAGTCCTCACGTGAGCCGCACATATACTAGAAAAAAATAACCAAAATACCATTGTAATGTCTACCCCCCTCCCCAAAGTCAACAAGACCATTGTCTTAAAAAAAAATTTTTTTTTTAATGTTTATTTATTTTTGAGAGACAGAGAGAGCGCGAGCAAGGGAGGGGAAAAGAGAGACGGAGACACAGATTCTGAAGCAGGCTCCAGGCTCTGAGCTGTCAGCACAGAGCCCAACGCGGGGCTCCAACCCACAAAGTACGAGATCATGACCTGAGCCGAAGTCAGACGCTGAACCAGCCGACTCCCCTGGCACCCCAAGACCATTGTCTTTTGAAGAGGCTTTTCTAAGTTCAGTGGAGGGAACTAATGGAAAATACAGAAACAAATTGTTCTCCGTGAAAGATGCTCAGGGTTTGTCTCTGCTGTTAGTTCTTACCCCTAAGTGGAAAAGCTGGGATCCAGAGAGAGTTGGGACAGGAAAGTCTCAGGACGGGAAGCCTCTGGCAGAGATCCAGAAGGCCAGCTTGCTGCAGTGAGATCAGGAGAAGGGTGCTAGGGGTCCAGTCATTTGCTAACCATGTGACCTTGGGCAGGTCACTCAACCTCTCAGAGTTACACATTCATCACCAGCAAAATGGCTCACCATCTCTGTCCTCACCTCGAGAACTGTCAACCTTCTAGGCGATTCTGTATGTCCCCTTGGGCCATCCAGCCAACACCTGGGTCTTACGGTTACAACAGTTTTGCACCTAGACAGATCAAGTCCAATAACTCTTTGTCCCGACTGTGCCTCAGATGCCCACATCTGTTGCCGCAACCTTGATATTGCCACCAGGAAGCTGCTTCACCTCTCAGAGCTGAAGCTGCAATGTCTTTTGCCACTCATTCCTTCCGTTACTGCCATCACCCTTCAGCCCCTCCGTTTCTCCCAATTTATTGGCCCTCTTCTTGGCCTCTCTCCTTCCTTATTCAAGCTAGACTCCAGAGCTCATCCCCTTAACTGCTTGCTGGTCAAATCCTCAATCCTTTTCTCGCTTGCTCTCCCCCATACTCTCTCTGCAGACTCCCAGCTTCCGCTCCATCCAGCCACCTGTCCTGGCCACTCCCAGCCTGTCAGGTGGCACACTGTGGGTCTGGGGTTTCCAAAGTTCTTCCCTGAGTCGCGTCCTTCTACATGGCCCTCCTCATTCTCCTCATCTCCTTTTGAAGTCCTCTGTATATTTGCGCCCCCTCCCCAGTGGTCTGCTGATAAAGTGGCTCGCAAAAACAGACAAAAACCAAAACAAGACATTTGCTGGTTTCCATGATGTAAGTGCTCTCACTGCGCCTCCCATTTTAGTGACTGTGTTCAACAACCCCCCTTACAGAATTCCTGAAAACGTCACAACTAGCTTCCTCTTTCACAAGCCAACGCGTATTACCAGCAGATGATTCCCCTCTTGCTTTACAGAGTGAACAGAGGCCAGCAGGTGAGAACTCACTCAACTTCTTGGCCCTTTGAGTAGAGGTCTGCTGTGCCCCTTGTCCTCTGCTCAGTTCTTTTTTTTCTTTTCTTTTTCTTTTTTTTTTAAACTAATTTATTTATTTATTTTTACAATTTACACCCAAGTTAGTTAGCATATAGTGCAACAATGATTTCAGGAGTAGATTCCTTAGTGCCCCTTACCCATTTAGCCCATCCTCCCTCCCACAACCCCTCCAACAGCCCTCAGTTTGTTCTCTGTATTTAAGAGTCTCTTATGTTTTGGCCCCCTCCCTGTTTTTTTTTTTAAATTCATTTTAATTTTTATTTTTTGAGAGAGAGAGAGAGAGCACAAATGGGGTAGGAGCAGAAGAGGGGGGGGATACAGAATCCAAAGCAGGCTCCAGGCTCTGAGCTGTCAGCACAGAGCTCAACATGGGGCTCGAACTCATGAACGATGAGATCATGACCTGAGCTAAAGTTGGACACTTAACCGACTGAGCCACCCAGGTGCCCCTAAATCTTTTTTTTTAATTTAGTGATTTATTTTTGAAAGAGAGAGAGCACTCGAGTGAGCGTGGGAGGGGCAGAGAGAAAGGGAGAGAGAGAATCCCAAGCAGCTCACAGCCGGGAGACCGAAGAAGGGCTCGAACTCACAAACTGTGAGATCATGACCCGAGCGGAAACGCAAACACAAACACAAATATGGAAGCAAATAAGCCCAGAACCGTGAGAGGAACCTTGACTGTGGACCCTTGGGTGGATGATGTTTCTCATTGAAGTTCTGGGCTTGAGAAGATCTGTGAGACAGCTTCCAAGGGACCTGCACTTCCTGCCGTGCTCCCTCTCAGCCCGGTGTGGTGGGCGAGCACGCCCGGAACTGAGACTGCTATGTCTCCTTTACTTCTGGAAACTAAGTTGACATGAGAGAATCAATCCCCTCACTTGAATTATTTTGACTTAATATGTTCCTGAGACTTTAACTTTGTCATTTCTGGCTGCTCCCATCATTCAATTTAGATCATTAATATAAATTAGTATATGCCATTCACCTTTCTGTGAGAATCCCAGATGTGAAAGCCTGAGTGAATCTTTCTTTATTTTGAACCGTGAGTTCCATTTCCCCTTCACAGATGGGCTCCTCCTGTCTCACGATGTTTCTTTCTTTCCGATGACACTTGGGCCCTGGGGTTTCCTCAGGTGCTCATTTTCAGCCTTCCTTGGGTAGCCTAGAAGAGTTTGCTGCAGTCACTCTCATACATCTTGCCTAGCTTATTTTTGCCAAATCTGATCACTTATGTATTTAAAACTTCTGAATAATATACATATATCATCAATCTGCAATAATCCTGATTCAAAAAAAAAAGTTCTTCATTCATTCAGTCTAATCTGCACTGAAACCCTTTTTTTAAATTTTATTTTTTATTTTTTAAAATTTACACCCCAATTAGCATATAGTGCAACCATGATTTCAGGAGTAGATTCCTTAGTGCCCCTTAACCATTTAGCCCATCCCCCCCCCACAACCCCTCCAGTAAGCCTCAGTTTGTTGTCCATATTTATGAGTCTCTTCTGTTTTGTCCCCCTCCCTGTTTTTATATTATTTTTGTTTCCCTTCCCTTAGGTTCATCTGTTTTGTCTCTTACAGTCCTCGTATGAGTGAAGTCATATGATTTTTGTCTTTCTCTGACTGACCAATTTCACTTAGCATAATACCCTCCAGTTCCATCCACGTAGTTATAAATGGCAAGATTTCATTCCTTTTGATTGCCGAGTAATACTCCATTGTAGATATATGCCACATCTTCTTTATCCATTCATCCATCGATGGACATTTGGGCTCTTTCCATACTTCGGCTATTGTGGATAATGCTGCTGCTATAAACACGGGGGTGCATGTGTCCCTTTGAAACAGCACACCTATATCCCGTGGATAAATGCCTAGTAGTGCCATTGCTGGGTCGTAGGGTAGTTCTATTTTTAGTTTTTTGAGGAACCTCCATACTGTTTTCCAGAGTGGCTGCACCAGCTTGTATTCCCAGTCCTTTGTTAAGTTCTTTCCTTCAGGCTGTAAGTGTGGTTGTTTCTTCGACTTAAAAGAACAGAAATGACAACAAGAAACATTCTGTAGACCATGTGATCTGATCTCCCTTCCTTCACAGCCAAACTTCTTGAAAAATGTTTCCCAGGGTCCAAGTTTCCACCTTCCAACCTCTCTTTCCCTTCCCATCCCACAGAATCTCGGCTTGGCTTTGCCTCCACGACTCCGTGAACAGGGTCGGGGTGGAATTTAGCAGGACTTTCTTGTTGCTCTGTCTTTCCATCCTTATCTTGCTAGACTTCCCTCTGCTTTAGGCCATGCTGACCACTTCATCCTCAGGGAAGCTCCTTGCTTCTCTTCGTTTCTGGGACAGTGGCCTTCTTCCTGAGTATCTGCATTCTCCAAGGATCCAGCCAACTCTGCTGCCTCACAGGTACCTGGGGGTCACTGACACAAAACCTGAGCTCAGAACCTTCTGGTGTGATGGCTGGTGGTGCCAGGAGGAACCAAGGGGGAGCCAGCGTTGGGGAGGAAAACAATGAACCAAAATCCGGACGGGTCGGACCTCAGATCTTCCATTTAACTAGCTGTGTGACGTAGGATATAGCATTTCACCCCTCTGCATCAACTGGGGATAATAAACAGGTTATTGTAAGGATTGAATGAGTTCGCACACTTGTTTAGCGGGCCATGTGGTACATAGTAAGTGCTCATCAAATGTCCAATATTAATAACTGGTCATCAATGTCAGTGTGACGACTAAAATATCTTCCCTTCATCCTCTCTATACCTACTGCCTCACCTCATCACTTCTCACAGGGATTCCTGCAATAACTTCCTGCCTTCAAGGACAAATCCCTCCGATCCATTCTCTGTATTTAAAAAATTCACATAGGACCGTGTGACTCTTGTGTTGAAATAAACCCCAAGAAAAGCACTGCGGTTGGCTTATTAGGGCCTCTGGTTTTGTTTCCATGACCCAGTGTCCTCCCATCCACCCTGTACTTTCCAGCCACGCCAACTCCCTGAGGGTTTGCACATGGAACCGTGCCGTCGTGTGCCTCTCTCTTTGCACACGCCGTTCTCTCTGTCTGCAACCTTGCCTCCCTTCCTTACCTCATCCAGTTCAGGCAGCAGCTTCTTGAAGAAGCCCACCTGGGTATGGAGGTGACCATGGCCATAGAGACAAGCGAGTGATTGGGCCAGCCCCCCGGCCCCTCACACCCTGACCCACACTGAGCCTTCCTTTGCTTCTCTGTGACTGTTTTCAGGACCCACCTCACGGAGCCCAGCGCTTTACGGGAGTCTCTAGTGTCACAGGGAATGGTGACAAGGCTTGTTTCTCCACAGCTGCTGAACCCTTCATGCTCTCCCATGGAGACCCAGCTTGGAACACAGGGTGTGACAGACACATGGCTATCCACGGCCGTTTAGACGTCATAGAGGAGGTAATCAGGGTGACTTGGGAGGACGTACAGCTTCAGGACCACCTGGCAGGCTGGCAGCTTTTTTTTTTTTTCTTTAATTTTTTTAATGTTTGTCTATTTTTGAGAGGGAGAGAGACAGAGTGCAAGTGGGGGAGTGGCAGAGAGAGACACACACACAGAATCTGAAGCAGGCTCTAGGCTCTGAGCCGTCAGCACAGAGCCCGACGCAGGGCTCGGACTCATGAACTGTGAGATCATGACCCGAGCCGAAGTTGGATGCTTCACCGACTGAGCCACCCAGGCGTCCCCAGGCTGGTAGATTTATAGGGCTCAGGACAACCTGGCTTTGGAAAATCGGGAAAACCCATGCCAATTCTGCTCCCTGGCCACCATGTGAAACATCTCCCTGCCCTGTCTGGGCTCTTAGGCTGACCAGCCCTCAACAGACCCTGCCCCTGGTGGGGGGTGGGGTGGGGTGGGGAGAGGGGCTTGCTTAAACCCAGCTAGAGATCGCCACATAATTACACAACGAGATGGTGGAAATTCGGTCACTGTGTTTTGTTACACAGCCATGGTTTGTAACCGGGGGTCTATAAACTCGTGTGGGAAAAAAATTACACCTTATTTTCACAAACCTTTAACTGGAATTTAGCATTCCAATTCACTATAAATACAGGCAACAAACCATAGTAGTATTAACAGTACTGTGACTTTGTTCTCAATAGAAATCACAGATAATTTCACTCCATCATAGTTGTTGTGAATATATCCACATATCATTCATCC
Source organism: Panthera uncia (assembly GCF_023721935.1). Lineage (NCBI taxonomy): Eukaryota > Metazoa > Chordata > Mammalia > Carnivora > Felidae > Panthera > Panthera uncia. The sequence continues at coordinate 38,061,245 of NC_064818.1, read as the reverse complement.
TTGCCAGCATGACGTAATTACAGTCGTCGTTAGACCTGATGTTAGATCGTGTTATTTCCTAAGTTAATAAATACATACATTTTTACATCAAAGATTTAATTTTTAGCACTTGAACAGTATTTTAATGCAGTGGGAATCCTTGGAGATCCTGTATGCTTTATTTTGTTTTCAATTACGGTATTTTTCTGAGAAGGGGGTCTGTAGGTTTCACCAGACTGCTTTTCATTCATGAAAAGGCTAGGAACCCCGAATAAAGAACATTTCAAAATCCCCCACCTGTCATTTGGCAGAATTACCACCAGGGGGCGGGGCGACAAAAGGAATGTGAGCTCCTAGTGGTGAAGAACGGAAAGGAAAACAGGAAAAAAGGGTGGCTCCTTGTCAAACCTGTTGTGACTGGGTGAAGCGCTTAGGGCCCGAGCCAGCGGCGGCCTTAGAGAACAGAAGCCCTAGGATCCTGTCATCAGGGGAATGGCGAGGCCGGCAGGGGCTGAGCCTGAACAAGAAGGGCCCAAGTCCCCTGGCGCTCAGTTCTCTCGCGCCCCACTGGGCCGCCCCGTGCCCCTTAGGATGTGGCTGATGGACTTGGCTCCACTCTAGTGCCCCACTCCTGCCCCCCTGCCCCCGCCCCGCTCCCATCTCTCTCGCTCTAGACGGTGGAGAAGACGGTGGAACACCTGGAGGCAGAAGTGAAAGGCTTGCTGGGTCAGCTGGAGGAGCTGGCCTGGAACCTGCCCCCGGGGTCTTTCAGCCCCACGACCCCCGACCTCTTCGGAGACGGTGAGCGGCTGCCTCGGGCTGGGGTGGGGGGTGGGGGGAGGGATGGTTGCCCACCGCACAGGTGTGGCTTGGACAGGCAGGGAAAGGCCTCGGGTCAGAGTTGGGAGGGCATCACCCCCTCCCCGGCCCACCCCCAATGTTCTCTGCCCTCGCCCCCCCCCTCCCCCGCGGAGGGCGCTGCAGCCTGGCATCCGAAAGGGGGTTCGGGAAGAGCTGGCACAGTTCACCCGGGTCCCCACCCAGCGCCGCCGGGGGCACAGCGCTGCTGCCTCCTCCGCTGGCCATCTTGCCGCCTCAAAGCTCCTGGTCTCCTTTCAGGTCCCTTGCAGGGAACCACTCCTGCGCCACCACAGAACCCTCCGAGGACGCGGCGGAGGGGCTGCCCCCTGCCCTTCCCGGAGCCCCGAGTTCCCTGTCACAGGACTTGGGGGGGGCGGGGCCTGGGAGCGGGGCCGCGGGGGGGCCTTCAGCGCTCCCGAGCCGTCCCTTCTCTTTCAGATGACTTTGGAGCACCGGAGCCAGAGCTGCCCGGCAACTGGAAATGACACGCCCGTGGTGCAGCTTCTCTGGGCACAGAGTGGCACATGGTGGCCTGCCTTCCTCAGCTTTGTGCACAATAAAAGCTACTCCCTTGGTCCTCTGTGTCTGCTGACCGTGACCCCTATAGCCACAGCGCCTTCTCTGTCCACTCCCACGCCCTGAGGCCCACATCCTCCTGCAGGCTCAGACCTGGGGACTTCTGGCGGGCTGCTTCCGCCCGTCTTCGTTATAGGGGCAGACAGGGCAGGAGCTGGTGCGGAGGTGAGGCACCTGAGGCCCAGACTGGCAAGGGGACACAGTGGAAGGGCCCTTGAGTAGCCTCACTACTCAGAATGTGGCCACAGATGAGCGGCAGTGGGAGCCCGTCACAACCCAGACCTCCTGAATCAGAACCTACATTTCAGTGAGATCCCCAGGGGACAGGTGTGCAAATTTCTGTGTGACTTAAAACCTTTTCTATTGAGGTAAAATTCGCGCAACGTAAGTTTCAGATTTTTAACCTTGTTAAACTTCAAATTCAGCGGTTTCACACTGTTGTATACTCATTGCCGAACATTTTCATCACCCCCAAAAGAAACCCTGTACCTACAAGCAGTCACTTTTTAAAAATTTTTCTTTTTATTATTATTTTTGAAAGAGAGAGAGAGAGAGAGAGAGAGAGAGAGAGAGAGAGTGGGGGAGGGGCAGAGAGAAAGAGGGAGACATAGAATCTGAAGCGGGCTGGAGGCTCCGAGCTGTCAGCACAGAGCCCGATGCCGGGCTCGAACCTCCAGATCGTGACCTGAGCCGCAGTCGGTCGCTTAACCGACTGAGCCACCCAGGCGCTCCCAAGCCGTCACTTTCTATTCCCCTTCCTGCCATCCTTCAGAAACCACTAGTATTTCTGTCTCCATGGACATTTTATATAAACGGAATCATACAATATGTGGCCTTTGTGTCAAACCTTTTTACCATTGACCATAATGCTTTCAAGTTTCATCCGTGTTGTGGCATGTCTCAGTACTTTATTCTCGTATAGCTGAATGATACTATACCATTTTTCATTCTCCCCAACAATGTGTATAGAAGGGTTTCGATTTTTCCACATCTTCACTGTGTATCTTTTTAAGTATAGCCATCGTACTAGGTATGAAGTGGTAACTCATTGTGGTTTTAGGTTGCATTTGCCTAATGGTGATGACCATCTTTTTTGTGTGTGTTTCTTGGCCATTTGTCTTTTTGCGGAAATATCTATTCACGTCCTTTGCTCATTTAAAAATTTTTGTCTGTTATTGAGTGGCAAGAGTTCTTTATTATTGTGGATACTAGGCTTTTTCAGATATATGACTTACAAATATTTTCTCCCATTCTGTGGGTTTTTACCTTCTTGGGTGTCCCTTGAAATACAAAAGTTTTAATTTTGATGAAGTCCAATTTATCTATTTTTTTGTTGTTTTTGCTTTTGCTTTTGGTGTCAGCAAGAATCCATCGCCAAATCCAAGGTCATGGATATTTATTCCTGTTTTCTTCTAAGATTTTTATAGTGTTTGCTGTTACATTTAGTTCTCTGATGTTTTGAATTACTTTTTGAATATGGTGTGAGGTTGGGATCCAACTTAATTCTTTTGCTTGTGGATATTCAGTTGCCCCTGCATTATTTGTTAAAGAGAATATTCCTTCCCTATCAAATGGTTCTGGCACCCTTGCCAAAAATCAATTAAACGTAGATGTTTAGGTTTCTGAATTCTATCCCATCTATAGGTCTATCTTTATGCTGGTATCACACTGTTTGAATTACTGTAGCTTTGAAGTAAGATTTGAAATTAAGAAGTGTGAGATCCCTGACTTTATTGTTCTTTTCCAAGACTGTTTTGGTTATTTGGGGACTGGTCCTTTGCAATTCCACATACATTTTAGGATCAGCTTGTCCATGTCTGCAAAAAGGCTGCTGGAATTTTTATAGGGATTAGATTGAATCTGTAGATCAGTTTGCAGAGTATTTGCCTTGTCAATACTGAGTCTTCCAATCTGTGAGCACAGGGTGTTTTGTATTTTTGTGTTTTCAGTGTACAAGTCTTACATCAACAAATTTAGCCTTACGTATTTTTTGTTATTATTGTAAACGGAATCTTATTTTCAGATGGCTCACTGCTAGTATATAGAAACACAACTGATTTTTGTATTTTGATCATGTATCCTATATCCTACAGCTTTGCTGAATTCGTTTATTAGCTCTAATAGTTTTTGTGTGGGTAGGATTTATAATTTCCTATATAAGATCATGTCATCTGTGAACAGAAACTTTTACTTCTTACTTCCAATTTGGATGCTTTTTCTTGCCTAATTGCCCTGACTAGAACTTCCGGTACAATGTGGACTAGTGGTGGCAAGAGCAAACATCTTTGTCTCGTTTCTGATCTTAGGGGAAAGATTTTCTTCTTTCACCATTAAGTATGTCAGCTGTGGCTTTTCATAGATACTCTATCTCAGGTTGATAAATACTCCTTTTCTTACAATTTTGTTTTTAATCATCCAAAAGCGTTGGGTTTTTTCAAATGCTTTTTCTGCATTAGTTGGGGTGATCGTGCGGTTTTCATCCCCCTTTATCCTACTAACAATGTGTATTACATGGACTTATTTTTGTATATTGAATGGTTCTTGTATTCCTTTGATAAATCTCACCTGGCCATGGTGGCTAATCCTTTAAATACCCTGCTGGATTCAGCTTGCTGCTATTTCATTGAGGATTTTTGCACTTCCCTTGTGATCTCTTTGTCTGGCTTTGGTATCAGGGTAACATTGGTCTCATATGAGTCAGGAAATGTTCTATATTTTGAAGAGTTTGAGCAGGATTGGTGTTACTTCTTTAAATGTTTGATTGAATTCACCAATAAAGCCTCCTGGTCCTGGCTTTTTCTTTGAGAGGTTTTTATTATCGATTTAATCTCTTCTTATAGGTCTATTCAGATTTTCTATTCTTGAGTCTCATTTGGGAATTTGTATATTTCTAGGAATTATCCCATTTTATGTAGGTTATCTCATATGTTGACATGAAATTATTAACAGTATTTTTGTATAACTTTGTAATCCATTAAAAATAAATAACATTTTATTTCTATAAGGTTATCAGTAATGTCCCACTTTCATTTCTGATTTCAGTAACTGAGTCTCCTCTGTCAATCAGTCTACAAGTTTGTCAATTTTGTTGATCTTTCCAAAGAATTATTTTTTTGTTTCATTGATCCTATTGTTTATCTATTCTGTTTATTTGTGTTCTAATCTTTATTATTTCCTTCCTTCTGGTTGCTTTGCATTTAGCTTGTTCTTCTTTTTCTAATTCCTTAAAGTGAAAAGTTATTGACTGGAGATCCCTTTTTTCTTTTTTAACGTAGGCATTTGCAACTATATATTTCCTCTGAGCACTTTTTTTTTTTTAAAGGATGTTGTTTAATTTCCACACATTTTGTAAATCTTCCAGATTCCTTCCTGTTATTTATTTCTAATTTCATTCCACTGTGGTCATAGAAGATATTCTGTGTAGTTTCAATCTTTTAAAATTTGTTTAGGGGCACCTGGGGGGCTGTCGGTTGAGCATCTGACTTCGGCTCAGGTCCTGATCTCATGGCTCGTGGGTTCGAGTCCAGTGTCCCACTCTGTGCTGACAGCTGAGAGCCTGGAGCCTGCTTTAGATTCTGTGTCTCTCCCTCTTTCTACCCCCTCCCGCTCATGCTCTGTCTCTCGCTCTCTCAAAAATAAACAAAAAAATTTTTTTTTAAATTCGTTTAGATTGTTTTGTGGTCTATGTGGAAAGTTTTCCATTTGCACTTAAGAATGTGTATTCTGTTGTTGGGTCTACTGTTCTATATATGTCTGTTATGTCTAGTTGGTCTACAGTGTCGTTCAAGTTTTCTGTTTCCTTGTTGTCTTTTGTCTACTTGTTCTATCCACGAGGAAAGTGGGGTGTTGAAGTTTCCGACTATTATTAACTATTTCTCCCTTCAATTCTGTCGGGTTTTGTTTCAGATTTTCTGGGGCTGTACAGTTAGGTGCATACATGTTTATAATTGTTCTATCTTGATGGATTTAACCCGTTTATCAGGATATAATGTCCTTTGTCTGCCAATCTGCTTTTTTGAGAGTTTATGCCATTTATATTTAAAGCAATTACTACTAAGTAAAGGCTTGTGCCATTTTGCTATTTGTTTCCTATGTTATGTATATTTTGGCTCCTTAATTCCTCGATTATTGCCATATTTTGTCTGAGACAGTTTCAAGTGTACCATTTTGATTCCCTTCTCAGTTCTTTTCCTATGTTTTAGTTATTTCCAGGGATTAACATCTTAATTTGTAACAACCATTTTGAATTAACACTAAGTTTCAACAGTATATAAAAACTGCTCCTACATAGCTCTACCACCTTCCTTTATGTTGTTATTGTCACAAATTACATCTTTATGCATTTTGTGCCCATCAACAGAGTTATATTTCTTGATTGGTGTCACTGTCTCTAAATCATGTAGAAAAAAAAAAGAGCTACAAACCAAAAAACATATTAATAGTAATGTTTATGTTTACCTAAGTAGTCGCCTTTGCCAAGGTCTTTTGTTTTCCTCAAGTGGATTTGGGTTACTGCCTGCTGTCTTTCATCTCAGCTTGAAGGACTTTTAGTGTTTCTTATAGGGCAGGTCTATTAGCAGCAAACCATCTCCGTTTTTCTTTATCCAGGAACGTCTTAACGTCTCCTTCATCTTTAAAGAATATTTTGCCAGATATAGGATTCTGGGTTGACATTATTTTTTCTTTCAGCACACTGAATAGGTCATCCCACAACCTTCTGTCCTGCACAGCTTCTGACAAGAAGTCAGATGTTAATCGTGCTGGTGATCTCTTGTATGTGACAAGTTGGGTTCTCTGTTGCTCTCAGGATTCCTTGTCTCTTGTGTCTAGTTACGTGTCTCGATGTGGATCATTTTGTGTATCTTGCTTATAGTACATCGAGCTTCCGAGATGTGTAGATTAACTTGTTCCATCAAATTTGGTCAGTTTTCAGCCACTGTTTCTGCAGATATTTCTGCTTTCTCTCTTCGCTGACTCCCATTACATGCATGTTGCTACACTTGATGGTGTCTCACAGGTCTCTTAGGTTCTGTTAACTTTTCTTCATTCTCTTTTCATTTTGCTCCTCAGACTGGGAAAGCTCAACTGGCTTATCTTGAAGTTTGTTGATGCTTTCTGCCTTCTCAAATTTCTTCTTAAACCCCTCTAAGTGAGTTTTTCGCTTTTACTGTACTCTTCAACTCTAGACTTTCTACTTGGTTCTTTTTTTGTAGTAACAGAAATTTTCTCTCTCTTCTATTCTAATATAGATTTTATTTCTATTAGGAAATTACAAAAGGGAACCAAATAGAAATTGGCATTTTTAAAGACAGTCGATTTAAAGTCTTTGTTTCGGAAGTCCAATTTCTGGGTTTTCCTGTTTCTATTCACAGATTTTCTTGGTTTCCTGCGTGCGGCTCATGCTTTCTTGTTTTGCATGCCTTATAATTTTTGTTGAAAATTAGGCATTTTGAACATTATAATGTAACAACTCTGGAAATCAGTCTTCCCCTTCCCCAAGATTTATCGTTGCTGCTTGCTGCATTAGTTGTAGTTTAGCGAGTTTTCTGAACTGATTTTTTAAAGTTTGTATTCTTTGTTAGGTGTCACTATTGAAGTCTCTGAATTCAATAGTGGTCACTCGTGATTCGACACATTTCCTTAAACTCCTGGAACCAACTCCCCAACCTCCATCCCCAAATCTCCCAGTCTTTGCAGATGTGTTCTGTGTGTGTTGGGGCTTCTGACACTCAGCTAAGTGGTCTAGGACTCGACCTAAGCCTTTACTTCCTGCTTGTGCAGAGCCTTAAGATCAGCCAGAGGTGAGCACTGAGAGCCTTCTCGAGTCTTTGTTAGGCATGCGTTCAGCGCTGGGCATGTGCGTGCCCTTCCAGATTGCTAGGGACTCGTGGTGCTCTTGGAAACCGTTATCCCCCAAAGTATTTCATGCCCAGCCTTTCTTCCCCAAACTCTTCAATTTGTCTCCTATTTGCCCCTACTGTTACCCCTTCCTCCAGGCATCAGTGGCTAATACTTTTGCCTTCAAATGTCCCCCAGGGTTGCCGCCTCCCCCCCTCCCACCCACCTCCACCAAATTAGGTGAAATAAAAGCAAGTCATTCGAGCCGGTTGCTTTCAGGGAGCAACCAGATGGATCAAAATATCCATAGTTCTTGAGGACAACAAGATCCATTCTGTTCCCTCCAGTGCTGAGAACTTACAAGGACCGTGGGATATTGTTTCTGAGGCTGCTGCTGAGCTAGGGGTGTGTGGGGGATAGGGCCGGGGTAAGTGAACATGCAACAAAACCCTCTTAATGGAGCCTTTTTTTTCTCAAGCATTTGGTTGCTGCAGACTTTCATTTAGTTTCCGGAGTTTGAATAAAGTTGATTCTGACTGTTCTCATCACCTTATTTGTTGCTTTTGTGGGGGAGGAACACTTCTAGAGGCCCCTACTCCACCATTTTTGCTGACTACATTGAAGTTTAAGACACTCTGATCTAGTCTTTCATTTTACAAAGGCACAACAAAGGCCCAAAGCAGGGACACATGACTTTTCTAGGATCATAGAGCAAATCAGCGGCTGATCTGAGATCGGGACAAGATACTTGACTCCCAGAATGGTACTCTTTCTGCTTCAGGATGTCCAACTCTTACTGTTAGGAGGAACGAGGTTCAGAGTGGACACCCGTGTTGGGCCAAGGCTAGCTTTCCAGGGAATGGGGGCTGAAGGTAAGAGCCCCTTGCAAACCTGAGGGCTTCAGTGATTGAATCTTTTATGGAGAGGGTCCCTGTAAGGGGCCAGGCAGAAGACTGAGCAACATGGCTAGAGAGAGCTTTCAGGTTTGATGGGGTGAAAACTTAGCTGTTATCTGCCCGGTGAAGACCTTGGTGATGATTTAGCTTGGCTTCTTGTTTCCAGGTCTGACTCCACTTCCATCAGCCAGGGCAGGGAGGAACCGGCAGCAGAAATAAGGGGCCGAGTCCTAAGCTAGAGCTGTAACCCTTTGCCAAAGCAAGAGGAAGGACACAGCACGGTCACCCAGCGGTCACCGCCCGTGGGCATCTGTAGAGGGCCAACCTGCAGATCCCTCTTGCCCCCTCTTCCATCACCTGACTGAACTCCAAACACAGCCTTCCTCGAGCTCACCTGCCCGGTGTGTGACCCAGCACCTCCAGGCTCAGAAGTTCTGTCTCAGCTCAGGAGCGTTTAGATCAGCATCAGAATGACAAGGCAAGCACGAGGCAGGAGCGGTTTCCTGGCCCCCAGGCCCGCTCAGATCTGTGAGGTTGGGGCCCAGGGACCTGCATTTTGACAAGCGCCTCAGATAATCCTGATACACGCTGGGGTTTGGGAACCACCACTTTAGGACCATTTCTCCACCCGCAAAGTAAGCACCTTTATTCAGCCTAATATACAGCAGGGAGGATTTCTTCAATTGTGCACCCAAAACAAGTGACCCCTTTGTCTCGCCCTCGCCGTGCTCCTGCCCCCAACCGTGTTCCTTCCGATGCCCCACAGCTGCGGAGAATTCACTCAGGGCTGAAATTCACTGGGTATCTCACCCTCTGGTAGCTCTTCTGGAAGTGACATTAGATGCGTGGCAATGAACTGGCCTCGGCCACCATTTCCAGGGGGCAGAAAAAGACCCAGGGTAGCCCTCTCCCAGAAAGATGGCCTGTAAGGTTGAATGTCTCCCTCCCCATCTTCTTTGTCCTGGGCATAATCAACGCAGTTAATAACCTCCTGTCGACCTTGGAAGGCAGTAAATAAATGCCTTTGCCCCTGAAGCGAACTCACCGAGGAGGTCATGCAGTCTTCCAGCCCATACTTATTATGGGTTGGGTTCCGTGGGCGTGACCAAGAGGGCAGCCTGAGGGACAGGAAGGTAGAGAGAAACCAAGACCGGGATGAAGGCAGGTGGTCCCCAAGTGTGTGGACCAGGGGTCTCAAACTCCGACACCTACAGGGGCCAAACAGGTAACATGCAGTGGGGTGTGGTGGGGCTGGTGGCAAAACAGAGAGCGCTGTGCTCCAAGGGGGCAGCTGCGGCCTGGCTCCAGCAGCTCCTGGTCTGCAGGGTTGCCAGAGCTGGGTTTTTCGAGGGAAGCCAGCATTGTGTATTTTTACAAAACGTAAAACCTCTCAATACCTCAATGTTGGCAATAAATTCGAATGTCTGAAAAGACGCTTTGGGGACCAAAGTAAATGCGTGTACAGTCAGGTACTGCCTGCTGGGCACCAGGCTACAACCTTTGGTGCAGACAACAGGGCAAAGTAATGTCACGGGACACTTACCGTCACCTTGGAGGGGGCTGAATGCAGGCCCTGGCAGGGCTCAGGAGGCAGCCGGGGTCAGCCTGAGTTCAGTCATGTCGGGCCAATCAGTCCATCCCAACAGGCAGGGCCCCCCTGGCACCCGAGGGCAAGGGGCCTGCCCTAGGGGGGCAGCACCTGCACCGGGCATGCTGGGCCTTGTTCAAGAGGCCACGGGCATGGAAACGGGGAAAGGAGTGAAGAGCAGGGCCTAAAATCGATATTCCAGGGCCCACAGTGACTTCTCCGGCTGGGCAGTGGGTCTAGGGGGAACAGGCTGGGATCTAGCTCACGGCTGCCCCATGCCCCTTGGGCCATCCTCTCCTCTCTTCTATGTCCAGGGGAGACTGAGGGGTCGGGTGGTATTCCCAGGCAGACGTCTACTCCAGGGACAAGGCCTCCCTGGACCCTGCCAGGGCCCAGCTGGCTTGATCTCCCACCTCAGTCCCTGAATTCTCTCCTTTCTAAATTCCAACAGAGGTCAGAAAGAGAGTGAGTGGAGACCCCTGGCAAGGCAAGCTCCAGGCTTCTGGAGAGAACAATGATGTCTAGAAACTGTGACCCTTCTAGACTCACCCTCTAACACTACTGACCAAGGGGCCAAAGGCTCACCAGGACCACAGCCACGAGCACCTCTCAGACCGAAGGGTCCCTGAAGGGAGGCGCCAGTCTTGTGCCTCTCTGGGTTGTCCCCACCCTCCTCTCCAGTGCCTGGCCATGAGGAATGCCCCAGGAGTCCCACACACACCCTCTTGCCCGTGCTCCTTCCTCAGGACCCGGATGAAGGACCACACTCTTCTACCTTGTCCTCAGTGGACTACACCACACCCGTATCTGACCAAACTCCACACATCACTTCAGCAGCTGGGCCCTGGGCATGGATGTCGGGAACCTCCCTTCTCGTTCCTTACAAGCCGGGGCTCCGTAAATCACCCACGCTCAGGATTTCCTGAGCATGTTTCTACTTAAAGTCATATACACTTGCACTGGCTATTAAGGCCGAAACCCAGAGCTGCAGGCAGAATCGGGAGGCAGGAGAAAACAAGCTGGCACCAGGGAAAACATTTCCAAAATGTTCCAGAGCTGGCTGACTTTAATTTAGAAAGTTTTTGGCTATTGACATCCAGGTTTAAGGCACATTCACGTAATTTACACGAAGCCCTGTCACTGGCAGGGAGCTGGCCGTGTCCTCATGGCTTCGCACAGAAGAAGGAACAGATGAGTTTCTGGTCTTTTTCTTCTTCTTCTTTTTTTTTTTTTCCCTTTTCTAAGAAAACTCTAAGGAATGGGTTTGGCAATGACAAAGCTGATGACACATTCTCACCAGATGCAAAGATTACTGTCAAAGGTCTTCCCTTTTACTCCTTACCGAGGACACGGTGCTCCCCAGCCAGCCTCTCTGACCCGAAACGTGCACGCAGCACAGACCTGTATGCATCTGTCTGGCAGGGACTATTATAAAAAAAGATGCCTCCAAATAAAAATGAAAAATTACAGGACTAATATGAAGCCAAGAGTCTCAGCCACAAGCAAAAGGGGATGACTGCATGAGTCAAGAAATAAAACATGTACTTCAGCAGCAAGCGGCCGTGAGGGCTGGGGAGGGGAAGGCACCCCGAGGGAGGGAGGGACCCAGGTCCTTCAGCTCGAGCATGATATACGGAGCAGGAGAGGTGGCGGAGGATGGGCCAAGGCTCTACGGACGGACGGGCGGCACTGGGGCACCTGGGGGGCTACTCTGTGGATTTGTTAGAAACAGATGGACATTCTCTTGACCTTTTCCTGGCATCGCTGTTGCCCGCAGGCGGACAGAAGGGAGCCACCAGTCACAGCTCAGTCGTTGCCGCCACAGATCTTCAGCAGAATCTTCTGGTAATCCCCTGAAGTGTCTCCCTGATCCCAGAAACAAGGAAAACATCAGCTGAGGGCGCTGTGGCCCAGTTTCGGCCTCCTATCTTCTGATTTTCTTCTGCCCTGAGCGCTTTTACAGAGAGGCAGGCCCCACGGGGGAAATTCCCCATCACGTGGGTCCCGCGGCGGGAGAGGCTCACTCGTACTCTGCGTCACTGGAGACCCAAACCCAGTGTGGTGCAGTTCGGCTTCCCCAAACCCCCGCTGAAGAAAACAGAGCTGCACTTACCCCGGTGATCAAAGTCGTAATTTGAAAAATAAATACACAAAAATTATAAAAAGCTCCCCCCAAGCCCCTAACTCTGAGCTAACTCGTGGTGGTCTCTCCCCAGTGCAGTGTCATTGTGCTAAATTGAGACTGCCCCTGATGTGGCACTAAGTGTGCTCTGGAAGAGTAATCTCCTGTGGCAGGAGGGTCTGCTGCTATTATTCGGGCATCCCTGCTCAGGGGTGCCTGGGTGGCTTAGTCAGTTAAGCGTCCAACAACTCAGGTTATGATCTCCCGGTTATAAGCTCAGGTTATGATCTCACGGTTCGTGAGCTCGAGCCCCACATCAGGTTCTCTGCTGTCAGCTCAGAACCCACTCTGGATCTTCTGTCCCCCACTCTATCTACCCTCCCTCACTCGCATGCGTGCACTCTCTCTCTCTCTCTCAAAAATAAATATTAAAGAAAGAAATTAAGAAAATATGCGGAACACAGCTAACTTCCTTTTTTTTTTTTAAAAAGAGTTTTATTGATTTATTTTAAATAATTTTATTTATTTTAAACTAATTTATTTTTTAAGTAAGTTCTATGCCCCAGATGGGGCTTGAACTCACGACCCTAAGATCAAGAGTCGCATGCTCTACTGACTGAGCCAGCCAGGTGCCCCTCACTTAGCTAACTTCTCATCATTTCCTTCTACCGTTTCTTTCCTCAGGGGTGAGGCCTATGGCGTCTTCCAGTAGCCCACGGGCACACAAGACCCACTCTGTGAATAATTACTAATCCTCTGCTGTCAACATCATCATTTTTATAGCCAGGAAATGGAGATTAGCTGTTCTCCGCGACAGGCCCAACATCACATTTGAGGGAGTCTGAAATCAGAACCTGGTTGTGGTGACTTTGCTTTCAAGGCTCATATGAGTTCAGAATTTAATGGTCAGACCCCCCCCCCCGCCCCACCCCCTGCCACCAACAGGAATGCATTTTGTCAGACCAGCCCTGGAACACGGTGATAAGAGTAGCTAGCGTTTCTTAGACATGTCACATGTCATGATGTGCTTTATAGGGGCTGTCTCAATCAAGGCTCCCCGAACTCCTGGGGGGAACTATAATCATCCCCATCTTGGGGATGATGGAACCGGGGTTCAAGGAGGGTGAGGAACCTGCTTGAGGTCACACAGTTAGCAAGTGGAAGAGCTGGGCTGGACTCCAGTCTGACGAGGAACCGCGTTCCTGCCCCAGGGCAAGGGGCACCCTCGGTACTGGGACCCTCATGGATAAAGGATGGCTGAGCGGAATGGCTGTGACCCCGGCGCCCTGTTCTCAAGTGCCTTCTTATGCTGCCCCTGCCATGAGGCTGGGTGAAGGAAGTACTTGTCAGTGGGCTGAGCTCCAGGGAGCCTCGGGATGGGAGTCCTCACTGACGGGTCAGGGTCACAGGGTGACCAAGTACCCAGGTGGGGAGGCCCTGCGTTTTCTCACACACCGGTGTTTGCGTTCCCCCTCTTTCCACTTACTGAGCAGCAGGTGTGCTGGAGGCTGGGGAGATAGGGACGGGGCGCCACGCAAGGTCAAGGCCCAGCCTGCCCTCGGGAGCTTACAACAGTCTGGGGGCAACCGGACAAAGAAGCAGAAGCTGAAGACGGCCAAGTACGCAGCCCACAGGCAAGATGCCCGTGCAGGGCAGAGGCCAGAGTTGTGAGCAGGGAGGTATAGGAACAATGCGGGTGACCAGGGAGGTCCACAAGCATCCATCCCCCAGAGGGCCCTTACCGCAATGTCGTGGTACAGCGACTTGCCGTACAGCCGCTTATACTCCATTCTGATGTCCAGGAGGTCGATCTCACTGCGAGACACCATGATGCGAATCAGGGTCCGGTCCTTTGTCCCCGCTCCCTGGAAAGAGTCCACCAACGGCGTGAGCAGTGGGCATCCTTACTGTCCCACGCTCCCGCTGTGGGCCCTCTGTCCTCTTAGCTGAGGGGTGGCTCTCCTCGGGCCCCAGTCATGGGAGGGGCTGAAACTCCCCACCCAGACCCCTGCATGTGGGAGGCACATACCCTCATGGCCTTGTTGAGCCTTTCAGCAAAGAAGGCTGGGGTATTCTTGAGACATTTCACTAGAAGAGAGAAACAGCATAACTCAATCTGCAGAAAACTCTCAGTCCGAGGGGCCTCAGAGAGAGCGAGTGTCCTTCCAGGAGGCCGCACGTGATGCCCGTCACTGCATCCACCTTCCTCTCCCCATTTCTCCTCCAGGCTCAATTATCTGTGATCTTGGCTCCGGCTCTTTGGGATAGAATCACGCAGGGCCTAGAAACCAACCTCAGCCTCCTTCCTGGCAACCCATGTGGTGAAAGGAGCCATGTAGGGAAGAAGCATGGCTGGTGACGGGGAACCGCGTTCCTGCTCCAGTGTGAGGGGCAGCCTTGGGACTGGGACCCTCACGGAGAAAGGACGGCTGAGTGGAATGACGGTCTCCTTAGAGACCTCAGGCCACGATCCTTACATCAGAGAGGACACGCCAGGAAACGAGGAGCCAAAGATGGGCAGACTGCTACGTCCCCACAGGGTACAGGGAGGTCACGAGGGCTACGCAGCCGGGGCCCAAGCCCTGACGGTGGGAAGAAGCGAGCCCACCCGGCCCTGCCCTGAAGGGCACGGCCCCGCACTGTTCCGGGAGCTAAGCCAGCTTTCCTCAGCAAGGGCCTGTTTTGCTGTTGCAAGTAAAAATCTTTCCACGTGTTTCCATCACCGACATCTGACAACTGCCTGCAGGGATGTATTTTTAGAGGGAACTTGGCAGGATGTGAGTCATCTTCCTCCGGGAGAGGAGCTGGCTGCCCTCCCGCGAGTGCCCGCGCACCGCGGCTCCCTTCCCCGGAGCTGCGCCCGAGACACAAACAAGACACCTCGGGGGCAGCGGGAGGGGCGGTGCGGCAGTGAGCGGGGAGCGGTCTTGTTTCCCACCAAGGAGGCCCAGGATTCAGCATCTTGGATCACGTGGTTCGCTAGCTACCCCTCAAGCAGAGAGCGGCGAGCACCCTGAAACCGACAGCGCCAGCGACCCCAAGACACCGACCCACGGCCAGCATGCCCTGCTCCAGGTCCCCGGACATCTCCCGGCAGATGCTCTTCTCAATGTCTCGACCCGTCATCCGCTGATACTCGTTGAAAACTAGCGGAAAGAGAGGGAACAAGTTACGGACTGAATTCTGCCCCCTGAAATCCACATGGTGGAGTCCTAACCGCTGGTGCACCTCAGAACGTAACTGTATTTGCAATGCAGACTTTAGAGAGGTGATTGAGTTAAATGAGGCCCTTACCGGGGCGCCTGGGTGGCTCAGTCGGTTAAGCGTCCGACTTCGGCTCAGGTCATGATCTCCTGGTTCATGAGTTCGAACCCTACGTCGGGCTCTGTGTGGAAGCTCGGAGCCTGGAGCCTGCTTCGGATTCTGTGTCTCCCTCTCTTTCTGCCCCTCCCCAGCTTGCACTCTGTCAAGAGTGTACTCTCTCTCTCTCAGAAATAAATAAACATTAAAACAGAATTAAAAAAAAAAAAAATTGAGGCCCTTAGTGTGGGCCCTAATTCGATCTGACTGGTGTCCTTATAAGAAGAGGTTTGGACACACAAGGAAACACCAGGGACATCCACACAGAGAAAAGATCGTTTTAGAACACTCCAAGAAGCTGGCCATCTGCAAGCCAAGGAGAGGCCTCCGAGGCTGACACCTTGATCTTGGACTTCCAGCCTCCAGTACGGTGGGAAAGTAACTACCTGTTGTTTAAGTCACTCGGTCTGTGGTAGTTTGTTGTGGCATCTGGATCAAACTGACACAGGACACACGGTAAGGAGGCCACCCCGCCTCGCCAGAGCCCGCCTTCTCCCCTCTGCCTGCAGCACCCCACGTGGCCCCACTGACTGTGCCCACCCAGCTCTCGAGTTGGGCAGGGTCTTTACCCCACGAGACGTGTGCCCCCAACTCCCGCCTGCTCATGTGATCCCCTCACCAGACTGCTTTCCCAATCACACCTTACTACCCCACCCAGGACCCCTCCACACACACCAGCAGAATGTTTGCTCTCTTCCCAAATCCTTTCCCGTCTCCAGGCGGACTATATGTGCTAACTCCTATCCGGCCCACATAGCCTGCGCTAGGACAGGCCAAGAACCCACGGGAACAGGACGCTAGGTTCCTAGAGAGGCAGATGGCACAGTAGCGACTTAAGTCCTAACTCTGGCTCTGCCCCCGGATATTAATCCTCCCTTCTCCTGACCGGGTCTCCCTTTCTATCACTGCTTCCTAACCTTTGGACATTTGCACCTCTGTGTCGTGAATTCTGCTGTACCTGTATTGGTCTTCGTTACTTCCTATTTTCTTCAGATCAGCTCCTCTTTTTCCCCTAAGTAATAATACTTTTGAAACCACGCGTTTGATGTACTACTTATGTATTCTATACGCATTGAAATAAATAAAGACCAAGATGGAAATCTGTTCCCTCATGCTCCATGACAGCGTAGTGGAGGGATTAAGAAGTGCTCTGGAGCCAGGGGCCAAGTTCAGACCTGAGCTCTGCCACGTGACCGACTGGGTGGCCTAACTTCCCACCGGCCCCGCACTGCCCCGTGGCTTCTCCCTCATCTGTACCAAGGGGAGAACACCAGCACCTGCTGAATGCAGTACAGCCTAGGGCACGTACGGAATGGGTGCCTGCGTTTTCACTCGGGCTCCCACCGTGCCGCTGAGTGTGGCTGTCATTCCCAGTCCTCACCGCCTCACATACTAGCCTTTCCGACACAGCTGGCCTCCAGGACTCCCCTTCCCCTGGGTGTTCCTTCACAGCCAGCTGTGATGGCCATGGCCCTGTCCTCCGCTGGTTTCTCTCCAGATCCCCTCCAGAGGGAACCTCTTGCGGTCCCAAAGCCTCAAGCACCGATGACCCACTCAGAGCTCCCAAGCTTCCATCTGGAGTGTAGGCGTCTCCTGACCTCCAGAATCCTAAACCCAGTGGTCCACCTGGAATCTCTGGACAGAGGCTCCCGACTTCTTTCCCTCCTAAAGCCTGTTCCGCCCACAGCTTCCCGATCTCGGGGGAGAGGCAGGCACTCCGCTCCTCCTCCACCCACCCTCCATGCTTTGCTTCTCTTACACCCCACATCCAAGCGTCAGCAAACAGGGCCAGAATCTGCCCCTCCCCGCCCCGCCCCTGCCACCCAGTCTGGGCCGCCAGCCTCCCGGCTGCTTTCCTGCTCTGCCACTGAACCCTCCACCCTTGACGACACAACAGCCAGTGAACACGCAAAATCTAAGTTAAATCACCTCCCTCCTCCACTCTGAGCCCTCCAGGCCCTCTGGCTTTACTCAGGATGAAAACCCAAGTCCGTGCAGTTGTCCCCAGGGCTGTCCACCACTCTGATCTCGTCTCCTCTGGCTCTCACTCATGCCACCCGCCCCAGCCTCAATGACCCCCTTTGCCGGGAGCCCCCCTGCTCAGGGCCTTTGCACCTGCAACTCTGTCATGTTTTCATTTTTTAAACAAGTTTTATTTATTTTGAGAGAGAGAGAGAGAGAGAGAGAGAGAGAGAGAGAGACACGGCACAAGTGGGGAAGAGGCAGAGAGACAGAAAGAATTTCAAGTAGGCTTCACAATGTCAGCGCAGAGCCTGATGTGGGGCTTGAACCCATCAACTGAACCGTGAGATCATGACCTGAGCCGAAACCAAGAGTCATTCGCTCAACTGACTGAGCCACCCAGGCGCCCTTACTCTGTCATGCTTTTAACTCAAATGTCATTACCTCAGCAAGGACCACCCCAAGCACCATCCCTGACCCCTGTACCATTTTCTATCCCCGTTTCCAACTTTATTGTTCATTTCTAAAGGATCTGCCATCTGGCACAGACTTTATTTCGTTTTTGTTTACTGCCAGAATGCGAGCCTCAGGACAGCAGAGATTCCATGATGCTGTTCCCTACCGCTTCCCCACACCTCCTCCTTGACCTGGCACGTGGCAGGAGCTTGGCTTATAAGTGCTGAGTGAAGGAGTAAATAAATGCTACTTTTGTACAATGTACGATTGTTCTGCTTAGGTTTTTATGCAGGCGCTGGATAACTTGGAACAGGTGCTCTTGAGGGCTGTCTGAATTCTAATTTCCACGCTCTGGTGTAGAAAGACACCAGCCCACAGGAGGCTGCCATTCCTCTCACCTCTTCCTTTGCTTTCCTCCAGAACCAGATGCACGCAGAAACTCGGGAAACCCACCAATAAGATCTTTTAAATCACCACCAGGGGGCTCCTTTAAGGTGGAGTAAAGCTCCATGCAGAGTAGGATTGCCCAGTGTCTCCCCATCATATCTTGTCTGCTCTTATCTATCTGGCCCCAGGGAGGCCTGGGACTGCCTTACCTGCCACCAGGTGGGCCCGGCTCCGGGAGCACAGAATTGCGTTGAACTTGGATTCATCTGTCCCCAGGCGGTTCTCCCCAGCTGCATACAGCTCCTAGACAGATGGGAAAATGGCCATGCAACGCAGGCCTCACCCCAGAGACCAGGCCCAGGCCACCTAGGACGGCCCTGCAGGCCCAGAGGGGAAAGAAATGGGAGCGCACCCTGGCCGCGCTCCCTTCACCCTGGCCGCGCTCCCTTCACCCTGTGGATCTAGACACCATTCACACATCCTCTCGGTGGCAACACAGAGGATTCTGAGGCAGGGTGGTGGGAGGGGCGGGGCACAGGGATGGGACACCCTGGACCAGGAGAACCGAGGCCGACTGGGGCCAGGACAGGCAAGGAACAGCTTTAACCCAAGCAAGGGAGTAGCAGCACAGGGGCAAAACAGAATGAGGGCCGGGCTACCAACTTGCCGTAGGACTCTAGGCAGGCCACCGGCCTGCTCAGAGCCTCACTTCCTCATCTTTAAAATGTGAAGGTCAGATTAGATCCAGGGTCACAAACTTGAAAGCCCAAAGGGGTCAGCTGGGTAATTGAAATGAGAGAAACAGGCCAGTTGTCAGGCCAGGGGGTGGTGGCGACTGAGGCCAACCACGGGGAGGGGCGATAGCTTCTTAGCACCTGCTGTGCACTTTAATAGAGAAGCTAGGCTCACAGCCACCAGAAATCCAGATTTCTATGTAAAATTTCCCAATCTTTATAAGCAGTTTTCCTATCTATAAGGGGGAACACACGAAACAATAAATATTATGACAACTGATAGACTCCAACCGTGGATGTGGGATTTCATGTGATAGGTGCTTTCCCTGCGTCTCACTGTGGGTACCATGATGTTTGCAAATGGGCAGAATTTGCACTTGCCTGTTAAATCCTTGAAAGTTTAAGCCAAAAATATTTGCCAACTTGCAACCCCAGTACCAGATGGCCCGAAGGTGCCCTCTAGGCCCCAGGTAGTGGCTCTTGGACCTAAAGGCACCGAGAGCCAGGAGAGGAGGGCAGCCACCAGGGGCCTGGAGATCCCATGGGTCAAGGTGAGGCAGGAGCAGGTCTACAACTAAGAAGACAGAAAAGCAGGCACAAAACCAAGAAACTGAGGCAACTTCTGCCTCAGCTAGGGAATGGACTATCTAGGAAACAAGAAAACAGGAATAGGAAAATTCCCACTGGGATAAGAGCCAGAGCCTGGGAGCTTGGGGGTGCCCAGCCCTATGTCCAGAAATGGGAACCGATGTCGCAAGCCAAGGAAATGTTAGGGTAGGCCCTGCAGGAGGGCATCTGGGACACTGTCTGGGCACAGGGAACAAGCCAGGAGTTTGGGCCCTTATCCGGTCTCTGCCTCCAGGTTTCTCTGGGCACAAGGCTCAACCTTTTTGAGGTTCAGTTTCCCTATCTGGAAGGAAATGGGCCAGAGCAGACAAGCAGCTGCCGTCTAGCCCTAAAAAGCGGGCCCTCCACAGAGGTCACCTTCAATCTGGCAGACAGCAGAGGTGAGGTGACCACTGGCAGCTTCTGGTGGGTGCCGGGCTGGGGGTGGCAGGAGTGATGAAAGGGGAGAGGCGAAGCCAGCTCTGTCTCTCCAGCCAGCACTGCTGTGGTCTGAGCTCATTAGGGGGAAACCCAAACTCCCCTAGAGAGGCACTCAACGCCTGGACAAAGAGGCGCAGCGAGAGACCTTCGCCTTTTGTCCGCAATCATACCAGGCTGGGGAAAAGGGCAGAATTCTCAGGCTGTACAACGAATGTGACAGCTGGCTCCTAGGCTCAGACCTTCAAAAGCATTATGAGGCAAGTGTAAAGTCTGCCCGTTTGCAAACATAATGATATATGCAACCAAACACAGGAAGAGGACTAGGTCACATGACATCCTGCACCCATAACTAACCTACCGACTCTTGCAATACTTACTATCTCTCGGGTTGGCTCTGAGAACGGATCAGAAAGGGGGGTGGAGGGCGGGTCGAGGGGGAGGGATAAAGATAGAGAGGCGGCTGGAGCCGAAGCCCAGAGTCGCTCAAGGTCACACGGCTGATAAGCAGCAGAGCCCATCTGCCCATCCCAGAGCTCCTCCCTCCAGCAGCAAAAAAAGTGGGAGGAAGGGGAGGGCGCCTGTGTGGCTCAGTCGGTTAAGCACCTGGCTCTTGGTTTCTGCTCAGTCATGATCTCACGGGTTCGTGAGTACAAGCCCCGCTTCGGGCTCTGTGCTGAGTGCGGACCTGCTTGGGATTCCCTATCTCCCCCGCCCCCCTCCCCGCCTGCCCCTCCTGTGTGTTCTCTCTCTCAAAATAAATAAACTCAAAAACAAAAAGAAATAAAGTGGGGGGGCACACCCCAACGCAGGAAGCCCAGGAGGGGCCCTGGCCAGCACACCCACCTGGGCGTCTCTCTGGACGAGCGACATGTCCACACTGGTGCTTTCATCCCGGTTTCCCTGAAAGGAAGCAGGACGTGTGGTCAAGTCTCCACCCCGCGGTTGTGTACCTGTTCCGTCCCCGAGCCCTCTCCTTGCTGCTCACAGGTCCACCCCGCTCCGCTCTGAGCCCCGAGCTCTGTCGCGGGAAAGGTACCTGAGACAGAGAGATGAGGAGCCGCTGGAAGTGCCCTGACGTGTCGCTTCGGATGGCCTCCTCCAGGGTCTTTTTGAATTCTGAAAGGGAGACACAGAGAAGGCCCCCCCTTGCAGCCACAGTCGCCAGCTGGCACTGGCAGGAGCAGGGCGCGGGTGCGAGGAGAGAGGTGTCTACACGGCCCTTCAGGGACACAGGGGTTGTGACCTCCAGGCCCACCTGGCCTGGCCCAGACCACACCCAAGAAGTTCTCCCCCCCATCCCTCCCTTACCTCAGTCACCTGCCCCGTGAACAGCAGGCAGGGGCGGGTCTTGGATCAAAGCCCCATGTGTTGGGGGAGGCAGAAGATGAGGTGATAAGAAGGCCAGGAAAGTTTAAGAGGCCATGGGAAAGGGTGTGGCCGGGGCCCAGAGAGCACAGGAGTGTGCGGAGGGCGGGTGCCAGCCTAACCTGTCTTGTAGGCTCTGCTTAATTCCCGGATGTGCTCGTTGTTGCGGGAAGCAAAGATCTCGATCAGACAGGCTTCGTCGGTGCCAGCCCCCTGAGGTGGCAGACAACACAAACCACAGGCTTGTCACCGCTCCCTCACCAGCATCCAGGGAAGGAGCCGGTGCCCTATGCCCCACGGCACAAATCCCAGAAGCAGCGGCCGCCAACACAGCCACACGCCCCTGCTTGGCTGCTGAGGCCCCAGGCCCAGAAAAGTACCACACAGTGACAGCGACATGGTGATGGAGCACAGATCACATGAAGGGCCACCCCACTGCACCACCAGGAAACTGAGCATCGGAGAGGTGTAGTGACCTCCAAGGCCACACGGTGAATGGGGGGGGTTGAGATGCGGACCCAGATCTGTTTTTATTCCAAGTTCGGCCAATGAACGAGACGAGAAAACAACTGAAAAACGGCTATAAAGCAAGAGCAGACGTGTGGACAAATGTGAGTCCCAGACTGGACTGTGGAGAATCTAAAGACATCTAGAAGAGGCAGCAACGAGGGCGAGAGAGATGACCAACCACGCCAGGGACAGGGAGAGAGCCGAGGACACGGTCAGCATCCTGGCTCCTAGGCTGGCTTGAATCTTGGTCTGCTGCTTATTAGCTGTGTGACCACGGGCACCTTCCTTAACCTCTATGGGCCTCAGGTTCCTCGCGCATCAAATGGGAACAACGCTAACACCTAACTCCTGGGAAGTCATGGGGATTAAATTCGGTTAGCTACCATGCCCGGCCCTCACCACACGCCACAAGAAAGAACATCCACATTCCCGTTTTACAGATGCTCAAAGACACATAGCTTGGCAAGGACAGACGACCCCAAATCTGTGTTGTTTCCTGTACTCAACAATTGCCTCCACCTCACGCAGCTGGCTGGGGGGCAGGGGCTGGGCTGAGGTCTGGGCTGCCATCCCCAACTGCCTCCCGACACGTCTCTAGAAGCGGGCATGTCAGGATTTCGGCAGGGTCCTCTCTCCCTCCGGGCTCCGTCCTGAATTCTCTGCCTCTCCTCTTGGGGACAGGAAAAGTCTTTCTGCCTATCAGGCCCTCTGAAAAATGATGGATTCCTTCTGGAGCCCCTGTTCAATTCACAAGGGTTTCCTCCTTCTGTGGGAGCCGCCTCCTCCCCATCCACTGGACTAGGGGCAGAGATTAACCCTAACTAGGTCAGTCAGAATCTGACTCTATGTGAAATTTGGACCGAGGGACAGCTTGTCTCTTCTGTGGCTGAATCTCATAGGTAAATGGAGTGGGGTCAACAGGGGTCCTCTGCCCCAGCAGATGAAGAAAGAAGGGGACACTCAGGAAGCAGCAAAGACCAGAGAAATCCTGCCTGGGTCCCTGCCCTCTGCTAATAACAGAGTCCTAAATGAATAAGGGTGGCACCACCCAGGGCCTCATATCCCTCTTCCTATCTCGGTGTCACCAGCTTCCTCTACAACCCAGCTGCCACCATGCTTTTCAGATGGAGAGACCCAGATGCTCCCCGATGATGAATGATACCTGTGCTGCCTCCCGGAGAAGTCACGAGAACTTGGGCTCCAACCTGAGAGGGTCCAGGAGCCACACTCACAACAGCGGCTAATGAACGGCTTAAGCCACACCATGCAGGCCAGGGAAAGGCCTGGCCTTTGCACGTCCATGCGTGCCAGCGGACACACTCGTGAACACACACACGTACATACCTTGATGGCATCCTTGATCTCATAAACGTCAAAGAGGACCGGGGTCTTCATTAGAGCCAAGATTGTCCTCTCGAAGTTTCCTGACAGTTCAGATTTCAGATCTTTGATCAAATCCTGGTCGAATATTCAAACAAACAAACAGACCGATCTTGAGAATCCACAGGTCTGGGGACCAGCGGCATCTGCGTCAGAGAAGCCAAATCTCAGCCAGCCCAGATCTGTGGAGCCGGGGCCTCCACGTGAGCCAGCTTCCCAGGGGACCCAGGCATAGTCAAGCTGCAGAAGCACAGGGCTAGGACACCAGCCTGTTCAATTCAGCCAGTGTTTACCTAAGATTCCAAAGCCCAGAAGTTCAAAGCACGTCCCACTGCATTTGTTCAGAGCTGAAAGCCTTTTCCTTCAAAGCTCGTCTGTCAGCTACACCTCCTGGGGCGGTCGTGATGAGGGCAGGGACTAGCAGCCTGGGTCTCCAGGAGGGAAAACAGGCCAGGTGGGAGCGGAAGGGCAATGACTTGTCTGCAGTCTCTGTGAGTGATGGCAGAGCCAGGGCGAGAACCCGGATCTCCAGGCGCCTCTCATCAAACCTCACCCCCGGCCTTTGAGATTTCCCCCTCAGAGTATCCTTCCGCTCTAGAAAATGCCATGAGCCGAGAGGCCACCACTGGGCGGGCAGCAGGAAGCGCCCTAATGGGCCTTACTACCCATCCAGGAGATCTAGACTCGCTTGGCACCAAGGAAAAGCAAGGGTGAGTAGGGCTGTGCTGGAGGACACGCCTCAGTCCCGCAGGGAGCAGGCCTCCCTCTGCCCCGCAGTCCCCCTCACCTTCCCGTAAGCGGTCTTGAAGGACAGGAGGATCTGCTGCCGCTGCTTGTTGGAGCGACTCCCCAGGCAGTCGATGATGGCCTGCTCGTCAGTCCCTGGGGGAAGAAGAGGTAGGTGTGGGCAGGGCTGTGGTCGTGGGGCCACCCTGGCCTGGGCCCTCCAATTCTCCTGGACGTCCCAACAGCACCCCCGTGTCCTCCTCCTCTCCCGCCACCACTGGGACCGGGTTCCCTCTTCCAGGCAACCCCGGAGGGGGCCCGGCGAGCCAGGGGGCCGTGAGGATGTCGCCCACCGGGGGTTTCTCACCGAAGCCTTTCATAGCCTTCCGCAGAACCTCAGCATCTCGCAAGGGGTCAAAGCCGGGAGCATCTGTGATGGTGCCTCGGTTTCCAAACTGCTCAGACAAACGGACTTAGGTAAGA
This sequence comes from Panthera uncia, assembly GCF_023721935.1. Lineage (NCBI taxonomy): Eukaryota > Metazoa > Chordata > Mammalia > Carnivora > Felidae > Panthera > Panthera uncia. Next base: position 38,036,975 of record NC_064818.1, on the reverse strand, counting down.
TGGCGTATCTCCGAAACACAAGACTTCCCCAGCCCAGACTCTGGAAGTGCCCTGACCACCACAAGTTGGGGTACCCGAAGGAGCCTGCGACCAATAATTGAGCGGGCCTACGGCGATCATTTCGTGTCCTCGTGTTCTGGTACTGAGCTTTCTGCCTGGCTCCTGTGGCTAGGAGCCCTGCTCTAGCTGAGTCCTGATGCTGAAAATCTGCCCTCTGCCCAGGTTCTGCAGGACTGGGCCTGGGTTCCCGATGAAGGGGGAGGCCCCGGGAGCAGGGGCCACTGGCCTCTTCTTGATAACTCACTGCCACAGCGCATGTGAGCATATATTCGGGTCTTCCTGACAGGGTCTGGGTGGTCCATGCAGCACAGCACCTCTGTGCAAATGAGAAAAAGGATTTCCCCCCAGAAATGCAGGTGCCCAGCCTTCGCGATGGTACACCCAGCCCCGCCACCTCCTGGGCTAGCGCTGATTTCCAGGCTCTGTGACCCGCCTGCCGGACTTCCTCATGCTAACAGCTGTACTCCCGGCAAACAAATTTTCCTGCCTAAATGGTCTCTTGGTGGACTACCTCCTGTGGTCAGTACAACGCCGGTTTTAACAGAATTAAGGAAAGAAGCTCCGAGAAGGGATGAGGGGGAAGGCACAGGGAGGACAGAGAGTAGGGCGGGAGTAGGGGATTGTGGGGGCAGGGAAGACAGAGACCCTCAGTCTAAAAATAGTAGTCCAGCACTATGCTTGGTTCGTTTGGCCACGTAACCATGACAATGAATTCTAGGCCCTGCAAACATGAAATGCTCTCCAAAATGAGCCCAGAGCAGTCCCGAAGGAACGGCCAACACCCTTCCCTCACCAAGGGAGGTTTTAAGAATCCTCTAAACCCAGCCTGAGAGGCACCTCAGGGGACTAAAGGCTAAGCGCTGTTGGGCACAAAGCCTTGAGGCCAGCGGCCTGGCAGCTCATACAAAACACAGAGCCCGGGCAGTAAATGACAAAGGAGTGACGAGAACCCCAGGACATTCAGATCCAACTCTCACATGGAATATCTAACCGAACTGGGAGAAACAGGCCGGCTCCCTCAGGTCTTTTCAGAGCACAAACCAGGGGTGGGGGGTTTGAGAGAACGCAACACCCTGTTAAAACAAGATACTACGGGTGGAGGACCGAGCCCTTATCTGGCCCCTGCACCCTCCCTGGCCTTGCCGGTGGAAGACACTATGCCACATGTCGCGGGCCTTTGGGGCCCAGGCCTGGGCAAAGGGCAGTGCAGGGCGGGCACTCACCTGGGCTGGAGGCACGGCAGGGGTGACGGTCCCAGACCCCAGGTATCCTGGGTAGCTTGGCACTGGCTGCTGCTGCTGCCCAGGAGGCGGCATCGGCGGCTGCCCGGGGTAGGTCATTGGCGGCTGTCCAGGGTAGGGCCCTGGGGGCTGCTGTCCAGGGGGCGGCATGGGCTGGCCTGGCACAGGGGCCCCTGGGTAGGGCGGATATGAAGGCATCCCGGAGGGCGCGTTTCCTCCAGGGGGTGGATACATTCCATATGGAGGAACAGGCTGCTGGGCAGAAGGGGGCTGCCCGAAACCCCCAGGGGGGATGGGAGGGTAACCACCCCCAGGGGCCCCAGGGTACAGATTTGGCACGTTGGCTCCTCCAAATGTCCCGGACATGTTGGATGCCTGAAAGTCCACAAAGCAAGCCTAAGATCAATGGCCGTCCCTGATGAGCACAGCCACACCCGTGCATCTGTCCTTCCCTGCCCTGAGCTCAGAGTCCAAGCAGCAGCGATTTCTTAGCGAGGCCCAACCCGACCACCCAGCTTGCAACTATTGTCCCCCGGCCCCGTCTGCACTCCTGACCCCTCATCTGCCGTTGTGCCCAAGGCACCCATATTTGCTCTAAAAACACACAGTTTACTTATGGCGACTGTCTTCCCAGTAGGTTCGTACTTCAGGGTTGAGGTTTCTGTTTGTTGTATTCACGTATCCCCAGTGTCTAGAACAAGCCCGGCACAGGTGAGACTGCGTGCTGACTGCACTGTTTACACTGTGCCAGCAGTTGTTTTTAGATTACAAGCCAAGTAACAATAAAAGGAGCATGTCCGGGGGTGCCTGGGAGGCTCAACCGGTTAAGCATCAGGCTCTTGATTTTGGCTCAGGTCATGATCTCATGGTTGAAGCCCCACACACTGACAGTGTTTGCAGCCCGCTTGGGATTCTCTCTCTGCCCCTCCCCCACTCTCTCTCAAAATAAATAAACTTTAAAGAAAAAAAAAGAGGTGCGCAATACATATTCTATGAAGGCACCACCCCCACCCAGTTCAGAGCGGAAAGGGACTTGAGAGACCATGCGGCCCAACACATTCCCCTTCCCCTCATTTTACAGATGGTAAATCAAGATGCACAGGGACGGTGAACTGGAGACAGGCCTCACGGAAACCCTTCGTTCTCAGATGCAGTTCCGTACCCGGTGCCTGCCCATAGGTACGCACACACACAGACACCTCTGAAGCCACCAAAGCCAGCAGTCTTTGTCCCTCTGGCCATGCAGGTGTGGCCCCCAGGGGCAGCCCCAGCAGGAGGGCTGGACTCACCATTCCCGAGAGGTAGTCCTGGTTGAACTGCCCTGCGTAGTTGGCCATGTTATCCAGCCCGATGGGGGGCATGTTGGGCGGGGGGTAGCCAGCACCTCCCCAGGCACCGCCACCTGAAAGCAACACTGAGCCCTTTAGCACCCTGCTGGCACCCCCAACAGGGAAAGGCAAAGCATCAAGCTCTCAGGGGTGGGGGGAGACCAAAGCAGGGCCTTGGGGACAGCACAACAGACCCCACGGAAAACACTCAGGCGAGAGAGTTGAACCCAATCCCACTGCCAGAAGAAGAGAAGAGAGGGACCCCCACCTCCTTCCGAGAAAGGTGGGGTTCAGCAAACACTCCCAGGACCTCTGTGGGATATTATTAAGGAGGTAGGAGGGCCAAGGGCAGACCTGCCCTCCTGGGCTCACCATCATGGAACAGGAATACAGACATAAAAAAAAAACAACAACAGGTCTTTGGGGATGCTGTGCTGAGCCCATGACAGCGGTGAGCTCAGAGAGGACCGAGAATCCACAATGCAGCAACAGCATGGCAGGGAGGGGTGGGTGTCCTGCTGACCGGGTTGTTTGCAATCATAAGTCCGTGAAGGGCAGGGAGAGCAGGATGGGAGGGTGGAGGGAGACAGGGTTGAGTCACAGAAAACACAGACACCCATCCCTACAAGGGGGGACGTTAGGGGAGAGCAGTAAAAAGCCCCAGCTCTGAACCCAGAGGGACTGGGTGTGTGCCCTGGGGCAAGGGACTCAGCCCCTCTAGTTCAGCTTCCTCAGCTGACAAGTAGGGATAAAAATTCATTTGTGCCACACTGCTGTGAGCAGGACTAAGACCTAAATGCCCATGCAGGGCTCCCATGCTGCAGCAGGCGCCGGAACAAGGGGCATGGCAGCTAGCATCACGGTGCGGGCCGCTGGCCTGTTATATGCCTTCCTGACCAGGGCTCTGGGACACTGAGGACAGACCCTGCTGGGAATCACCTCCTCTCAGTGCTGCTCAGTGTGGCAGGGGTAAGACACAAGGGCAGGATCCCTACTGGAGAGAGGCCCATGAGGCCAGTGCTGGCAGACCCAGGCCGTGTCTCGTTCAGAGGGAAATGGCCCTACTTAACTCGATATGCCACACAACAGTGGCCAAGCCACCTCCCTGCTCCCGGCCTGTTTTCCACCTGTCGGATGGCAGGGTGGGCTCAGGAGGCCTGCAGGAGCCATAGGTGCTCAGACTCAAGGACCTCGGCTCTGGGGAAATGAATGTGCCTGGTGGTCTTGTGGGGGCGAGGGGCAGTGCAGCTCAGGCAACCTCAGGATGACCAGCCTGGAATGATCCCCTCTCCCCCTCATCTCAGGAGACCTCGTTTCCTCCCCTACCATGGGGACCAGTCTCATTTCAGGAACCTAGGAGGGGCTGGGGCCAGAGGAGCCAACTTCTAAGTGTGAAGAGAGAGGTGTTGGAGCTGGGGCCGGGTTCTGACGGCCCGACAACTGGTGCAGCCCCGTTGCTACCAGGCCACAGCATCTGGCAGCTGCAGGAGGCCCATCTGACCCTTAGTGACTGCCTCCTCTTCCTCCCTTGGCAGGAGGGACCCTGCCGCTGCACAACCATGTGTTTGAGCCCAGGGTAGGAGAAGTGACAAGGGGCAATGGTCACCTAACAGTGCTTTGGAGGACACGGTGCCAGAGGCTTTACCTGGCTACCTCATTAGTATCTGGGATAGCCCAGTGAGGAGAGATACTTGAAACCACTTGCAAAGGAGAAGACTGAGAAAATGGAGTCTCTGAGAAAAGAAGGCATTTGCCTCTTGTTATCAGCTAATAACGCAAGAAACTGGGTCTCGGCCTTGTCCCGGCTTTCCAGAAGTGCTTCCAATCCAGGCCTTTCGTGGCCCCTGGGTCCAGGATTTTCTCCAGCCCCTCCCCACCTGGCTGAGCCCTTGGGGTAGTGAGGAAATGACTGGAAAGCACCATTCCTCTCTCCCTCTCCACTCCTGGACTTCGGGCAGACAGGGCATTCATTCCCTTCCCCGCCGGCCCCGACCCTCTTACCTGGTGCAGCCGGCGGGTAGCCGCCTCCGGGCGGGGGATAACCTGGGTAGCTCATGGTTCGATCTGAAGCGGAAGAGGAAGAAACCATGCTCAGGCTCTGCCGGGAGCCGCCACCAGCCTTCCCGACAACGGGGACACCCACAAGCCAGGCCCCTGCAGGAGGAGGGGCCGCCTCGGGCGTGACCTGGGCCAGCCCAGTTCACCTTCTACTTGCTGCGTGGGCCCCCAGCTAGAACAGGGAAGCAACGGTAGACCCATGCCTGCGCCCACACCCATGACAGGCTTCACCACGCACCAGTGGCTGCATTTCCTGGCAAACCCCTTTCTCCCACGCTTCGCTCCCACCTCGGCCGACACAGGATGCTGCACGTGGGGAGCTGTTCTCTGACCTTAGGGGCGAGCGCGCACTGCCTTGTTCTCAGGGGTCTGGGTCTATTTGTCTTTGTTTTCCAGTGTCTTCATCACCATCCAGCCAGAGGCCCTGTCCCCTGAGCCCGACCGACAGACCCCAAGCTATCCACGATGGCCTCCGAAGTGCATCTGCCCCAAGCTACATTTTTCATTCTCCAACCTCTGGTTCCTCAGGCATAGGACTGTGGCACGGAATCATCATTTCTAGCAACCAGACACCTCAGGACAGCTCATCTGACCCAGGATCTGGAGTGAGGGCGAGCGAGGCAGTTGGGAGCCCAGAAAGGGTAAGTGTCTTGCAGATCAGGAGTAGAGAAGGGGAAAGGCCGGGGACCCAGGACACTTGCCTGTTGGTGGCCGGTAGGATACCTGCTCTCACTAAGTCCCTCTATATACAGATCCCTCTGCCTGCGCCACGCCACTTGAACTGCCCAGGGGGGACACAGACCTGCTGTGACCCAGACCACTCAGACTGTCACGCAGCCTCCTTCCTCTTGCTCACTGGCAGCTGCCACGGTTTGCAGAGGCACTCAATGACAGGTGGGAGTGGCAGGAAACCCGTAGGCCCCCTCAACAGTCATACCTGCTGACCCCCGGTGACCGCCTTCTCCCTGTACATTGGGCCCCAGCCTAGTTCTCAAACTGCAGCGTGTGAACCCCCGAGGGGCTTTTAAAACACGTTGCGGGGCCCCACCGCAGTTTGGGTCAGCAGAACCAGAATCTGCATTTCTAACTAATTCCCAAGTGACGCTGCTGGTGCGGGGAGCCCGCTCCGAGAACCACTGCTCTAGATGCCATCGTCCACCCACAAGATTCTAGTTGCCCTTCATAGCTCCTTTGGAGATCTGTGCATGTCGTTGTCAAGGAGGCTGACGGGCTTCCTTAAGGTGCCACTCACTGGTCCCCACAGGGCCCACAGGAATGATGGACGTGGGATGTGTCACCAGGGGCGACTGTAGGCAGGGCAGCAGGAGGCCAGATGATGGCCTGGTGACCTTGGAGAGAGCTAGAATTGGCCACGAGCAGAATGGGCCAAAGACCCTTCCCCTTGCACACTGTGGTGAGGTAGGTGGTTGAGGGTCCCAGTGGTGCTGCCCTCAGTCTGACTCATCCCCCCTGTGGCTGGCTGAGCCATCAGCATAAAGTCCTCCTAGGTCCTGCCCTACGCCTGATCCTTCTGACAGAATCCCCAGACCCTGCTGATGAGGAGAGCCTGGAAATCTGAATGATGGATGAACCAGGAACCTTCTGATGGGAGGAAGAGGAAGCACCCTGCATGAGGTCAGTGTGAGCTGCAGTTGTGTTCCAGACGCCCTTCTCTCTGGAGACCACCATTAAGCAGAAGCTTTGGGCACCAAAGACCCTTCCATGCCCTTCTCGTTCCTCCCAGAAGACTGAGGCCAAAAGGCCCATCCATAGCCAGGAAGGGAAAAACAAACAAACAAACAAACAAAACAAAACCACGAACAACCAAAACCTAGATACTACCCTGTTTCCACACATCAAAATTAATTTCAGCTAGAGATTTCAATATGAGAGGTGGCCCCAAGCCCCAAAGACATAAAAATAAGTTCTGCACAATAAGAAACAAATAAGGAAAACAACAAAAAGACAAGAGAAATGAAAAATTTAAGAAAATTATTTTGTGATTTAAAAAAAACAAACAGGGGCGCCTGGGTGGCTCAGTCGGTTAAGTGGCCGACTTCGGCTCAGGTCATGATCTCACAGTCTGTGAGTTCGAGCCCCGCGTCGGGCTCTGTGTTGACAGCTCAGAGCATGGAGCCTGTTTCAGATTCTGTGTCTCCCTCTCTCTGACCCTCCCCTGTTCATGCTCTGTCTCTCCCTGTCTCAAAAATAAATAAAAATGTTAAAAAAAAAATAAAAAAATAAAAATAAAAAAACCAAACAAACCCAACAACCACTAGAGGAACTCAAATGATGTGAACAGGCCATTCTAGAAAAGCAACTGAAGGTGTTCACCCATGCTAATACGCTAGGAGAGCTGCCAATTACAAACACAGAGATGTCAGAACATAACACGCCAAGTTCTGACCCAGAAACTCACCTTCTAGAAATCGATTTCCCAGGCACACTGACACCTGGATGAAATAACAGACACGTGGATCTCACTGGGGCATTCTGTTGCAACAACAAACCCCTAAATAACCATCTGCAACGGGCTGGTTAAGTTCATCAGAACAGACCCATACAGTAAATCCGCTGTAGCTATTTTTAGAATTAGCCAGCCCTACATGTGGGGATAGGTAATGGTCACCGTTATTAATCAAGGTGTAAATGGTGTATACACTAAGCTAACATCTTTTTTTTATATATATATAATTTATTGTCAAACTGGTTTCCATACAACACCCAGTGCTCCTCCCAACAGGTGCCCTCCTCAATGCCCATCAGCCACGTTCCCCTCTCCCCCACCCCCCATCAACCCTCAGTTTGTTCTCAGTATTTCAGTCTCCTATGGTTTGCCTCCTTCCCTCTCTGTAACTTTTTTTTTTTCCCCTTCCCCTCCCCCCTGGTCTTCTGTGAAGTTTCTCAGGATCCACAGAAGAGTGAAACCATACGGTATCTATCTTTCTCTGCCTGACTTATTTCACTTAGCATAATACTCCCCAGTTCCATCCACGTTGCTACAAAAGGCCAGATTTCATTCTTTCTCATTACCAAGTAGTATTCCATTGTATATATAAACCGCATCTTATCCATTCGTCAGTTGATGGACATTTAGGCTCTTTCCATAATTTGGCTATTATAAGCTAACATCTTTAAAAAAAATGTAAACATATAAACTCAGTGGTGTATATGTATACACACACACACCATCCCTGGAATGATAAACAAGAAACTTGGTAACCCCGGTTGCCTTTGGAAGGGAAAACTGGGAATAGAAATGAAGCTTACAGTTTATATTTACACTTTTTTGCCACATGCATGTATTGCCTATTAAAACAACAGCTTTAAAAAAGGCCTGATTCAGGTGCGGATTTCTGAGCTCACTTGAGGCCATGGCTGTCCTTCCAAGATTTAAATAACTCACACAGGGTCTATTCAGCCCCAGGCAGCCTGGCTCAGAGCCTGGGGTTAGCATTATTACATAAATGTACCAGGGGACCCAGACCCAGAGGATCCACTAGTGTGTCCCCGCCCAGGGCAGGACCACAGGGCAGCCTCAGGCTGCTCCCGGAGTGATGGCACTCATTCCCAGGAGGGCTTTGCAGACTTCCCAGCAAGAGTCTAAATTTGTCCCCTGTCAGTAAGCCGGGTCTAAACCCATGTCCGGGGAGCAGGCTTTCATCCCCGGGTCTTCCCCTCCCCTTGTGAGTCCACCTCCAGTCCACGCCCTCTCCTGCAAGCAGCCTCATTTCCCCACCACTTCCGGTCTGCAACTCACTCCCTTCTCTGTCGCGGAGCCCTCTTTAGAAGCAAAGGCCCCAGTTGTGGTCCCCCAAGAGTACAGGGCAGGACAGGACCACCGCCTCCCTCTTCCCTGCCTCTCTGGGGGGTACACTGAGAGAAAGTTCTGGACAAGGAGACCTGATGCGGATTCCTGTTAAACTCCCGATCATTCAGCCTGCTGCTCAGCCTGCTGATGTGCGGACATTCCGATATCAAACGTCTTCATGCTCAGTTTTGTTTTATAGCCGCTGATTTGGTAAGCATGACATCTGCTTTCTTCCAAGTAACTGGGAGAAAAGGGCCAAGGACCACACTCTTGAACTGTCACTGCCGACCACACGCCAGCCCCACAACAGCAGGTGCAGCCACTCAGCCGGCTATCCGGCCCTCAACTCTACCACAACACCACACACGAGTCCCCATCAACTTCATGATGGTTTAAAGAGGGCCTGCGTCAAGTGAGGATTCTAACACACTGCCCATGCCTAGAGTCCTCTGGTTTACCTGCCTAATAATCCCCAGGAGAAGGGCGACGGCAGCTGGATGACCTAGGGCACCCTTGGGGTGCACCATCCCTGGCCCCAGTGCCTACCCAGCCAGGAGGCTGCTGGGATCCAACTCTCTGACTCACAGTGCCCACATGCTTTCCCCTTTGTGAACATTAAGAAATCTGCTCATCGTCCAGTCTTTGTGTAACTTTGAGCCACCACCGGGGGTGCCTGGGTGGCTTGTGGCTCAGTCGGTTGAGCGTCCAGCTTCGGCTCAGGACATGATCTCGGTTTGTAGTTCGAGCCCCGCATTGGGCTGTCTGCTGTCAGTGCAGAGCCTGCTTCGGATCCTTTGTCTCACTCTCTCTCTCAAAAATAAATAAACATTTTTTTTTTAAAAAAGAGGCCACCACCAGGGCCTGCTGTGCTCGGTGGAGGTGTCCCGGCACCCCGGGGCTGCCATATCCCCGCTCGGAGGTGAGCTCAGGCAGGGCTGCTAGGGGCTCCTCACCGTCCTCTCCCAGGGCCTGTCCAGCCCTCGTCCTCCACTGCAGAGGAGAACACGGTGAGCTACAACCTAGCAGATCTGCTTTCTCTTTGGCGTCCACAAGTATGGCATCTTCCGCACTGACCAGGCCCTTCTCCTACTTCTGTCCTTCAGCAAAGGAGAAAGGTGCCTGGGGAGGAATGCTTCACATTGCTGATGCAAGTCTCACAGACTGGGGCATATCCCCCATTCTACGGTGGCTCTGGTCAGGACGCTGACCCGGGGACTCACTGGAGAGAGCTTATTCCACAAGGCAGGCAGCCGGCCTCTTTCAGGATTGCTCCAATTCTCAGACACCAGTCTCTGGGGAACGTCCAGCCTCCAGTCCTGCCACTTTTGGGCCCATGTGAAACAAACACCACCCCTGCTTCCTCACTGGGGCCATCCACCTGCCACTGGACACTTGATTTCATCCAGCTGTGGCCTGTCTCTGGCTAAATTGTGCTTCTCCAACTTCAGTCTGCAAAACAATCCCCCATCGGACTTGTTAAAACCCAGACTGCTGGGTCCCTTCCCCACAGTCTCTGAATCGGTAGGTCTAGGACAGGCCTCCAACTCTGTATTTTCCACATGGAAGCTTCCAGGTGGTGCCGATGCTGCTTGACTGTAGACCACACTTTGGGTAGCACTGCTTCATCACGCACGAGAATCGTCTGGACTGCTCACTGAAAATGCCTGTGCCGTGGCCCCAGTCATTCTGGGCCCTTCAACCTGGGAAGGACCGAGGAATCTGCAATTTAAACAATCACCCCATCCCCATCCCCAGTGATTCTGATGTAACTGATTCTGCGCTCCACACTCCAGGAAACACTCTTTCCTTTCAGGTACTGGGACACCTTCTAGCTTATACTGCCTAGCCTTTCTTCCCAATAGCAAGCCCTGAAGATAAGCACCTAGACCTGGGCATCCCAGGATCGCATCAGAACTGAGCCTCATAGTGCCAGGCTGATGAGGAAACAAAAAGCAAGAGAAATGTAGCTTGAATTACATCTCCTTACAACCTGAAGCCCACTGACACACATCTGATATACACAGAGCGTGACCTTGCTCAAGGAGCTCATGGCTGCCTTCATGCTTTTTTTTTTTTTTTAATTTTTTAATGTTTTATTTATTTTTGAGACAGGGAGAGACAGAGCATGAACAGGGGAGGGTCAGAGAGAGGGAGACAGAATCTGAAACAGGCTCCAGGCTCTGAGTTGTCAGCACAGAGCCCGACGCGGGGCTTGAACTCACGGACTGTGAGATCATGACCTGAGCCGAAGTCGGCCGCTTAACCGACTGAGCCACCCAGGTGCCCCCCCTTCATGCTTTTTATTACAAACCACAAGTAACCTTATCTCAACAGCAGCTAGCCCCTCAAAACGCTGAAAGCCTTGCTTCCAAATTCCTTTAAAACACACTTTATCTTGGGGAGCCTGGGTGGCTCAGTCGGTTAAGCGGCCGACTTCGGCTCAGGTCATGATCTCGTAGTCCGTGAGTTCGAGCCCCGTGTCAGGCTCTGTGCTGACAGCTCAGAGCCTGGAGCCTGTTTCAGATTCTGTGTCTCCCTCTCTCTGACCCTCCCCCATTCATGCTTTGTCTCTCTCTGTCTCAAAAATAAATAAACGTTAAAAAAAAAAATTAAAAAAAAAAAACAACACACTTTATCTCTATCCCCCTCCCTCCACAAACTTAAAAGTATATCATCAGTCACTCCCCACAACCCCAGTGCAGCTCTTCCTGCCCACGGGTCCTGTCCCTGTGCTATAATAAAATCACCTTTTTGCACCAACAACGTCTCAAGAATTCTTCCTTAGCCGTTTGCTCACGAACCCCACTTCATAATTCCATCAAAGCGAATGCTGAAAGTATACAGCAGGCACACACTATATACTCTACAGTCTCAAGGACTGTAAAAGGGCCTGTTTCCTAAAGCTGTGTATACGTATGCAAGCATATGGTTACATTTCAAGGGCTCCACAAGGACAGGAGCCAGAGTCCTCAAACACAGGAATCTAGAAATGCTGTGTTGGCAGAAGAGGCAAAATCATCCAGAACGAGAACCTTACTCCTCCCGCTCACTCGCCCCCCTCCCGTAACAGAGAGCCTCATCGTTTCCCCACCTCATCAAGGGGAGAGGGAGACAGGAGCCTCCAGCAAGGCTGGGCTATGCACACCTCCTGGTGTCCAGGCTGACTTTCCGGGACATGGAAGAGAAAGGGAGGGTTGGGTGGTGGCAGTGCCATGCTGGGCACAAGGACACAGAAGTATCTTCCCCAGAAGGCCAGCACAGGACTCAGGTGGGGGACAGAGCTTGCAGCAGGCTAATGCTGAACAGAAGGGGAGGCCTGAAAGCATCATCCCTGAGACCTCCCGCCCCTCTGTGCCCTGCAGCAAGCCAGGCAGGCCTGGACCAGAGTGGAAGCTTTTGGGGGATGACCTCTCTATTGGCCTTCCCCAGCCTGGGGGCTGGAGTATTCATTTGTGTATTCATCTTTTAATATTAAATCCTCAATCTGGTTGTATGCAAGAATTTAAATATAGAGTTTAAGTCATGCAGCTCAGATGATTCTCGGCTGATATATTTTTAAAAACAAAAAGAAGAGAAGACAAGCCACCAACTGGGAGAAAAAGTTTATGCAAGACACATCTGATAAAGGGCTGTATCCAAAATATAGAAAAGAACGCTTAAAAACTCAACAGTAAGAAAACAACCTGATTTTTAAAAATGGGCCAAAGGCCTGGACACCTCACCAAAGAAGACCCACAGACGGCATTTGAGCAGATGAAAAGATGCTCCCCATCAGACATTAGGGAATTGCAAATTAAACAACGAGATACCATTACACACTTATCTGAATGCCCCAAATCCCACACAGTGACAACACCAAATGCTGGTGAGGCCGGGGAGCAACCAGAGCTCTTGCTCACTGCTGGTAGGAATGCAACAGGGGACAGACCCCTTGGAAGAGTCTGGCAGCTTCTTATCTTACCCTATAATCCAGCAATTCTTGGTACTAACCCCAGTGCGTTGCAAACCAGTCCACGTAGAAACCTGCACACAGATGTTTACAGCACCTCTATTCAAAATGGTCAACATTTGAAAGCAACCAAGAAGTCCTTAAGTAGGTGAATGGATGAATACCCAGAATGATGGAATATTATTCAGTGCTAGAAAGAAATGAGCTGTCAATCCACGAAAAGACATGCAGTGCATATGAGAAAAGGCTACATACTGCAGGATTCCAACTCTTGACAGACTGGAAAAGGCAAAACTCATCAGGGGTAAAAAAAAAAAAAAAAAAATCAGTGGTTTCCAGGAATTAGGGAATAGGGAGGGATGAATAGGCAAAGCACAGAGGAATTTTTAGGCCAGTGAAATACTCTGGATGATACTAAAATGGTGGGTATATTAGTTAAAATTCAGGGAATGTCCAACACTAGAAGTGAACCCTAAGGTAAACTACGGACTCTGGATGATTACGATGTGTCCACGTAGGTTCATCAATTATAACAAATGTACTTGTCTGGTAGGGGTGTTGATAACAGGTGTTGATAGTAATGTACTTTCCACTCAATTTTGCTGTGACTCTAAAACTGCTCTGAAATATAAATTACACTTAAAAAAATAGAAAATAGAATTAAAAAAGAACAGGGGTGCCTGGGTGGCTCTGTTATTTGAGTGTCCGACTCTTGGTTTCGGCTCAGGTCATAATCTCAAGGTTTGTGAGTTCGAGCCCCACATCAGGCCCTGTGCTGACAGCTCGGAGCCTGGAGCCTGCTTCAGATTCTGTGTCTCCCTCTCTCTCTGCCCCTCCCCTGCTCATGCTCGCGTGCTCTCTCTCTCCCTCTCTCTCTCTCAAAATAAATAAACATTAAAAATAAATAAATAAATAAAACTAAAATAAAAGAATAAAATAAAAAGATTAGAACATATTGTAGGGAAATTCAAACCCAGCCAGAAAGACACAAAGTGAAAACAAAAGGTCTCTCTACCCAAGGTTGCCGCTGAGCAGTTTCTCATGTATAATTCAAGACCCCCTCCCCCAAAACATACACATAAATGCATGTGTATGCGTGCGCGCGTGTGTGGTTTATGTATGTTCCTATGTGTATACAATTGTTTTAAAGCAAGAGATTTATTTGCTTATCTGTAAACTCTCCTCGCTCCAGTGCAAGGCTAGGTTTGGGCAGACTCGGGTGTAATTAATGGTGCACATTCTTACCTGGCACTGTTTGCGGAGATAAAGTTAGTTCGCCCCCAGCCAGTCTGAGCAACTTCTGGCCTCCATACACTGCCCCAGGAGTGGTGGGCCATTCTCCCTGGGTTAGTGGGCAGGACAACAGGAGACAATGACCCAGACAGGATGCGAATGAAGCCCAAAGCAAGCAGAAACACCTACCCAAAGTAATCCGCTTCCAAGAATCTTACATGGAAAAGGATCCCAAATGTGACCAGGAGCCAGGTCCATCCAGATCTCCGCAGACCTCACTAACCCATGGGCGTGAAGTGGGATTGGGAGGGGGGCTGGGAGGAGGGCTTTACCTCTCAGGGCTCGTCCTTCCTTTTGCATTCTAGGACTCCTAAAGGGGTCTTTAGATTTTTACTCCAGTCCTAGGTCTATAGACTCCCAAATGTTCACACTGGAAGCGACCTTGAAGAATATCTAATTTCCAACCCCTTTGGTTTTGCAGCTAAAATACACCAGGGGCACTGTTTACTCAAGCCACTAACACACTAGGGAGAGGGTCCGTGGTAGAACTCTGCTTGCTGCCTGCTCTCTCCTAACACAGCCATGCTGCAAAACCTGTGGCCACTTCATCCTGAGCTAGGCTGGCTTGTTTGGTGGTCCCAGTCGGTCCCGCCACTGGAGACCTACTTTCAGGCCCCTCTTCCCAGGGCAGAAGGAAATGCAGTAAATATGCTCTGAATCAGGGTTTGCCAAGGCCATTCCTTATGGCCAGAAGGCTCCAGAGATCCTCAGGTGCCTAGGCTCACACCACTTCCCTCTCCCCACACCTACAGGGTAGGAGGGAAGCCAGGTACAGGCTAGAGCTATGCCACATAGTCATTCAGAGCTGGCTCAGCACTGACCTAGACCCCCCACCCCCAGCTCAGCCTTAGCAAGCAGAAACAGGCAGCTTGATGTACTGTTCAGTGTTTCCTGAACTGTGTTCTTAGACACCAGCTTAATATCTTGCAAGTTGAGAATTTAGACGGATGCAAAGAGAGAGAGATCAGTTGTCCAAAAACTTTGGAAAATGCTGCCTACCACATCCCCTCCCCAAAGTGCCAATTCATAATAGCATAATAAAGGCTCTGAGAAATCCTGTAACAAAGGAGCCTACTTAACTTTATCCCCAAATTTCCCAAACTTATTAGGCAATCATGACAACAGTTACCATTTATTGAATAATTATGTGCTAGGCACTGTGTTACGTGCTTTTGTGGAATTCAACTTTACAACAATTCTACAAAACACTAAAATAATGGTACCCTATTAGAGATAAGGAAACTGAGGTATGGAGAGATTAGGAAACTTGCCCAATGTTACAGCTAGCAAATGACTGAGCCAAGATTCACACCCAAGCAGTCAGACTCCAAAGCCCAGGCCTTTCACTGCCCTCCCCCCGCCACCCCCCCACCCGGCTATACTATACTTCCTCCAGCCCCAGAAACTAGTATCTCAAAAACTAAAACACACCAGTTGATGGAAGAGTATGGGATTAGGAATTGGGACCATCAAGCCTCACTGCGATCCCAGGTGCTCCATCAAAGGCAGGATAGGGTGGTGGGAAGAAATGAACTCTGATGCCAGACTACACGGGTTCAAATTCCAGTCCTGATCTCTACTAGGTGTGTGGCCTTGGGCAGGTTACCTAACCTTTCTGAGCCTCACTTTTCCACATCTGTAAACTGGGGACAGTAACAGTTTAATATCAGAAATGTTCTCCTTGTACCACTTAACCTTTCATTAATATCTCTTTCCCCGGTATAAAACAGCAAACAGAGTTTGAGGGTCCCAGAGACCCCCAGACCGTTTGATAACACTCATGATGAGAAGTGTGCGGGCAGAGGGGACAGGGTGTAGAGTTGGGGAGCGAAACTAGAGGTGGGGGCAGAGGACGTGAAGAGTAGAATCCAGGCCACCAGTCCCTTCTCTCACACCAAGCCCAGCCCTGGGAGCAGCAGGTCCTGGGAATGGCTGTGTTGGATGTTCTCATCTCCCCAAGGAAAAATCACGAACATGAGACTGGCAAAGTTTTCTTTCCTTTCCCTCTGCACACCTGGGTGCCCTGGGGGGCCTGGTGCAAGCCCCAGGAATGGCAGGGGCTGGGGAAACAGAGGCAAGAAGCTGATGGGGGGGGGGGGGGGGGAGAAGAGCATCTCTGAAAAGGCCTCTTGGAGATGAAACCTGCTCAGGAGGAGGGTGCTGGGGAAGAGCCCCCGCGCCCCTGCATAAAGCTCCAGCCCTGCAGGCACCCAGGAACTGGCGTCGACACTTCTACCTGGGCCCCGCACTGACGGAAACCATTTTCTCTCATCTCAGCTGGGATGAGAGAGACCACAGCACAGCTCTCCGACAAACCTGGCTCGCTCCTGTTCACGGGACGGTTCCCTCTGACACCGCGCCGAACGGGCTTCGGGAAGAGCCGACGCTCAGTCAAAGACCGATCCCCGATTCGGGATTTCTGAGCGATGGAAAATGAAGGTGAACCCAGATATGGTGTCACCGTCTGGCTCACACCCAAAGCCCAGAACGTGACAAGGGCTCAGGCCTCGGTCATTGCCGATGCCAAGGGTCTTGTGACAGACGCAGTGGCAGTGAAAAGTCCAAGTCACGGTCAGGACCTGAGGAAACCCACCCCAAAAAAGGGAAACCGTGGGCTGTGTTTCCAAGTGCAGTTCAGGCTGAGAGCCAGGTCTGTGTCTGCCTCACCACTTCCGCCTGGGGAGGCGCCTCCTGGTTACGCCACCTGAGCAAGAGGGGCTGCTCCTGGAACCACCTGAGAAACAAGGAGGAGGGGCCCGCAGACGTTAATCAGGCACGAGTGCCAGGGATGCCTGGGCCCTCCTGGCTGCCCCCTTTGCTCTCAAGTCCCTCGCCCTTTCCTGCAAAGCCCAACCCAAGGCCGTTTCCTCAGGATCACCTGGGCCCCCAGGGGTGCAGCGCATCCACACCCCAGAGCGGTTACTGTCTGTGCAACACAGCCTTTCAGTGGCTCGCAGGAAGGCAACTTGGGGAGTTCCTTCCCTGGACCCCGCCTCTGAGTGGGGAAAGAGGAAGCCGAGTGGCTCATCCCACGTCTTGTAGCCTAAGCATCACCAGCGTCCATCCCCAGATACTCTGTAGGTCCTGCTACCACCAATTGCTCTCCCTCCCGTACCCTAAACCAGTTCCCCGTCTTCACACAACCCACGCTCCCCCATCAAGAGCCACAAATATCACAGGACAGTCACAAGAAACATCTCGGCTCTGCCGTATGAGTTTTGCCCACAGCCCACACAGATCTGATATCATCTTCTAACACTGCTGAGGAGGAACCAGGGTGACACGCGGGGTTTTGAGCCCGACGACAATGATTCCAAGTCTAGCTCTACCACTTGCTGGCTGGGTGACCTTGGGCATATTGCTTGACCCCTTTGAGACTTTTTCTTTACCGGGAAAATTGGGGAAGAAACATCTATCTAACTATGTGGCTGGAAGGATTCGATACACTGATACCCATATACAAAGCTACCCACCATGCAGCTTATTAGCATATAGTAGGCACTCAGGTAATTTCAACTTTCTCCCTAAAAAACATTAGCCTGGAAGCTAGGATCTGGGTCCTGGCTCCACCACTTGCTGTGTGACCTTCTTGGAGCAGCTCTACCTCTCTCAATTTCGATGCTGTCTGCAAAGATACGACCTGCCCACCTACCTTGGAGTTGCCGTGAGTACTGAAGGAAGCAATAAAAGAAAAAAAAAAAACTTTGTCAAGTATGGGACAGCTCTCTTGACTCTGTGACCAACTCACACAGTGCTGGTCTCTCCCAAGAGGCCAAGAGGACAGGCGGCGATGTTCGGAAAGGGGGAAAAGGGTCATCGAAGGTCCTGGACATACACCCCAACTTGGTCAGTGTCTGGTACTCACCTGCCACGTGTCCAGCCCACACAGGAGGGGCGTGCCTAACCAACTATACAACCATGGGGTGTCCCAGGACAATGTTGGTAAGGAGGAGGGCTTTTCAAAGCCTGAGATCAAGGCACCATCACGTTCCTTAATTAGGTCCTTCAAAAATATCCCAGACAGTCCACACCCTGATCCCCCAGAACGTGTGAACATGTTACCTTACATGGCAAAAGGGCCTTTGTAGATATGATCAAGGTTACCAATTATGAGATGGGGAGGTTGGCCTAGACCACCCAGGTGGGCCTGATCTAATTACATGAGTCCTTTCCTGAGCGGAGGCCCCTTCCTGGCTGGGTTAAGGATGAAAAGGAAGAACAGGGGCGCCTGGGTGGCTCAGTCGGTTGGGCGTCCGACTTGGGCTCAGGTCACGATCTCGCGGTCCGTGAGTTCGAGCCCCGCGTCGGGCTCTGGGCTGATGGCTCGGAGCCTGGAGCCTGCTTCCGATTCTGTGTCTCCCTCTCTCTCTGCCCCTCCCCCATTCATGCTCTGTCTCTCTCTGTCTCAAAAATAAATAAAACATTAAAAAAAAAATTTTAAAAAGGATGAAAAGGAAGAACAAAGAGGATGGATTTGAAGCACCGTGGAGGAAGGGGCCATGAGCCAAGGAATGCAGACGGCCTCTAGAACCTCACAAGACAGGGGTGCGTTCTCCTCTAGAGCCTCCAGAAAAGACACAACCCTGCCCAACAAACACCACGAGGCCTGTGAGACAAAAGCGTAAGACAGAAAGGTTGAGCGGTAAATGGTGCAGCCGCTGTGGCAGACGGCAGGGTAATTCCACTTTGGGGTCACAGACCCCGAAGACCAGAAAGCAGGGACCCAAACACACGAGCACACCACTGTCCACAGCACTTTACAAGCGCCAAAAGGTGGAAACAACTCAAATGCCCATGAGAAGGAATGAATGAACAAAATGCTGTGCACAACACATGACAGAATATTACTCGGCCTTAAAAGGGAAGGAGATTTGGAGATTCGGACGTGTGCTACAACAGGGATGAACGCTGAGGACGTGATGCTCAGTGAAATATGCCCATCACGAAAAGACCGATACTGTGTGATCCCACTTCCAGGAAAGAGGTGCCGGAGTGGCCAAATTCAAGAACTGTGGGTGCCAGGGCCTGGGAGGAGTGGGGACTGAGGAGTTTCTGTTTAATGGACAGAGTTTCAGTTTGGGAAGATGAAAAAGTTCAGCAGGTGGGTGGTGGCGATGGTCGCACAACAAATGTGAATGTACATAATGCGGTGGAGCCACACACCTTTGAGAAGTGCTTGAAATGGTGAATTTTATGTTTTTTAAAAAACATATATATATATTTTAAATGCTTATTTATGTTTGAGAGAGAGAGAGAGAGAGAGACAGACAGACAGACAGACAGAGTGCAAGCAGGGGAGGGGCAGACAGAGAGGGAGACACAGAATCTGAAGCGGGCTCCAGGCTCTGAGCCATCAGCACAGAGCCCGATGCAGGGCTCAAAGCCATGAACTGTGAGATCATGACCTGAGCCAAAGTAACGTAACTGACTTGAGTCATACAGGCACCCCAGTAAATTTTATCTTTTATATATTTTACCACCAAAAAACTGTGTGTGGTTTTAAGCCACCAAGTTTGTGGCAATTTGTTATGGCAACAATAGAAAACGAATGCATACAATGATCTCCTTCTTTCCAGATCCTCCCATTGTGTTCTCTTTGAAAAGGTCCCTGCCCTCCTTGTGTAAAAGATTCGTGAACAAGTCTATGTAACTTGGCAAGCTTTCTTTGACATGGGAAGCAATAAACCACCAAGACCAGAGAAAAACCATTCCAACCGAGAAAGGGAGGAGCAGGTGCTCGCCTCTCCTGTATGTCTGGGAATAAGAGCTCAATAAAGCTTTGCTCCCTTGTATTATCAGTCAACATGAATCACCATGGTGAGACTTGGGGCTCCGAGCGGGTTCTGTATGGCCAGGCCAGACACACCCAGCCAGGAATGCAAATGCTCTGGGGAGGGAAAAGCTCTGCACAGGCAGGCAATCACACTCCAACTGGCCAGGACCCCACCAACTAGGGCACCAGAGCTCACTCCCCCCTAGCGATGACTCAGTTCATTCCTACCCACCCCACCTCAGCCCTCATTTCACAAATGGGGACACTGACAACCAGGAGGGAAGAAGGGACATGCCTAGGTGACATAACAAGATCTCAAGAGGGCCGACCCAGGACCCCCACCTCCTGCCTCCAAGACAAGAGCTCACTGTCCAAAAGGTAGGACACCAGTCAGCCGCTGCATCTACAGGAGTTGGTCCTGGTTTGGGGAGGTCTGGAACTTATACAGTTTTAGGGGCCCTCCTTAAGCAATGACACGATGTCAGGGTGTCTGGGTTAAGCATCTGACTTCAGCTCAGGTCATGATCTCACAGCTCGTGAGTTCAAGCCCAGAGTCAGGCTCTGTGCTGGCGGCTCAGAGCCTGGCATCTGCTTCGGATTCTGTGTGTCTCTCTCTCTGCCCCTCCCCTGCTCGCATCCTGCCTCTCTCTCTCTCAAAAATAAACATTAAAAAAAAAAAAAAAAAAAAAGAAATGATAAAATGTTTTGCAAATTTTACAAAATGATAGGACTTTGTGAATCCACTGCCAGGGCCCCTCTCGTGGAAGGGCCAAGGCAAGTGAGGAGCGGGTAGGGGTGTCCCCCGAAGCCAAAGCTTAAATTCCATTAGCTTCAAGGTAATGCCATTCCTGGGCTCGAAGAGGCGCCGGGGCTGGGCTAGACCATCGTGGGGAAAGAAGAGGAGAACACAAAGTCGGGCTTTCCTGTGCCGGGCTTTCGTTCTGGCTGTGGACACACACAATAAAGCAGTTGCAGGAAGTTACCCACAAGCGCTTTAGGAGCCATTCCTAGTAAGAATGGAGATTCCGGCTGAGAATCAGGAAATGCATTCTTTGGGAGAGGAAGGTGGGAGAAGAGTCTAGACAACCAGCTTCCCTCTGAAGGGTCTTGGTCAACCTAAGGCTCTCCTGGGCCTCTCCCTCCCTCACCTATTAAATGGGTGAGCCTGCGAGGGATCCACGGTCGTGGACGTGTGCTGCCCAGAACCTGGGGCTCCGTGAAGGTTTTGTAGCTCACGCTTATTTCCTGGTGGGGAGGGGGAAGAGCATAAAAGAGACTCTGGGCCTGACTTAAAGTTTTTTTTAATGTTTATTTATGTTGAGACAGAGACAGCACAAGCGGGGGAGAGGCAGAGAGGGAGAAAGAGAATCCCAAGGAGGCTCCACGCTGTCACCGCAGAGCCCCACACGGGGCTCAAACTCACAAACCATGAGATCATGACCGGAGCCAAAACCGAGAGTCGAATGCTTAACCGACTGAGCCACCCAGCCATCCCTGTTTTTTTGTTTTGTTTTGTTTTGTTTTGTTTTAATGGAAAAATAGGAGATCTGGTAACACGGGTCCTAAACTTCCTGATGGGAGCACATGGCTAGGGAGGCAGCAGCTACCCTTTCGGCCAGGTGTGCCTGCTTCAGCTGCTCACTGTTCCCCACTTGCACAGTCCCAGGCACCTGCACACATAGTCAAAGGGACAGGTGTCACCCAGGGCCCTGCCAGTTAAGATACAACGAGCCATATGAAAGCCCAAGGCCTATCATAGATCCTCTCTCACAGTGAAGTAGGGGAAGAGGGGTAGCGGACAAGACTGAAGGCGGTGGCTGTTCAAATGGCTTTGGAGAGGCTCAGTCCCTTCAAGCCTAGGAGACAGGAGACAGTATCTATCCCAGGTCCAAATGGCTGAGGCACTCCCCACTCACCTACAAGCCCCAGGAAGCCTCTCCTTCAAATTATACTTACCAGCGGCTTAACGGTGACAAAGTCCTGGCCAACCTTCTTACTGCTGAAGTGGAAAGAAATCCCCACCAGAGCCTATAGATCAGAGATCTATAAAGATCCGTGAAGATTCTCTTTTAGAGCTCAAGTATGGGCTGACCCCTGTGTAGCTGGGATCCTAAGGTTTGCCAAAGGGCCCTGGGCCAAGGGACACACTGTGCCATGGCAGGAAAATGGCAGGCTCCTGGAGGTCTATGGGCGATGGAAAGACTCACAGGAAATGGCATGTCCGTGGCTCAGCCAGGGCATTTTCTTGGCACTTCTCATCTTCAGGACTTCTGTTCAGGCAGTTCCTTCTACCTGGTCTGTCCTCCTTGTCTCCTTTATCCTTTCCTTAAGGCTGGGTCAGTCTTAGCCTTCCTTTAGCCAAGATAGAGCCTGCCCCCCCCCCCCCCGCTTCAGGAAGCCCACCCGAATCTCTCCACGCATAATGACTGCTCTTCCTGGAACTTATCAGCACTTGGCCTAAAACGTTTTCTATGTTCTCCAGTGCTCTAACAATACTCCCCCTTTTCCAGTACCTATGATAGGCACACATATTAGCTCAAAATAGATCACCTCATTAATCGTCACAATGTTCCCTCAAGATCGGTAGTGTCACCTTAAGGGAGCTAAGGCTTAGAGACGACTGACAGACAGGCAAGGGTCACACACCCAACTAGTGCCAGGGCCAGAATTACTTTTTCCTAGGGGAAGAGCGAGTGTCCAGGCTGTAGGATAGGCCCCTCCTCCTCCTGCCACTGGCTAGCATACGGCTGGGCACAGCGAGGGCCTCACACATTGACAGGATACGAGTGGACCCTGATTCATCGCTTCCACATCCTGGGTGGCACCTGTTCTGATGGCCTCTTTGGTCAAAGCTTCTGGTGCACGGGCTTCAGGAATTCCGGGGGCAGAGAGGACTCATCAAGGACATTCCCTTCTCTCCCTCCCACACCAAGGCAGGACCTCAAGCGTTTTGAGAGGGTGTATGAACATCCCTAACTCTGCTGGAGAAAGGGGGTAAGTGGCCTTACCCTCTGCAGGGACCGCAGAGCCTCAGTGCCCTGCCCTCATGGGGAAGCTGCCTCTCCTCTCAGGTGTGAGCACAGTGCCATTAAGTCACAGAAACAAGCCAGAAAGCCACCAGGCAGCACTCCACAGATCCTGACCACATTTTCCCAGGCACTGAACAAAAACCCTCTGAGAGGTGCGGTTAAACATTCAACTCCCCACCCAAAGGTCAAGAATTAAGACTAGATGGAGCCTATGTCAATCATTATCCAGGCAGTGCCTCAGGCTGTCCTCTGAGGCCTGGCACCTGGGGCTGACCAGCCTGGAGAGGTTCTGGGCAAAGCAGGCTGGGAGAGTGGCAATGGGACGGTGTACAGGCCTTACCATGGGGCTGAACTTGAGCAAGCCAGTTCTGAAAGATACCTCTTAGAAATAAAAAGTCAATTCCCGGGGTGCTAGCATTGGATGACGCAGGAATCCTAGAATACTGAAATTGGAAGCGGGCTTCATGAAATCATTTGCTTCAACCGGCCTATTTTACTACAGTGGGGAACCAAGACCCAGAGAGCAGAAGAGGTCTGCCTGACGTCTCAGAATTGACTAGGGGCAGGACACAGACTAGAACCATGTCTTTTGACTTCCAGGCTGATGCATTAATGGCCCACGGGGGCTCCCCTCCACTCAGCACACTTCTGGGCTCCAACCCACTTTCCCGGGCTGGAGAATGGGCTGGGGAAATGTACAGGCTGTCAATAAGGAAGTGACTCTGCGGCCTCCCAAATAAATTCCCGTAAAATCGAGCAGCACAGAAGACAACCTTTGCTCCGCGGAAGCCTCTGGGACATTGTTTCCCTCCCTATGAATTAACAACAGCAGAGAGTGGGGGTTGGTGGCCACTTGTTCTGACCTCTCTGGGGTCCGTTCGGAGTTTAAATGGCCTCTTCCCCCAAGCTCTCCTGGAAATAGTCACCTACGCCTAATACCTGGAGTTGAGAAAGGTGAGCCAGGAGGAGGAAGCACAGCAAGATACTCTCCATCCCAAAGCTGGGTCTTGGAGGGGCCATCCAAATCCCTGCGCGGCCTGTAAGGTCAGGAGGTGGCTCCAAGCGACAGGATGTGCAGCTGCCAGACCTGACTCCTGGGGGCAGCCCAGAAGGAGCGATGATTCTCAGAGCATCATCAAAGTGGCGGCAGCAGCTGCTTGCCTGTTCATTCTTGAGCCCACGGGTGGGAGGCTGCCACGCCCAGCACCACGAGCTGGCCTGCCACTGTAGCGACAGACCATTCCTACTTCCTAACCTGAGGGATAGGGGCTTAGCCAATGGCAAGACTGATAAGCACAGCAGGAGTTCAAATTATAGACAGCAGTGGGTGGTGTCCCAGGAACTTCTGGTTGTCCCCCTCAACCATCTGCCCTCTCTTACTTCCGTAACAGAGCACAAACTGTTGCCTGGCACACGGTGGCTTCAAACAAGAACTGGGTTTCCAAGCCTCCCTTGGCAACTTAAGCAGGGCCCTGCCATGAAAGTCTGCTGTCCCGGGCCATGCACGCAGGGGAAGCTCCTGGAGCAGGGCTACCCAGGGTGGCCCCCAGACCGACGTATCAACACAGCCCGGGTGGCTGTCACAAATGACAATTCTCAGTCCTCACCCCAGACTTCCTAAGTCGCAACTAGGGTGGGGCCCAGAAACCTGTGTTTTAACAAACTTTCCAGATTATTCTTATATATGCTCACATTTGAAAACCACAGCCCCGGAGAATGCTGGAAGCAACTTTACAGAAGGAGCCTGGTGCCCGCACCATCTCATGGAGCGGACATTGACTCGGGCCTTCAATTTCTGAAGAGAGGAGCTCCTCTCTCAATCCATGACCACACCCGAATCCTAATGCAGGTAGGTTAGGGAAGCAGGATGATGAGAAACCGAAGCAAGTCAGCAGAAATCAGAAAAGCGATAACATCCAAGTATAATAAATAATGAACAGAAAACAAGATGCAAGGAATAAAATCAAGAATATCTGGTATGTGGGGTGGGGGGGGGGGGGCCTGGCTGGCTCAGTTGATGGAGCGGGTAACGCCTGATCTCGGGATTATGAGTTCCAGCCCCATATTGGATGTGGAAATCACTAAAAAAAATAAAAACAAAAATAAAATTTTATGTTTATTTTTGAAAGAAAGAGGGAGAGTGCATGCACATGAGGGGGAAGGGCAGAGAGCGGGGGACAGAGGATCCCAAGTAGGCTTCACGCTGACAGCAGCCCACACTGGGCTCAAATTCATGAACTGTCAGATCATGACCTGAGCCAAAGTCAGACACTTAACTGCTGAGCCACCCAGGAGCCCCTTAGAAAAATAAAATCTAAAAATAATAAAATAAAATAAAATAAAATAAAAAAATATATATGTCTCTCTATAGGTAGATAGATAGATAGATATAGTATGTAAACAGTATTAGGTAAACAGAAAGAAAAACTATTAGTGGAAATACTTATATTAAAAATATGTTGAAGACTGTTTCAATAACCCTGCCTCAGCAGGCTGAGGGTTTTTTCCAGCCTGTTTTTCAGCCTTTTGCCTTTACCTGCAAATACAGGACTTGGAAAACTACTCGCTAGGATTTCCCCTGAAATCGCTGATGTGACTTAAAACACAAAGATACAAAAGGGTGTAAGATTTGGGGGCCCACGTCTTTGTATCTGACATTGGGCCCTCGGACATTTTTGTGTACTGACTATTTTGTCACATACCTTGTGGAATCGAGAAGGGTCACGTGCTGTCCCAAACGAGGAAGGAACAGTGTAATTGCCAGTCAGAGCTGACTGTGACTTTGGACATAAAGGAAGGGGCAGATATGGAGAGATGCGGCACCTGGGCCTGTCCTTGGGGCTTGCAGGCAAATCTTACTTTACCCATCCCTCCTAAGAAGTTGGGACTGGATTATTTCATGATTATCAGGGAGCTGAGAAGCAGGTGGGGGAGACCTGAGCACCACCTACTCCACACAAACCTGAAAGGAAACTAAACAGACCACGTTGTAAAACGTGCAAAACACTGGAAAACCCCTAGCTGATGCCTCCCTCTACATTTCTGAGCCTTTCACTTACTCTCTTAAAAAATACACATATTGGGGCGCCTAGGTGGCTCTACACCCAACATGGGGCTCGAACTCACAACCCTGAGATCAAGAGTCGCATGCTCTTCCAGGTGAGCCAGCCAGATGCCCCACCACGTAGATCAGTTTTGATCCAAGGATGTTTTAGAAGACAGCATCCTGGGTTTCTGAGTATTTTCGTGGAGCAGTATGATCATATTTTAATGTTGACTGGGGCTTTTATTGGGTTATAATTACTAAATGTGATCAGGAAAATTTCTTCTCATTGGGCTGTATTAAGATTTTCTTTGTGGCAACTACATGACCCATACCAGAAGGTTTCACGGACGGGGAAGGCTGTGTATTCTCTGTGGGACACATACTCTAGATGTATCTGTTAACTTGAGCTTCTCTGCATTTCCTTGAGTATCTATCAATTATCAGAGGTGCTCCAAAAATTTCTCATTATGATCTTTATTTAAGTCAAGCTGTACTTATATTTATTCTAGATGTATTAATCTGGCATCCGTGGTTGGTGTATACACGTTCATCACGCTTATCTTTGCGGATTGTAAGGGCGTCTGCGTGGCTCAGTTGGTTGAGTGTCTGACTTCGGCTCCGGTCATGATCTCAGGGTTCATGGGTTCAAGCCCCGCGTTGAGCTCTGTGCTGAGAGCTGGGAGCCTGGAGCCTGCTTTGGTTTCGGTGTCTCCCTCTCTCTCTGTCCCTCCCTCACTCATGCTCTGTCTCTCTCTCTCAAAGATAAATAATAAAACATTAAAAAAAAAAGACATTAAAAAAATTAATTAAAAGACTAAAAATAAATGAACCAATTTAGATATTAAAAGTAGAGCAACAAAATAACCAAAAGAAGGAATGAATAATGATAAAGGCTGAAATTAAGGACCAACAAACAGAAAAAAGTGGAAAGGACACACAAAAAATTATTTTCCAGTTAGCATATCCAGTTGGATTCCCATTCATAATATATCGCAAAGATGTATTACAAGGCCTGTGATCTGTCCCTGATTTGGAAAACTTAATGTCATAAAAATGTCAACTCTTCCTTATAAATAAATACATTCAATGACATTCCAATTCCAATTTCAAGTTACAAAAACAGTCAACAGTCTCAGTGCCCATCGATAAGGGAAAAGTTATATAAATTATGGTCCATCTGCACTATAGAACATTCCACAGCTGCTACTGACCTGGAGGAATGCAAACCCAGAGTTACTGCCCGTGATAAATTAATCAAAAACACAAGCTACAGAGTAAGGTGTGCAGTATGAATCCATTCTGTGAAAGAAGCAAACATTTACAGGTGCCTTTGTCTACATGACACAGAGGGACACAGGGAGAGACCCTTGGCTGCAGGCCACCCACTGTGCTAACTTCCTAGGTGGAATGGGAATAAAAGAATGAATTGAGAAACAGAAACAAATATCCCCTCAGTGCAGGCCTCCTGCAGCACCACCCAATCCCTCTTCTTCCTTTCAAAGCCAACATTTTCAAAGCCTGTCTACACTCAGTATCCCCAGATCCCCACCTCCTACAGCTCCTGCACCCGTTCATCCCAGTCTGGCTTCTGCTCCAACATCCCACCAAAACTGCCCTGGCTAAATAAAGTGCCGAATATCCTCCTTGTCGCTTCCCACAGCAACAATGGACACCGCTGGCCATCCCTCCTACTGAGGTGGACTCACCCTGGCCTCTGTGATCTGACACTGTCCTGCTTTTCCTTCCCTCTCATGGACTGCTCTTTTTCTGGCTCCTTTATAGGCTCATCTTCCTTGACTCAGCTTTCAAGGTGAGTTCCTCAATCTCATCATGCCTTAAATCAGATACAATCCGGACAAAAAAATGTCCCTCTAGCCCAGACCCCTCCAAAGCCCCCCACATACCTGCCTACTTGGTACCTCAGAGGCACGTCAAACGCTACATGTCCAAGACTGAACTCATATGATCATGCCCACTCTCCAGACCTGGTTCTCATCCAGTGTTCCAGGTCTCAGGGGAATCCAGGGGGACAACCTAGGGTGGGTGGGGTGGCCTTTGCTTTTATGCACACAGCACAAGGCTAGGCAGAGAGTGGGTGCTCACTAATGTTGAGTTCAACAGAAACACGCCTTGTCACCCACTTCCTAAAAATAGCCATGACCTTTTAGGTGGACACAGCACGCTCACATCTGCTACCACCAGCCCCCCCCCAAAAACAACCACCCCCCCCCCCCCCCCCCCAGAGATGCCACTCGCGGGCTTAACCTGCCACATGCTCCCTCCACCCTGCTACCCTCCTCTGGGTTTCTCCTCTCCACCTTCACTCAGATTCCTCTCATCTCACTGTCCTCCTGGCCAGCCTCTCCCCAGGCTGTAGGTGTCAAAGGCTGGAGCCACGGGACTTCCCTCTCAATTTCAGGAGCAATTCTTCCCTTCTTTTCTGCTAAGGCGTGGCACTTTCAGGAGCACAAGCCCATGGAAGACCAGACACTAAGGGATCACAGAACCAGGACTCAACCACCTGCACACTCCAATCCCGTTTCAAGTTTCCTTGCAGTAACACCCTCAGGGGTATCAACATTGTCATCACTACATCCTAACTGATCTTAAACTCCCTTTGCAAACAGTTTCCGCAATCAACCATCTGAGGTAGGCATTTTTACCATTCAGAACACTGGGACCCTGTGTGGCTCCATGGCTTGTCCCAAGTGACCCACAACGGATGAGAACTCTGTCTATCGACTCCTCGTTTGCCCTCACCCCGTTACTTTCTCCCATCAGTGTATCTGAGTCACTGTTCAGGCGGTACTGTTAGGATCCTCCCAAATACAAGCCACCAGGTGACATCAGACGGTTATTTTGTGGGGTAAAGGGGCCAGAGTCAGTAGGCCTACGGTGGTCGGTTTCCGGTAGTTATTAGAAAGTTCCACTGAGTTTCAACAACTCCCTTTAACAATGCAAATTTCCAACAAAGAAACTTCAGTTTTTTTCATTTCCCCTAAGGACTTTCCTATCTAGGATCATTCAAACTCCCAGTGCTCCAGAAGACAACAGCATCAAGAAGGTCCTGTAGAGAAAAATCCGGGGAAACCTGTCGGCTTGCCTGGTTGTGATTGTGTAGCACACCCGCACACAGACTCCTCCCTGAGTGCTCCCCATGGGACCAAGTGCCTGGAGCTGCTCAGGCTTAAGGGGGAAAGACAGAAGCTAAGGAGAGAGAGAAGGAAGTGAATCCAAGGGGAAGGAGGGGGAGTTCCAGAAAGGCTCTGGGTCCTCTGAACATCCAGCACTCAGCACAGATTTTGTTTCTACATTTACCTCCTGCCTACACTGGCTTCCCCGCCCCCCCGCCTCCCCTTCACCCCCCCCACCCCACCCCCCCTGTTCTGCAGTGAACAGCAAATTGCCAAGAACCCACACTAACCTATTCTGGCTAGATTCTTACTGCTGTCACCAGGAACTACCCATCCTCCCCTGAATCACAAGACCAAGGCATCACTAATCGATCTTGGCCTTCTAGGTACAGCAATCCAGGATGGGCTCTGTCACCCTTGCCCTGGCTACATAAGGGAATCAAAGAGGACTCTCAGCCATCTCCTACTCTCACCTCTCAGTCTGAACTTAATTCTATTTCATTCTCCTTTTTTTTTTTTTTTAAACCAATCCAAACCCAGCCTTCAAGGTCTAATATCAAAGAAAACCTTGCTTCTCTGGCCTGCCTCTTTCAAGCAGCTAACATCTGCTGAGCACATACATTAGGCAAGGCCCATCCTGGGTATTGTGAGACCAGAGATGGATAAGAAACAGACCCTACCTTCCAAAGAGGAAGGACAGGGCAGAGACAAGACATGTGGTCATACAAATACCAAGCAAGGTGAGTACTGAACAGTGGTGCCAAAGGAGTGGAGGAGGAGGACTTTGTGGGCTCAGGGGATGTCATGTCCCTTTCTGCTAGGAGGAGGCACTCGGATGGCTCTCAGGAGGGTGGTGAATAATGGGCAGAAATGGGGAAGGAGGGCATTCCAGGAGGACAGAATGACATGAACTGAAACAAAGGAACTGGCAGAAGGGCAGTTCAATCTGAACCCTCAGCTGCATGAAAGAAACAACAGCTATTATTATTGTATTATTATTATGGCTGACACAGATTATGACTTATGAACCAGGCCCTGCTGTAAGCTTTATCTACTGTGGGTGCTATCCACCTGGAGCACAGGGGTATGGTGTACCAGTCACCAGTTCAGGTCAATGCCTGGGTTGTATGGTTGCAATATAATAACTCACTGAATTCTCAGTGACCCTGTAAGGTAGGTACTATTATTACCTTCACTTAAACGATGAGGAAACCAAGGCACGGAGACTAGTAAGAGACAAGATTCGGGAGGGATGCGGGACCCCAGGGACTGAGCACCCAATGCCAAAGCAACAAATTTCCCTGGCACCTCACTTGGCCGGTCTTCTCAGGGACCACCTAGAAGCACAGAGAGTGCCTTTGAGGGAAGGAGCACTGTCATTCCTCCTGGAATCCCCAACAATTGACTTTAGCAAGGAAGGAATGAAGGAACATAATGAGAGCCATTTAGGACTGAGCAAGAGAACACACCCTGCCGGTCCAGCTCCTGGACTCAGCCCTGCCCTCCCCTGCAAGTTTTGTTCCTTGTTGCGTGAGCAGGGAAGAGGCTCACCCCCACAGCACCAGTCCATGCCTAGGTCAGGGCAGCCAGGAGCAAAGCGGGGGCTCAGGAGAGAGAGCAGAGTGTCTGGCTACCTAGGATACCCAGAGTGTCTTAAAACACCCAATCTCCATAGCAAGGTCACTGATGGGGAGAGGAGGGGGGGGGGGCATAAATGCTCCCGGGGCCAACTGTAACCGTCTTGGGCTAGAATTGGCTAGCTTAACTCCCCTCCTCGGAAGGGGAACTTCACAACTGTCCTTTAAGCCAATAGACTTGGTTTCTGCCTATTTAAGCCTTCAAAGGGCTGGGTAGGGCCCAGGGGGAGAGAAAAGTTCAAGAAACCCTCCCTGAAACTGTGCTCGAGGGGAAAAGCAGAGAAGGTAAACACACTGGTGAACACAGTACCCCGGACGGTTCCGCATTCTCTCAAAGTGCCTTACAAACACTCTCCAACGGCGGCAGCTCCCAGGATTTGCGTCCTCCCAGGTTCAGAAGGAAAGTTCCTGAAGCCAGCCTCCCCTACTAGCTCTCCTTAGCACAAGCCTTTCCGGGAAGGGCACATACACTCTCGAGAACTCAGCTAGGTCAGAGGGGCCCGGGCCATAGGCCATCCCCATACCAGCCAGTCGCCTTCTGGTCACAGATTCACCCGGTCCCAAGTTCACCCAGTCGTCTCACGCCGACCCCGAACCTGCAGAGCCCCAGACCCCCGCCGAGCAACACAATCACGTGGTCCTGGCTACGGGGGCCCGGCCTATGCACCTCCCACCCCACAGGGAGGGCAGCCATCTACTGACAGCCAGGCCGACGCAGCCCGTCCGGAACCGACAGCCCGACACCATCATCCCCCCCCACCACCATGCCTTGCAACCAGGAAGCCGCAGGGCGGGGGCGAGAGCGAGCGCGGGGTAGTCCCGGGCCTCACCGGGCGGGCCACCACGCACTGCAGCCGCCCGGTGTCTGCCGCCGCCCCGCCGCGTGTCGGGCAGCCCTCACTTACCTGGCCACTGACCACAGGGGTGGGGGCCGCGAGGGACAAAGGGGGCCGCAGGCAGCGGCGTCTCTCTCCGCGGGCGTCCGGCCGCGGCGCCTTGGTCGGCCTGGAGCTCTGTCCCACTCCGGCTTTCTGGGCACTCGGGGCACTTCGGGCACTTGGGCTCCGCAACACCCAGGGCGGGTCGGGAGGAGGAGCCGGGCGGGCGGAAAACTCGGCTGGGCCCCAGCGCGCCCCGGGGCGGAGCCGCTCGCACTGGGGGCGGGGCGGGGCTGGGGGCGGGGCCGATGTGCGGCCCCGCCCCTAGGTCCTAGCCCAGAGGGCTGAAGAGCTGAGAGCTGCCTCCTGAGGCCGGGGAAGAAACACTCCGGCTTGCCGGCTCTCTTTAACCGGCAGGGGATCCCGCGGGCTCTCGGAGGTCGGCGAGAAGTAGCAGCTCCGCCCGCCTTCTCCGACGGTCTCGCTCTCCGCCGGGCACGCCCTGCGCCGCGATCTCGGGGCGGGCGTTCCCCAAGCCCGCTCTGGCCTGTGTACCGTTGTTAGCGACTCTCCTTAAGGTAAAGAACACTTTGCACGCTAAAATGGCCACGCAACCGTATGGAAATGGTGGGGGTAGGGCGAGTGGCTGTACAGTGGAGAAACCCAGCAAACTACCTTAGCCAGGTGATCAAGGTCAACATCAAGAGAGAGAAATCAGCTGTGAGAGTAGGTGCCGATTGTGGTCTTCCTCCCAAGAATACATATTCCCAGTCTATGGGAAAAACACCAGCCAAACCCTGGTTGAGGGATGTTCTACAAACTACTTGGCCAATACTCCTCTAAATTGTCAAGGTCATCAAAACCAAGGAAAGTCTGCAAACACGTTGTTACAGCCAAGAAAGCCTACGGAGATAGGAAAATAATGTAGTGTGGTATCCTGGATGGGATCCTGGTAAAAGGACATTAGGTAAGAACTAAGGAAATCTGAATAAAGTATGGACATCAGTTAATAAGGCATCAGTATTGGCTCATTCATTGTAGCAAAAGCACCATACTAATAGAAGATGCTAATAATAGAAGAAACCAAGTATTAACTTCTCATTTTTTTCTGTAAATAGAAAACTATTTTTTTTTAATGTTCATTTTTGAGACAGAGCACTAGCAGGGGACAGACAGAGAGAAAGAGGGAGACTCAGAATCCGAAGCATGCTTGGGGGTTGGGGGAGAGCTCGAGCTCACCAACTGTGAGAACATGACCTGAGCCCATGTCAGACGGTTAACCGATTGGGCCACCCAGGTGCCCCAATATAAAAACTATTCTTAAAAAGAATAGTTAAAATTCTTAAAAAAATTTTTTTAAAGTTTATTTTTGAAAAAAATGTTACACAGGTAATAAATGAACAAATGGTAATTTAAAAGCAGTTTTTAGAAACTGAAATTCTTTACTCTCCCAAGACTTTTAGGCGTGCCCTTCCAGATCCTTCTCTCTGCAACACTCTACTTCTACTCTAGGTGAATATATTCACCTAGATGTACTGTTTAAAATGATAATTGCAGTAATTTTTTTTCAATGTGTTTTACTCATTGCATCTTGCAGGGTCTTTCCCCGCAAGCGTACCTTGATCTACTTGATTCTTCCTAAGGATTGCATGGTGCGCGCCATCGTGCGTGTCACCTAGCTCCTTAGGGAAGGACATTTAGGTTGCTGCAGGTTTGGGGCTATTGCAAACAGCGCTGCTGGTCTTGTTTCCATTTTTCAGAGCGCACGGAGTGGGAGAGACTGGGCGCAGTAGGCCAAAGGGGAGACTCTGGCCTCGGCTCTGCAGGGGGCAGGGGTGCGGGTGCCTTGCGGCAGCCGCGCCCTCCGGCAGCCTGCTGCCTCCAGACTCGGAACCCCGGGACCCAGTCATTTTCCACGGCCTCTGCAACACCCCTCCCTGCAAGGCGCGGCCCGTTTTCGGAGCTGGACTGCATTTTTTAGAGATGAGTGGCCGGGTGAGCCTGAAACCCTGGCCAAAGGCTCCAGTGCGACACGGAGGAAATGCCCCGCCCCCACCCCCAGCAGAAGAGAGGCCGAGGTCAGTGGCACCTGGAGACTCTGCCGAGGTTGGGAATTACTGCGGTGGGGGCGTCCGCGGCGACACAGGAACGGCGTCGGGGTGAAGCTCCCACCGAGCCCGCGGGGTTCCGAGGAAGCTTCCGTCGCCCGGCGCGCTCTGGGCCGGGGGTTTTGTCGGGGAAGGTCACCTGGCGCCCACCAGGCCTCTGCCTGGGCACCCTGCCCCGGCGCCGCGCGTCCCGGCGGCCTCAAAGTCAAGCTTCTTCGAATGGCTCACTTTTTTCGTAGATGAGCGACTGCCTCTTTAAATACTACCTTAAAAAAATAAATAAATAAACAAATCAGGGTTGGAATTCCTTCTGCACGTAGCACACACTTTCTGGCATCGCAACTGAGCTCTTCAAGGCCAGGATGGTGAATAGCTACCACTGTGCTCCCCTTACTGTGACTCAACCGTTTACTTTCAACAAACGTGTGTGGAGCTCCGACTCGGTGGGAACACTTGGGTGGGGGAAACGACTCTAGGTTTGGTGTGCAAACACCTGGGTTCTGTCACTTGAAGTTACATGTTCTTTGAGCCTTGGTTTTCCCGCCTAGAAAATCTTCAAAATGATCTCTGAAAACCTGTAATCACTGCTTCATCGCTGAAAGGAGCTGCTAACAAGCATCAAACGAGGTAAGGGAGAGTAAGTGCCTTATGATAAGTCCGGGGCTGCACAGCCCCGAATAATAGTAGGAGACTCTTCTGATCGTTCTTACATTGAGTCATTCGACAATGATTGAGTATGGCCAATGTGACAGCCCTCTGCTGGGTGCCACAGAGAGGGACAAAAGGAAATTCTCTTGCTCTAGACTCCCATCTCTTCTCATGTGGGGAAACAAATCGTAAATACCTCACAGAATACAGGCTTGTAAAAAGAATCGTTCTGGGTGAATGAGCAGCCAGTGTAGAGGATGGGATGCAGAACGGCTTCTTCTATCTGTCTGGCCAGACTTTTCAATCGACTTTTAATTTTCAAAATCATGTTTATTCTCCCCCCCGCCCCCAAGTATCTATTGCTTTCATTTCTGCTTTTTATCTTTGTGGGTTTGTTCCTTCTTTCTTTGGATTTGCCCTAGTGCTCTTTCTCTGGTTTCTAGAGTTGAACTTTAGGGCCATTTATTTTCCAAATCTTTCTGTTGTTGCTTTGTAATAAATATATATAAGACTATAAATCTCCCTCTACATCCTGCTTTAACTACATATCACAAGTTTTTAATATGCCATGCTTTTGTTATCTCTCAGTTATAAATATTTTGGTGTTTTTTTTTTCTCTTAGGATTTTATCCCTAATTCATGGATTATTTAGAAGTGTGTTTCCATTTTTGTTTCACAGTCATGGCTTTTTAAGAAAACATTTTGTCGTAGATTTCTAATTTTAATGCTTGGAGATGAGAAAATGTGCTCTTTTTAGAATTTGTTGAGACTTCTTTGTGACCTGATAGACAGACTTTTTTTTTTTTAATGTCCCAGTTTTTGTAAAGGCACAAGATTCTAGTATTTCTCCATCCACTTTGCTAATCTAGTTATTTAGCTTGTTTATACCCCAGGCTTTTTTCCGTTCAATCTGCTGATTTCTGAGAGAGTCAATTTAATGTTTTCTGCTTTTATTGTACTTTACCAGTGTTCTCTATAATTTGGTCTCATTTTGCATTATAATTTTGAGAACAAATTATTAGGTTCACGTAAGTTCATAATCGCTTTATCTTTTGATGACTTATCTTCTTTTATTGCTTTTCTCCTTGAAAAATTATGATGCCTGATATTAGTATTGCTATCTAAGATAGTATTTGTCTCGTATGTTTTTCCTCTCTTTTTTCAGGCTTTACTCTTCTTTAGGTTCGTCTCCTGGAAATGACATACAATTTTTTGTACCAATCTTAAAAAAAAATCCATCTGAGTATCTGCTCTTTTTTAAGTTTATCTGTTTTGGGGAGAGAGAGAGGGAGGGGAGGAGAGAGAGAGGGAGACAGAGAATCCCAAGCAGGCCCCACATTGTCAGCGCAGAGCCTAACCCAGGGTTCAACTCACTAACAGCGAGATCATGACCTAAGCTGAAATCAAGAGTCAGATGCTTAACTGACTGAGCTACCCAGGTGCCCTCTGAGTATCTGCTTTTAATTGGTGAGTTTAGTTTATATGAATAATGATTACAGAAATATTCGGACTTATTTCTGCCCCTTGTTTTGGTTACACACACACACACACACACACACACACACACTCGCACTCAGGGCTGGTATTCACCTAAAACACATTAATAAAATGTGTAAATTGTAAAAAATTGAAATTCTTTCATCCTGCTTGGTAAATAGCTGTTGCCTTGAGACCTCACAGGGCCCCCACCCCTGACATTCCCCTGACCTAGCAACAAAAGGGGCAATGCTTATCAGAGGGGACCTACAGCACCTTTTCCAACTTTCTAATTGGTCAGCAAACAGGCCATGCAGGTGGCTTAATATTTTGAATATCATGTGAATTATACTTTCTCCTTGTTTCCTTTTTTTTTTCCCTTTCCTACTTCCCTTTGAATTGTTTGAATTTTCTTTGGTTAAACAGAGAGGTGATACTAGAATTAAAAATGTATGAATAAATAACTACTTACAAGACACCCTTCCCAGGATATCCCTCAAAAAATTCAAATTTATAATGTCAAAAAATGAACCATCTTCTCCCCTCAACCTGCTTTTCTTCTTGGGTTCTGTATCTCTGGTGAGATACCACAGTAGTGTCCCTCATGTCTGTGGGCTCCTCATGGGAGAGGCTTGGCAAACTTTTCTGTGGTCTAATGTTCTTGTAGAGTTTGCAAACGTAAGCTATTTTAAGTACAAACAGTTAAGACATCTGGCTCTTTCTACCCTGAGTTCTCCAAAACCCTCTCGTGTTGGAGGGGCCATAGACATTTTTGGGATTTAGCTAAAAAAAATAAAAATAAAAAAATAAAGTGAGCTGGAGATACACTTAGTTAGGGCTTAGTAGGAAATGTTTATGCCGTGTGCAATCACTTCTGTGTGTACTTAACATTATTGCTAATCTTCCCATGTAGAAAATGGTTTCTATGGACGTGGCTCTGATTCAGCCAGCAGAACCAGAGATGGCTCAATAACAAACATGTCCTGTAACACCTGTTTTCAGAAATATGCAGAAACAAGATTTGACATCTTCGGAACCAGAAACTAGTCTATGGAAAACTCTTCCAACCATTGTACGTATGGAGTTTTAAGCATGTAAGTCTATTCTACTCCACGCCTGTTTAAAATGGAAGCTCTCTCTTATAAGGAATATACTCAATAAGGCAACGTAGACAATTGTAATATACAAAGAGATATAAATACATCTTTTTAAAAAACAGTTTCAAGAAATATATTTTACTAGAATTCTGTGTAATAAGGCACAAACTGTAGGAGTGCAGTGTGTGAATTAAATGCTTTCTGCACCTCACTGTGTCACATCTCAACTTATGCCATGTGTTTTATACTGATGGAGTCTGTAAATTCTAGATGCGCACACCAAGAAAGACAAAATTTTAGCATGACTTTTTTTTTCTTAATGTTTATTCATTTTTGAAAGAAAGAGCGCAAGTGGGGGAGGGGCAGAGAGAGAGGGAGACAGAGGATCCAAAGCAGGCTCTTCACTGATAGCACAGAGCCCGATGTGGGGCTTCAATCCACAAACCAAGAGATCATGACCTGAGCCGAAGTCAGACGCTCAACCAACTGAGCCACCCACGTGCCCCTAGGATGACTCTTATAGGAACTACATCAGATGATACAAAACTCAATTTACCATTACGATAAGAACATCCATGACAAGCTGGAAAATACGGTATCGATTCAAGAAATATTTAAGATTAGACATTGCACAAGAAAACTTAAAATGCCTAGAAATCTCCTGGCCCAGGACACCTGGCTGGCTCAGTCAGTAGAGCATATGACTCTTGATCACAGTGTTGTGAGTTCAAGCACCACATTGGGCGTGGAGCCTACTAAAAAAAAATAAAAATAAAGAAGTAACAAGGTCTGTTTCTATAGCCTTCTTGGCTTTAAAGTTCCTATCTGGTGATAAGGATGTCTTTTTACTTCTTAGCACAGGGAGGGTACCTTTTGTATGGGAGATTTATTTCCTGCTCTCCGGGGGACGGAGGAGGGTCTAAGTGTCTTGCACCTGCTGCTTCCCAAGTAGCTTCAAATATCAAAATAATCTATATTCCATTGGGGTACCTTTTGGGCAGCCTGCCCCTCACCCCTACAACATGACTCTACCAGCAGTATTAATTGTTTGCAACTCAAGTAGCTTACTTGTGCAAATTCTACAAAACCATATGACCGTACTAGAAGAAGACTGGCATCCCTTTCTATTCTACGGAAGAAAACATACTATCAGAAAAGCCTCCCTATAGATAGATTTCTCTGCGTTTTTTGCGTCTGACCCATACTCTCCGCCCCTTAAGCACCACTGTTGTAGTTTCCAGGCCCTTGTGGTTTCTCACCTGGACTCCTGCAGGGCCTTTCTAACTGCTCTTACTGGCCCCAGTCTCATTCTCCTCAGATCTGTCCTCCAGGGCGGTATAAGATGCACATGTGACTGTGTCACTCTTTTAGGCCCATCGTGAGCTCTCCAGGATGAGGTTAAGCTCTTACCCTGCCCCATCAGTCCATGTCCCGCCTCTCCTTTTGCAATGCAGGCAAGTCTTGCCTCTCTCAAAATGTCGACTTGCTTACAATCCATCCTTCCCGTCCTACCCTGCCATGTCCCCATACCTTTGCTCATGCTGTCCCCTCAGCCTGCAGAAGCCTTCTCTCCGCTTTTCACCTTGGTTGCTCCTACTCATCCTCCAAGACTCTGCTTAACTGTCATCTTTTCTAGAAGCTCTCTGACCTCCTCTTTCACCCTAGTGGACTGAACACCTGCTCTCGTCTCTCTCCGCAG
Source organism: Panthera uncia (assembly GCF_023721935.1). NCBI lineage: Eukaryota > Metazoa > Chordata > Mammalia > Carnivora > Felidae > Panthera > Panthera uncia. The sequence goes on along the minus strand of NC_064818.1, from coordinate 37,998,710 downwards.
CCCCAAACTCCAAAAATGAGAGGAAAGGACAAAAGTTGGTATTTTTAAAAAAGAGGACAAGGAATGTTCAGAGGAGCAGAAGCACTGAGCAATTTCTGAGAGACTGAAAGTAGACAGGATGAGATATAACATTTCAGCCGAGCACATGAGCAAACGGTGCTTATATTCTGGAGTGTGTATCCTGTACTGTACATTATACCTCATATTCTGGAATGCGTATACTGTACTATATATTACAGAAGCAGGAGCAGCAACAAGGACACTCCATGCCAGGTGGGGGAGGCCTGGGACAAGAAGGAGCTAACGGGCTATTGATTGGCAGGTGAGATAAGCACCCCCTTGGGAGCAGCTAGATGAGTGGACTCCTCAACATCTCCTTAAATCCAACCTTGGAGACAAGATGGCCGTGACAGGAGTATCTGTCTCTAGGTATGAAGGAGTGAAGATAGGACGAGGCCCAGATGGATGGCAAAGCCAAGGAAGAAAGGGTAGCAGCTAAGCTCCAAAGACCAAGTATGAGAGCATCCACCCAAGGAACCATCCTGCCCATCCTGCACATTCTGAATGTGTGGTGCACACATTTGCAAAGTGGCTTTCACCCCTTCATCACAGTAAGTTACGTAAATAGATCTTTTTTGCAGGAAATCTCATGGCCAAACATGAGTTCACTACCAAAAAATTAAATACCCTTTGAGAAGCACCAACACCATGAAAGGAAGATTTATAACTGAAGAAACATAATCATTGCTAATGTTTACTGAGCATTTATATGCCAGGCACTATTCTAAACATATTGAATATATTTATTAAAAAAAAAATTTAAGCTTATTTGTTTTGGGAGGGGGGAACAGAGAGAGAGAGGGAGAGAGAGAATCCCAAGCAGGCTCTGCACCATCAGAACAGGGCCTGACGTGGGGCTCAAACTCATGAACTGTGAGATCATGATCTGAGCCGAAATCAAGAGTCAGATGCTTAACCGACTAAGCCAGCCACAGTGCCCCATATTACATGTATTTAAACTTTAGGGACACCTGGATGGTTCAGTCAGTGAAGCGTCTGACTTCGGCTCAGGTCATGATCTCACAGTCGGTGAGTTTGAGCCCGCATAGCGCTCTTTGGTGACAGCTCAGAGCCTGGAGCCTGCTTCGGATTCTGGGTCTCCCTCTCTCCCTGGTCCTTCCCCTCTCACGCTCTGTCTCTCTCTCTCTCAAAAATAAATAAACATTGAAAAAAATGTAAAAACTTTAACCCTACCAGAAATCTTTTAGGGTAAGACTATTTTTATCCCATTTTACAAAGGGGTAAGCTAAGGTGTAAGTGATTAAGTAACTTCCTGCAAAGCCATACAGCTTTACACCCGTACAGCCATACAATTCTTCCTGCCTCCAGAGTCAAAGATTAAAAAAAGCAAATAGGACAACTGGTACTGAGCTTTGAAGTAAGTATAACTAATTTTCTCAAATAAGAGAAGATGAAAAAGAACCAATTAGAGATGTTGGAAATGAAAAATATATTTATTTAAAAAAATTTTTTTAATGTTTATTTTTGAGAAGGAGAGAGAGAGAGACAACGTGAGTGGGGGAGGGGCAGAGAGAGAGGGAGACCCAGGATCTGAAGCAGGCTCCAGGCTCTGAGCTTTCGGCACAGAGTCCAACATGGGGCTCGAACCCATGAACCGTGAGATCATGACCTGAGCCAAAGTTGGACGTTTAACTGACTGAACCACCCAGGCATCTCCAAAAATATATTTATAATTAAAGAAAGAAAACCACGCCAAGTGGATGAGCTAAGTAGTAGAACGTATGCCCCTGAAGAACAAATGAACTAGCAGCTTGGACGAAGCAATTTCCCTTGAAAACAGAAAGGGATTAATAAATAGAATGGAGAAAAGATAACAGACATGAAAGATAGTTCCAGAAGAACCATGATCCATCCATTAGGTGTTGTAGAAAGAGACTAGAGCAATGGATGTCCAGTGAAATGTGGTTGATTGGCAACACAAGTTTATTTCCTCTCCCTCCCCAAATCCCAACACCACGGCAATAGAAGAAACCCGCAAAAACAAAAGGAACAAGAGAAAAGAAAATGGTAGACAAAATTTCAACACACTTTTTGAAGACAGAAATTATATGGAGGAGTGGTAACTGATTCGATAGAATGGAGGATGCTTTAACTTGGGTGCACTAGAGGGAGAAATCAAGAAGTCAGCTGATTCTCCCCACCCACCCCCAGAATCTCAGCCAGGCTTAGCCTTACAGATGTAAGCTAGAGTATGAGGCTGCAATGAGTATGGGAACAGGGACATAGGCAGAAACCCTACTCATTTTCCCTGCCCCCTTCAGCAGAGGTTCCCCCCACCTATGGAGAAAGGGGACTCATTTGTCATATAAATTAAACTGTGGGGACTGCAGAATGGGACATGTAAGGCACAATGAATTTGTGAGGAGGAAGTAGAGTATGGGGCTAAATAAGGATCCAACCAAAATCTGCATATTGAGTGCTGGGACCCTCGTCTCCAAGAAGTAGGCAATCCGCAAACAGGGAACTGAAGGATTCCCCTGGGGAGAAAATGAGCCCCCCAGACAAATGTCCTCCAGTGGCTGATATTTACTGATTCCCTCAATGCAAAAGCTGATTGATGCTTAAACACCCTCCAGTGAACACCATTGGTCAACAAGCCCTACAGCCATGCAGATTCCATTTACCATTGTGTGCCTCATCCCTAAATGCGAATGTCCAGCCTAGGATCACCATCCTGGGAGGAAGGCCTCTGAAGAGGGTGACCAACCGTCCTGGTTTGCCAGGGACCAAGGGGTTTCCCAGGACACGGGACATTCCTTACTAAAACTGGAAGGTGTCTGGCAAGCCAGGATGAGCTGGTCGCCCTACTCCACATGTATAAGCGAGATCCATATGCTTGGCTTTTGCTTAATAATCTGCAAGCCTGGCCCACTTGCCCAGCTCACAGCCTGTGAGCACAGTCATCTGCTATAATTTGTAGGGTGTGGTGGCAAAATCTGCCAAAAGTTATATTAAATGGTTCGTGACTTTTGCTGATCCTTTTCCAGCCTTTGACATGATATAGAGGGGGAAATACGGACTACGCTATTTGTAATTGCCAGGTGGGTAAAACAAAGCTGGATCAAAGATGGCTTCTTTAACTTTTAACTTTACCGTTAACCACCTGATACCACTTTTGGATGGGTTACAGGTATGTTTTCCTACCGAGCGCAGTGCAGCCCGCCTGCCAGTGTGGATTCCGAAGGGTCAGCATCTGTGCCATACAGGTTGTTAAATGTGGTAGTAACTGTGTCATCCTGCTCTGTACTTGACAACAGAAAGCAAAGCGTTCTCTGGGATGCAAATTATCTGCTTTTGACATCATGAACTCAGAATGGTCTTAATAGGCAATCGATACTGCTATCTTATGACCTCCAAATACAAGGGCTACTGATTTTGGATCTGAAACAATCATTTTAATAGATACCCACCAACCTTAGGGGGTTTATAGAAAAGAATTATTAATAGTAAGTTACCTCGTTTAGTTCCCTTGGGAGTGCATTTCACAACCAGTTTAACTAGCAGGGTCTGTTGTTCAAAACGAAATGTGCTGCAGGTTTTTATGTGTGTCGCCAAATAGGGTGTATGGTTACCCATCTCCTGTACAGTTTCTCCAGGCTGATTTTTGTTGCCAACACACATTATGATGTGGAGCTGCGGGGCCTCAGTTACTCACTTGTTGCATTGTTAGGGAACTCTCAGTTTCTCCTAAAGCAGCTTGTGGCTCTGCCAGCAGGGACTCCCTTGACGACACACTTTGGAGGGGATGTGTGTTGGCCTTTGGTCGAGGAACACGTTCTTGCAGGCACCTGAGTTTTCATAAGAGGCTTGAATCGAAGTTCCAGCTCCATTTATTATGAAGGCATGTGGCTCCTGTCTTAAATGGCAATGGAAAGTACCAACATTCCAAGTAGAATCTCAACCTCATGGCCACAGTGGACTTTTTTAAAAAGCTTGGTTAAAAGAAATGCTGTTTGTGGATGAGTGCCTACAAAATATGTATTGTATTCAGTCTCTAGACACATGTTCTTAAATATATCACCAATTCAGCCAGAGCATCAGACTTGTGTGCTTGACTGCCTCTCATGGCTTCTTGACGACCGACTTTTAGTGGATTGTGTTTGGGTCAATGTCCCTCAACCTCTACTGAGGGACATTATGCAAAATATGGCTTTGAACATTGATCCGTTGTCTGTTGTAGGGATGCTGTTGAGCACATTGCTTCTCATGCCCACAGTGGCCTCTCCATGAGGACCATTTGTAGAAGTGAATGCACTAATTGGTCTCATGTATCTGGAATTATGGAATAGTTGCATTTTTTTTTTAGCAACTTGCAAATACTCTGGATCTTATAATAGGTCATATTTCCCTCCCCTTATAATAGGTCACATCTCCCTCTGCTGCTAGGTCTTAGAGCTAGGTTGATAAACAAGCGTGAGACTGTACAAAGGGGACTAATCACTCACATTGGCATAGTTGGTGAAATGGAATCAGAGCACGGGTGTTGGCAAGGTTCTCTGGAGGATGTGCCTGCCATGTTGAGTGTCAGGGAATCCCCTCCCTGGACAAGGGTTGGAGACCAACATAGGTCTCTCCAAACCAGTCTTATAGAAGTGCCTACAGATTATCCCTCTCATGTAGGGTTGGGGTTAGGATCAGGTATAGTGGGGCGATGACATGGGGAGAGAGACCCATCTAGCTCTCTACCCTCTTCCCTCACCAGCTTTCTATCTTTTATCACACATGGCATGGTTGGAAACAAATGGGCACCATATGGGAAGTTAGGGGCCAATTGCTGTCCAATGCTTCACCCACCTCGGTCTCCAGATCTAGATTCCAGTGTTCACTTCTGTTATGGGAGCCAGGGAACCGTAGATGTTGAAAGTATAGCTCTGGAGTCAGAGGGCCAATTTCAAATTCTGCCTCCATGCTCAATAGCTGAGTGGCCGCGGGTAAGAAATCTAGTCTCGTCATCTGTAAGGTAGGAACGAAAACACAGCTTGCCAAACACAGTTGTTACGGAGACACATTATGTAACTACTGTGAATCATCTGCCACAGAGCTTGACGCAGCAGTAGATGTTTGCTATGAAGAAATGCATCATGGTGGTTAAGAGTTTGGGCTTTGGAATAGGATATACTGGGGTTCAAATTCCAGCTCTTCCTGAGCCAGCTATGAAACCTTGGGCAACTTTCTAACTTCTTTAGTCCTTAATCTTTTTCTGTCTCCAAATGGGACAAATAATACATATAAAACTCTTTTTTTTTAATTTTTTAATATGTATTTATTTTTGAGAGAGAGAGAGAGCAAGCAGGGGAGGGGCAGAGAGAGAGGGAGACACAGAATCCAAAGCAGGCTCTATGCTCTGAGCTATGAGCACAGAGGCTCGAACTCACCAACCGTGAGATCATGACCTGAGGTGAAGTTGGATGCTTAACCAACTGAGCCACCCGGGTGTGCCCCTGTACATATCAAACTCTTAACACACCATTTAATATGAAGTGTGTGGTCTCTAAATGATTGCTCTAATTTCTTACTTTACTGCCGCCCCGGGAGAGAATGTTTCTCAAGTCAAGCAGGCAGGAGGAAATGCCTAAGAGAGAGTCCCCAGAGCTGCCAGCACTTTGGTAACAGGGGAACTGATGTCCATCTCTAACGTACTTTGGTAACACAGCCACTTAGATTTATTATTTTCTGTGTGCTCAACAATGAGCTAAGAGTTCTATATTTTTGTTTTACCTGGGACAAGGTGTGGTGGATCTTTTGGGAGCCACCAGTGCTGTATCAGTCTGGGTCCAGTCAGGAGACAGAAACCACATAGGGGTTTAAGCAATGGACGTGTAATATAAAGAATATTACGCGATGGTGAAAGAGTAACTATAGGATGTAAAGAGAGCCTTACAGGGCTACTCTCCCTACAGCTGAGGAAGGCTTCCCAAGGAAGGACAACCTCGGAAGGGGTCCACCTCTCCAAACTGTGGATCAGGCCTTATTGGAGAAAGATTCGTGGCAGCCCCTTGGACGGCAGAGAAATTTCCCGGTGCATTGGCCACAACTGCTCTTTGGTTGCCAGATAAGGATGAAGCAATCTGTGGGAGCACAGGTGAGTCACAACCTGGAAGGTGGGGCTGCGGACATGTAGAAGGAGTCAGGCAGCAATGTTAGATGGGCAGCACGGAACACACAGTGTCAGTGTTGGGAGGTTCATGGGAAGGTGATCACCAGGCTGGACAGGACTCTAAGGTCTCTGGGGGACCTCCTGGGCACGTAGCCAGGGAAGGGCACCATAGGATGTCCTACACTTGCCAAAACCAGCAGCAGAAGCCCCTTCTCCTGCAGAGTTCTCCCAGTATACCCTCTGCAGAGAAGGCTCACTGTAAAGGAAAGATGCTTATGGGGATTCTGCCCGTTATCACCCAGCACATATTCTTGGGTGAATTTGGAGCTGAAAAGTAGTAAGTTGATAACCAGCGGCATTTGAAGAAAGTTGGAAACACATACGTGTGGATACATATGTTCATGCATGTGCATATATGTGTACTAATCCACCCTGCTTGGTGGGGTGGGGGTGGGGGGCGGATACTTCTAGAACGTTCACAGACCCTAAGTGAAGAACACCACTCATGGTTCCCCACAGCCACAAGAAAGCCTCCATAAAGCACTGAACTAACTCTCCCGGGGAGGTGGGGCAAGGTGGCATGAAAGAATCGACCAAGAGACTTCCAAAACCCTGTCCTAGTTATGGAGGGTGACATTTCTTCCTCCTTCTCCATTCCCTTCTGTATTGGTCATGCACCCAAGGGAGACCTGAAGACTCCAGCAGGGCAAGGCCTGTTTTTTTTTTTTTTTTTTTTTTTTTTTTTTGCATATTCATTTCCCCCAACATCTAGCTAATCTGTCAGCTTGGGCACACAGAGGGCATTGTGCTCTGAACATCAGGCTTCCTGGGTTACTACACAGACTCAAGGCCAGTCATTTTCCTCCACCAACTAAACACCAAGCTACTTGTTGGGAGTGACAGACACCAGTTTCCATACTTTCTACTGTTCGTGGCACGCTAAGTTCCCACTCATGGCCCTGCTGAGAGTAAGGGCCCAGAGGCTGAAAAGTCATCTCTCGCCCTGCTCCAACCTCATCGAAAGGACTGGATGTTGGCAGTGGTCAGAGATGTCCAAAGAATGAAATCGATTCCATTAGGTGCTCAAATGTATGACGCATGAATGGAACCCTGCCTCCATCCCACATCTACCAGAACCAGAAGGGGGCCCAGGAGCCTGTGTGTTCTGAATAAGACTGCCCTTCCCCCAGCCACATCACCTTTGGTAGAGTGAAGAAGGCCTTAGGAGCTCCACATGTTGCTGGAAGGCCCTCATCTCTCCTCCCCAGGCTTACTCTTCACCACCATTATTTGCCTAGAGAGCATCAGGATCCATCTTATCTTTAAGGCTTTATTTTGATTTGCCTCAGTCGCTCCAAACAGTTCAGGCCCCCAGGCCATCCTTTATCTCCCAGACTGGAAAGACCTTATAGCTCTTTATGGCCCTCTCCACCCTTTATTTTTCCCCACAGCACCTGACAAATAGGCCGATTCACTCATGTGTTAGACTTCCCCAACTGAGGGTGAGGTGTCTTGTTACATTTGTTAACCGCTCTGCTCCCAGCATAGAAGATATCTGGCATATAGTAGGTGCTTAATAAATACATGTCCCAGGAATGCATGAACAAACAAAGCATCTCCGATGCCCTGTGTTTTGTGGGACTCAGTGTCCACTGCAGACCAGTTAGTCTTGTCACTACCTTCCCATCAAGGGCCTCAATTACAGCCCCCCTGCAACCCCCCTCTCCCCCCCCCCCCCCCCCCCCCCCAGTGGCTTATCACAACTCTCTGGCATTTTCAGAGCATGGGCTTTGGAGACACACAGGCTCGGGGTTGCATCCTGGTGCTGCCACCTGGAGGTTTTTAGCACCTCTATACCTCAGTTTTGCCTATTTGTAAAACTCGGACTTTGTGGTCAAGTGGATTAAATGGAAGGCTTGTGTAAAGGACTCCGCACAGCTCCAGGCACCCAGTTAAGTGCGCAGTAAAGGATAGTGGGCAAGCAGGGAGGCCACAGAGCAGGGTGGGGAGGCACAAAGAGGCTTCATCTGCCTTCCATCTGCTGTGGGTTGGTAGCGGATGCCTGGAGCCCTGTGCTAAAATGGATTCTGGGCAGGCACTGAGCTCAGGGGGGAGTCCTGCAATTGATTAATGATGTCTGCCATGGGCATGGGTGCTGGAGGGTGTGGAAGAACAAGGAGAGTAGCAGACCCAGGCCACACATTTGCCATCCTGATCTACAACTTGCGCCACGGCTCCTTTCCTTTTGTATGTCTTGACTGCTTTCAAGAGTAAGAGCTCCTCTCTTTCCAGGAGCTCTTCCCTGACCTCACAGTTCTTCACACGCCCCCACCCTGAAAAGGGTAAGGTTTGCTCCTCTGAGCCCCCACACGTTTTCTGTGCTGTTCCTTTGTTAGTCACCATATAGCATTTTGGATGATTTTTTTAACTTTCAGATCTCCTGTCTGTATATATGAGCTGAAAAATGCTTTCAGGGAAGGTTTTGCCTTTGAGAACGGATGTGGTAAAATGAACATGGTGCGCTGGAGTAGGAATCAGAAAATTTGACCTTGCTGTGTGAGTTTGAGCCCATTGGCTTGCCTCTCTGAGCCTCAGTTTCCCCGAATGAAAATGGGAACCTTGAGTAAGCTGCCTTCCCCGCCCACTGTATCGCAGCATTTCATAAGGCTCCGTAGAGAGTAAAAGCGTTCATGTTGTGGTTGCATACCCCTTGTGCTCTCCTTCTGTGGCTAAAACTGGAGCTTCTGCAGATATATGTTGATTTCAGCAAAGGAGTAGACAGAAGAGAGCCTCAAATGGGAGCAATATGCACTGTGGACGCCCTGACGGCAGTCTGGAGAACGGAAAAGCCAACTTTTCTCCCCTTGTGCTTGCAATTGGGGAAGAGTGAGGAGCCGGGAAAGGTAAATGCTGTCATCTGCTGGTCATTTCCTGTGTAGCAGCATCAAATTAATAGTTTTGCAAAGCTCTCGTTCAAAGTTAGCTAAGGACCTGGAGGGAGGAGGAGGCATTTGCTGAGCACCTACTGGTTATAAGGGACTATCTTCAAGGATGCTATGAACAGAGATATGACCCAGCCCTGGATGCTGCCAATAAGGAGGACACGGACCCCAGGGAGCCAGGGCCGCCTCCATGTGCCTGTGTGCCTCAAGCACACCCTTTGACCTCTCTGAGCTTCAGGTTTCTCAGCAGGTGCGTGGACTAGGATGGTCTCTAAGGATCTTGAAAGATGAAGAGAATATTACAGATGGGCACTGGGAAGGAAAGGAGGAGGGCATCAAGAGAAGCCCTTGGAAAGTCTGACAGATGTCCTCTTCCCTTGTGCCCATGTTTGTGACACCGTGGGCTAGGCTCCAGATCGCTAAGCACCTGCCCTCCTCTGACTTCTGTTCAGGGGAAGGGACAGTGGAGTCGGAAAGACTTCTTGAAGGAAGACTGGAACCAACGCCTGCGTTGTCCCCACCAGTTTTAAGAAATGGAACCATATGGTTGCCTCTGAAGTCATCCGTTATATGAATATATTATCATTTCTTTATACGTTCTGCTGTGGATGGCATTTGAATTGTTTCCTATTGTTCCCAGGCTTTTACTCCTTTGGACATCCTGTCTTATTAATCTGTAGGAGTTTAAAAATATATTTGAGATACAACTCTTTTATCATCTATGTATATTGGAAAATGTTTATCCCACTCTGTAGCTTGCCTTTCCACCTTCTTACAAATGTCTTTTGCAGGAGAGAAGTTATTAATGGTAATGCAGTTGTAGCAGGCAGACTTCTAAGATGACCACCATGCCCATCACCCTGGTATAATGTCCCCCCACTGGAGTTATGGAATATGATAGGTATCACTGGGGATCATGTTCTAGTCTGTGGCAAAAGGAATTTTGCAGATATGGCTGTGATTACTACTCAGCTGAGTATGAGTTAACCAAGTGGGATGTTATCCAGTTGGGCCTGACCAAGTCACATGGTCCCTTCAAGCCTGAGTCTAGAGATCAGAAACGGAAAAGGTCAGAGATTCGAAGCATGAGAGATTTGATGTCCCATTGCTGGCTTTGAAGATGGAGGGGCTCCATGGCAATGCAGATGGTCTCCAGGAAACTAACAGATCTTGATGGACAGCCACCGAGGACCCAAGGACCTCAGTCTTACAACCTCAAGGAGCTAAATCTGCCACAACTCCATGAGCTCGGAAGAGGACCCAGAGTGCCAGAGGACCCAGAGACCACAGCCCAGTCCATTCCTTGCTTTCGGCCTGTGAAACCCTGAGCAGGGAACCCAGCCATGCCGTGCGTGGGTTTCTGGGCAACTCATCTGTGAGCCAACAAATGGGCGTGCTTTTAAGCTCTGCTGAATTTATTGTGCAGCAATAGAAAACAAACACAGTGGTTGTATTTATCAGCATTTTCCTATATTTATCTCACTTTCTGAGTTAAAAAGATCATTCTCTACACCGAGGTCGTGAAGATACTCTTCTAAAATTGTTACAGTTTTGCTTTTTCACGTTTAAGTATTCCAACTTCCTCAAATTGATTTCTCCCCTTGCTGTGAAGTAGAGCTCGGACTCCATTATTCCCCACTTTCGATAAAAATTTGTCCTGAGACTACTTATTGACTAGTCCATTATTTCCTCATAGATCTGCAAGTGCAGTCTGGTCATGAAGGCGATTTCCGAACAAACGAAGGTCTGTGTCTGGCCTCTTTATTTTGTGTCATTGTTAATTTGTCTATCTTTGCAACAGAGCCACACTGTGTTAATTGCTATAGCTTTCTAGTAATTCTAGATGTCTGGTGAAATAACGTGCCCGTCTTGTTCTTCAATAGTGTCTTGGCTTTTGGCTCTTGCAAATAGATTTGAGACGGTTTATCAAATTTCGTAGGAAAACCCGTTAGGATTTATATCGGAATCATAATATTATATCTCTAAATCAGTTGGAGGAGAGATTGGCATCTTTAAGATACTGAATATTACAATCTATGCCTATGGTCTGTGCCTCCTTTACTTGTCTTCCTATCTTTCCTAAAGACTTACAATTTTTCCACTCAAACATCTTTCCCAAAATTTGTTTCTAGGTACCTTCTATCTCTTATTTCAACTATGAATGGCATCTTCTAAAAATACATCTTTTCTGTTTGTGACTGGTGAATGGAAATGCAAGCCATTTTTATATTCTCATTTTGTAGCCCACAACCTTGATAAATATTCTTATTCATTCAAATAACTCAGTTGTAGATTCTCTTTGGTTTGATTTCTTGAATGGGTATAAGACAATTCGGATTTGGTAATTTGTGTCTTTCAAGGAAATTCATTTCATCTACGTTGTCAAGTTTGTTGACATCAAGTTGTTTATAATATTCCTTTATTATCTTTTTAAAAATTTTTAATGTTTATTTAATTTAATTTTGAGAGAGAGAGAGAGAGTGCAAGCAGGGGAGGGGCAGAGAGAGGGAGACACAGCCTCCGAAGCAGGCTCCAGACTCCCAGCTGACAGCACAGAGCCTGATGCGGGGCTCGAACTCATGAACCATGAGATCATGGCCCAAGCCAAAGTGGGATGCTCAACCGACTGAGAGAGAGTGAGTGAGAGTGAGCATGTCAGCAGGGGAGAGGGGCAGAGGGAGAGAGAGAGAGGATCTTAATCATGTCCTACACTCAGTGCAGAGCCTGACACAGGACTTAATCCCACGACCCTGAGATCATGACCTGAGCCGTAATCGAGAGTTGGAAGCTCAACCGACTGAGCCACCCAGGTGCCCCCTTTATTATCTTTTTAATATCTGTAGGGTTTAATTGCTATCTTCTTTTTATTCCCAATATTGGTAATTTTGATCTCTTCTTGATCAGTCTTGCCAGAATTTTTTGGTTTTGTCTTTGCTCAAGTTTTATCTATTTTCGCTGTGTTGTCCGTGAGTTTTTGGTTTTGCTATCCGGTTGCTCTGTTTACCTGTGACGATTAGGGGAGATTTAAAAATGATGTCATTGTCATCATTTTCCTACAACCTCACACTTTGATTTTTGAAGTGTATTTCAATGGGTGTAATTCTGTGTTGGCAGATTTTTTTTTTTTTTTTTTTTTTTTTTTTTTTTTTTACTTTCAACACTTTAAAAGTGTCATTCCATGGGCTTCTGGGGATGAGATTTCTAAGTATGTATAATATATGGTAAGTCAATAAAGAAGAAATTATTGACTCCAAGGAAATTTTTTATATGTACAAATTAGGAAAAATAATCATGGTATACTTCAAGATATATTATAATATATATTATATCCACAACCTAGTGATCCTTTTTTTTATACAAATGCTTGTTCTGTTTTTGGTTACCTCTCGGAGGACTGAAACACTACCTCTCTCCACAATGTTGTAGGAAATTAATTATGTGGAATAATTTTCAAAAATTTGGAAGGAGGGACTATGTAACACTTATTATAGCATCTTATTGTTCATTTGCTTATTTATGTCTTATTTTAGGCTCTCTGTTGGTAGGGAACATATCTTTTTAATTTTTTTTCTTTTGGTGAAGCCTTAATATATTTAAAAAAAATCTTCGTGTCTTCTGGAACTAGTATGTACTGGAAGCATGTTATTTCTTTGAATTAACGATGACACGTGGGTATTGAGATCACGTAAGGTGAAAGGGAACTAACGTTTCTTGAGCACCTACTGTGTGTCCAAGATTATGGGAGAGTGTCTTGGAATTTGGTTGAGGTTGAGGATAGAGACAGGTGACAGAAATGTTCAGAGCGGGCCTTCAAAGGAGGGGAATTTGCTGTGTTTTGCTGGCCATGGAGTATGTTCTTCTCCACCTAGGAGTCACAGGGGAAGGTGTAGCCTTCACTGGTCAGATGTGGGGCTTAGTGACCAAAACCCTTGTGAATTGTGCTGGTGCGCAAAATCAAGATCCGCATGGAGGGTGGATTAGACACGAAGTGCCTGGAGAAAAGAAGGTTCAGGAGGACACGGTTTTTACTGAAGTCTTTGAAAGGCTGCTGTGCTGTGTGGAAGATGGCGCAGACTTGTGGGAAGGTCACGGCTGTGTCCTGTGGGCAGAAATGTGAGGGAGACAGATTTTGCTTCGAGTGTGTCATTACAGCATGCCATTTGTAAATAGAGTGGACTGCGTCAAGAAGCACCGAGCTCCCCGTCTCTGGAAGTACACAAGCAGAACTCGGCTGGCCATCATGACATGACTCTTGCATTAAGAAGGATGTTGGGGCGCCTGGGTGGCTCAGTCGGTTAAGCGTCCGACTTCAGCTCAGGTCACGATCTCACAGTCCGTGAGTTCGAGCCCCGCGTCGGGCTCTGGGCTGACGGCTCAGAGCCTGGAGCCTGCTTCAGATTCTGTGTCTCCCTCTCTCTCTGTCCCTCCCCTGTTCATGCTCTGTCTCTCTCTGTCTCAAAAATAAAATAAAACGTTAAGAAGGATGTTGACAGCTGACTCTGGGGTCCCTACGCTTTTGACTGAGGCTGAGAAAGGCAGTCTCGTCACCTCAGGTTCTCAGCCAATTCATTCAGGCGCTGAGATAGCCATTTTTGATTTAATAGAAGGTGTTCAGACCAACACTTGGGTGTCACACGGCACATCTAGAAAGAGAGACAGTAGGAGAAGCAGAATCTATAGGGAGAGAAGAGGGAGAGGGATTGCTGCTGATGATCCAGAGCTTAGACACCAAGAGTCAGTAACACTCCATCTGGACCAGCTGTTTATACATCACTCTCCCTTAAGGGCTGTATCCAGTAGGGTCTCTACAGGACACAGAGTCACCTCGGGTGACACCCGTGAAGAAGCTGTAATAGATTACTGACAGAGATGTGGGTGGGGGAGGGAAACAGGCAGGAAATGGAGAGGCTCCAGAGACTAGCCACAGTGGGAAGCCTTTACTACCCCCAGGCTGCTGGGATCAGAAGAGGAAACTGTGTTCTGGACCCCTTGAGAGCCGGAGCCATGGAGGAGGGGTCTCCTGAGGGAACTGCCATCATGGAGGTCACATCTGCCAATGGAGACATGTTTGTGAGGAAGGAGAGGAGCCAGGGAGGAATACCCCTGGGGCTTGCTCCTCTTGTCCTCCAGAAACCCCCCCCCGGGCCTCCTTTTGGTCAAGCTGATCAGAAACCAGAGGCAGAGGAGCCAGGAAGACTCAGTCTACAAGGATGAGCCTCCCCAAGTTCATAGCAGAAAGGGGAAGAGAGACATGGGGGGAGGGAGGGGTGACAAACAGAATGGCCAGCGAGAGGGCTCCTTTCCCCACCCTTTGGGGCAGAGGCTACGGGCTGCCCCACGATCTCCTGGACCAGAATGCAGACACATCAGAAGATGAGGGCAGGACCTCAACAAGACAGAGAAACTAGAATGAGTGAGCCTGGTCCCCAAAGCCCCAGGACTGCTGCCCTCTCTCCAGAGGGTACCATTAGGATTGTTACAGGAGAGAGACCCAAACAAAGCAGTGCTGGCTCAGAGCTGCCAACCTGGGCCCCCCACCCAGACTATTACAACCTTTGGTGGCTTTTGACAAGGACAGAGTCCCCATTTTCCAGGAAGCTTTAAGAGCCTCCTGCATGTTTTTACAGCATGCCACAGGGATCTAGTCACCTTCTTGCCTAGGACCCCCAGCTCCGAGACCGCTCAGAGCAACTGCAACCTTGCACTAAGAAGCTCTCTTCCAGCGCCAGCGTCCTTCCAGCGCTTTCTGCAGAGTGCTGGTGTCAGCCCCGAGCAGGGTGGGCAGGCCGCGCCTTGGTGATGCTGTAGCTCTCTGTCTCTCCTCCTCAGCTGGGCTCTCTGCCCTGCCTTGGCGTCCTCGCCATCCCCAACCTCTCTGCCCTGCACAGCCCACGGGAGAATGACGGCTGGCAAGAATCACTTCCTGCCGGGTGCCGAGATGAGAAGAGATGGCCCGCGTTGCAAGCACCATCTCAATTTCTCTGTGACTCCAGTGAGCCTCCCCCTAGAAGCAGCAGGGGAGACAGAAGAAAAGAAGATAGGTTCCCCCCACCCACCCCCCAAGCCTCCTGCCTTGGTTAGGCAACAAAGCCTGTACAATTTGCCCAAATTACTGGCAATCCTATTTTGTATGGTATTTCTTCAAGTTGCAAAGCAACTTCACACGGAATTTCACCCCGGCGGCGAAGTTTGGCAGAAGCAGATTCCATTCCCATTTTGCAGGCGGAGAAACTAAGGTTTAGAGGAGGACGGTATCTTACCCAGTGACACACACATGTACCCAGTAGCCAACAGGCTAGGAGTGAAACCTGATTTCTGGTATTTATGCCAGAGGACCTTCCCCTTGTCCCAGAGAGCCCCACGTGATGAAAGAAAAGGTCCCTCATGAGTGGGCATTTTATGAAGTGACACATAGAAAATTCTGACCTTCTTCCTCTGTGCTGCCTTGGAACAGAGAGACAGTGGGTGCCCGATGGATTCCTCATCGGGGCCAGTCAGGAGGTCAGAACCCGCCCGGCTCCGTAAGTGACAGAGAAAGTTTTGGACAGCTAGTCTAGGTGCTCTCGGCCTGTGCTTTATGTACAACAAAGTGTTTTGAGGGGCCGGGGGTGGCCTGTGTGTTTGTGGCAGTGGGTGGCTATACGAGGTGGGTCTGTGATGTGCGGTTATGAGTGTGTTTGTGTAGACCTGTGCGTGTGTGCGTGTGTGTGTGTGTGATGGGTCTGTGGCGTATTGTGCGTGTGTATACGGCGTGTGTATATGTGCTGTGGGTCTCCGCTGTGTGGCATTTGTCTATGTGAGTGTGCACAGGGGGTCCTTCGGAGTCTGGCGGTGCAGTACGCGTGGGTATGTGTGTGGTGGGCATGTTCTCATCGGGTGGATGGGTGTGTGCTGTGCCACATGTGTGAGTCTGTGCGGTCCAGTGTGTGGGAGCGCGTGTAGGAGGGGAGGGCAGGTCTGGGACAAACACCATGCCTCTCGAAGCACCCGTGTTGTGGCTGCCCCGCCCCCCCCTTGCCACGTGGCTCGGCGTGCCCAGCGAAGGCCTGTGTCAGTGTGTGTCCACTGGGGTTCTTTTGTTTTAAATAAGGCCCAAATGCTTGGCACGTGCGGGGGCTTCACGCTGGCCTCATCCCGACCGCGGGTCTCCCTCTGGGCCCACCTGAGCTCCAGGGGCTCTTACACCTGCAGGAGAGCCTCCTCCCTGCCCAGGACAGGGAGAAGCTGTTCCCCTAGCTTGACCCAGAATAGCCATGTCAACAACTCTATGTCCCTCCCACCCCTGCAAAAAGTCAGAACTAGCGCCAGATGCCGGCCATCTCCAACCTTAACCTTGCTTGTGGGGGCTCGGGTGGTGGGGGGGGTCCGGAGGCCTCTTCAGCTGTTTTCCTCCCTGGGAAGCCTGTCCAGACCTCCCTCATTCAGCCTGCAGTGCTTGCCCCCTCCGCCCCACCGCAATCCTGACCCCTTCACGGATGTCTCCTTTTTCTCTTTTGTCAGCGTAACACTTGCACCTTCTAATGCTGCTTCCTTTATAGCCAGTGTGCTCCCTCTTGGTCCCCCTCAGGGGAACATAAGCTCCCTGAGGGCAGGGATCCGTTTTATCTTTCATGTGCCTGGAGGAGCCTGCCCGGCATTCAGAAGGGGCTGGAAAAGTATGTGTGGAAGGAAGAGGGGAAGGCTGGTGGGCGGGGCTTAGCCTCAACATTCCACCTGGGCTTGGGCTGTGGTGAGGGTATGGGGGTAGCTCCCTTCCTCTTGCTGTCCCCCCACTCACCACCCAGGGACAGCAGGGGGCCAGAGGACAGCCTCCGGGGCCGAGGCTGGGAGGCCTGTCAACTCGGCAGCCACCTGGCCTGATGGAAGGCACAGCTGTGCGTGGGGGGAGGGGGGAGGGAAGAAGAGCGTGTTGGGTTTCTAGGGACGGAACTACTGCCTGGGATGCACTTAATTTAGCCTAAGTCCGGGGAGGTGGGCAGATTAAGGCACGTTGCGTGTAGTTCTTTCCCGGAGCTGGGGACCGCGGCCAGGAGCCAGGTTTGGTTTAAGTGTGTTACTGGCCAAAGGGGCCCGAAGCCAACCGCAGAGACGGGTGAGGTAAACACCCACTTGGGTCAGTCCTTCCTCCAGCAGCACAGGACAGCCTGACCTCGCCTTCCCCAGGGCCACGTTGAGCCAGAGGAGGCAGTATGCCTGTCTCCCCTCGGCGTCACAGCCTGCAACTCCCTTCCGTAGGTATGGTTGGTCTCATTGGGTTCCGCAACCACCTGCCAGGGAGATAAAGTTTCCATTTTAAGGATGGAGAGGGAAGCTGCTAGGGCAGAATAGGCTTGCAGGGGCCGTAGGGGGCAGCTGGAACAAGGGCCCCAGCTCCAGCCCTCGCTCTTCCGTCCCCTGCCCATTTGATGGAAGGAGACCGACCCACTCATCTCCTTCCCCACTGTAGAATGGGCCCACAGGGGAGGCAGAACATCCCCTCCAAGCCTGCACTCAGGCGCCACGCTGATGTCAAGAAGGCAGAGCGAGCCCAAACTGGGAATCACAAGATCTGGGTTTGATCCCTGGTGCGGCTGCAGATTGGGCAAGCCACTGCTGATCCCTGGGACTGTTTCCCCACCTAAACAGGCCAAGCCCTGTCCAGTTGATGGTGTTCAGGAGGGCTTTGGTGGGAGCTCAGGCACATTAGGCTTCATACATCACAGTATGTGATGGAGCTTCAGAGGCTCCCACGGGGGCTCGTTCTCACCCTTTTCCTCCTTCCCACTTTCCTTCTCTTCCCATCTCCTTGTCCCTCAGCCCCAGGGCCACTGGATCTGAATAAAGGCCAAAGCAAGTCAGACTCTCCAGGACGCACTGCCCAGCCGCTGCCCCGGCAAGCAGGTGATGTGCTCCTTCGCATTCATAGTCCCCATGAGAGGACTAACACTTTATGGGGAGTTGGGACTCCCTGGTTGGGACTCTGCTCACCCCAAGGGTTGATTGATGATGGAGGGGCTTTTGGCTTTTGCTGCTGTGCACTCTGACTTACTTCACTTAGCGTAATACCCTCTAGCTCCATCCACATTGATGCAAGTGGCAAGGGCTCATTATTTTTTACGGCTGAGTAATATTACAGTGTGTGTGTGTGTGTTTGTGCGCGCGCGTGTGTGTGTATATACACAACTTCTTTATCCATTCTTTTATGGATGGATAGTTGGGTTACTTCCATATCTTGGCTCTTGTAAATAATGTGATAAACATAGGGGTGCATGTATCTTTTTATATTAGTATTTTTATATTCAATGGGTAAATACCCAGTGGTGGATAATATAGTAATTCTATTTTTAATTTTTTTTAATTTTTAATTTTTGGAGGAACCTCCCTACTGTTTTCCATAGTGGCTATACCCCACCAGCAGTGGACAAGGGTTCCTTTTTCTCCACATGCTCACCGACACTTGGTTATTTCTTGTTGCTTTGATTCTGGCCCTTCTGACAGGTGTGAGGTGACATCTCATTGTGGTCAATTGATTTAAATTTCCCTGATGATGAGTGATGTTGAGTATCCTTTCATGTGTCTGCTGGTCATCTCTGTGTCTTCTTTGGAAAAATGTCTATGCAGGTCCTCTGCTCATTTTTTCTTAATGTGTATTTACTGTGAGGGGGGAAGGGGCAGAAAGAGAGGGAGAGAGAGAATTCCAAGCAGGCTCCATGCCGTCAGCACAGAGCCCAAGTTGGGGTTCGATCTCACATCATGACCTAAGCCAAAATCAAGAGTTGGGTGCTTAACCGAAGGTGCCCTCAAGCTGTTTGTGTTTTTGGTGTTGAGTTGTATGTAAAGACTTGATTTTCAGCCTGGTTCATGATAAGCACCCAACACGAGGTCACTGCTGGAATTACTATTATTATTAGAGCCCCTATCTCAAGATGTCAAAGCTGAGGCTCAGAGTTGAGGTGACCTTTCCAAAGTGACCCAGTTGGTATTGAAGGATAATTGGGGTCATGACTATTTCAAGCCAAAATGTAGACTTTGAAACACAGGAAGAGGGCAGAGGGCAGTTCTTTGAGGAAATGGGGGTGCCTAGTTGGTTATGGGGGGTCCTGCGGGCACCTGGACCTGAGGCTCTGCAGAAGGGCAGTCCTGGCTAGGACACAAGACACAGGACATGGGGACATCACAACAGAGGGACAGAGGGAGGATGGAGGTGTTGGGAAGGGGAAGGCCCCAGAGGCAACACAGGTGTTTTTCTCACCTGGAAAATGAAGTGATGACACCGTCGCTGGAAGCAGGTCTAGCAGCCGGCCCCGAATCAGAAGCAAGCACCAGTAGTGGGCACAGGCTTCTGGGAGCCTCAGGCAAGACCAGCAGTCTTAGAGTCAGTGCTGCCCCCCTGGACCGGGGTTTGGGGCCCTGCCCATCCCAGAAGCAGCCCCCAGGGGCCCCAGCATCTCAGCAGGATTACTCGTCCAACAGCCTTGTCTGTCCAATGGGGAAGCTGGGGCCCAGATGGACGATAAGTGACCTGCTCAGGGTCCCTCTGCAGAGCCACGTTGGAGCCCAGATCCCATTCTCTGTCCAACGCTCCCGCATTACCCCACACCAAAAACCTAGATGGGGAGAAGCAACAGGGAGCTCTGGGGACCCGGTTCTCTAAAGACCCCAGGTCTCCAGTCCCTCCTAAGACTTCTCCCCTGTCCTGGGATCCCACCATTAGAGACAAGTTCCCTGGGAGGAAAGGACAGCTCTTCATATTTGGACTTAGTTTGTAATTACAGGCAGAGATTGCATAGAGTCAAAATTACCCTTGAAAACAGCTTAGGAGACACCTGGTGGACCCCTCCACACAGTCCTTCAACAAACCCGTGACGGCAGGCGTTCCCCCGCCTTGGCTCAGAACCCGGTTTCTTTGGTGGACACCAACTTCGGTGGATGAGGTCACTCATGAAAAGTCCCCTTATGTTCATTTGGAATCACTCCCAGCACAAAAAGGGACAGTCCTATGCCAGGGACTGGGGACCTGGCTGAGAACGACAGATTCTGCCACCCCATCACACGCTCCATCCCAGCACACTGGGATGGTGGGGTCCCCCCCACTAGCTCAATCAGGATCTCCTCGGACTCAACCCTGAAAGGGCATACACACATCTGTGGCTGATGTGGGCTCAGTATCCGGATGGGGATAAATCACGCAGTTGCCCTGCATGCTCCCGGGCAGGTGACTGATCTGGTCCTTACCAGGCCCCATGGTTGGCTGGAGAAAGGGCATAGTGGGCTCAGAGGTCATCAGAACATCAAAACTGGGACCAAACCCTGGCTTTGTCATTTCCTATTTCCATGAATAAGTCAAGATTCTCACCCTGTCTTCTCCACTTCTGTATTTGTCAGAGAGAAAAAGTGAGATGACGGAGGATAAAATAAAGCAAGCTTTTCATGTAACAAGCATCCAGAAAATGGTAGTGAGCACACACACGAGCACGTGCACCCACATGCACACCCCTCTGCTGGGGGTGGTGATGATGGGGTGATGATGGGGAAGAGAGGTCAAAAGGCCAGCACCTCAGGAGGCAGTTGGAAGAGGCAAGCAGAGACTTGGGGGGAGGAGGAAGCTGGGGAGGCTTAGAGGTGGGGTTGCTGTTGAACTAAGAGGCCCCAATTCCAAGCCTAGTTCCGCTCCACCACACTGGCTAGAGTTTATCTTGAAAAGCCCACCCAGCCAGGGAGCAGAGGGGCAGACAAAAATCCGAGCATCAAAGCTGGGCCCGAGGTTTTCCGCCAAACGAAGAGCAGCAGGAAATGTGTCCCCAAGTTGAAAGGCCCCCAAAACTTCGTGGGTCTGAGCTCCTTAAGGCTTCAGAGAACTGGGTCGAGTGGCTGGGAGACGTCTGGATTCTGTCCAGACCCCTGGCTAGCGCTGCTCCGCTGTCCATTTGACTCATGTCGGGGGAAGAGAGAAGAGAAAACAGAGGCAGGGAGGGGAAGCCACGCAGCTGTTCCTGAGCTGGGGGCCTCGGAAATTTGAGCCGAGCCACAGGCAGCCGGCAGGCAGGAGAGGGCCTCTTGGAAGCCTACTTCTGAGGCTCTGGCCCAGCCTTGCCAGCAGCCTCGGGATTAGCTCAGCAGCCTTCTCTGAGCTCTGAACATCTGCAACCTAGAGTCCACTTCCTTCTTTCCCAGCCCCATGGGGCAGCCCCCTGGAATGGGGACTGGGGGGGGGGGGCAGACAGCTGCGACCTGGAAAAGGGAGGGTGGGGGGCCCCTGGCTGGCCTAAGACTTGGTTTAGGGCACAGCAGTGGAATAGGAATCACCTGGGGCCTCATTCCAGAAATGCTTTCCCCTTTCCCCATCTTGGGAGCCTGAAGAAGGAGGTGAGGGGGAAAGGAAGGGAAATAGTATCTGCACAGACCCACTGGACACCAGGGGGATTCTGGGTACTTTACTTGATACTTAAAACTATGTCAAGGTCGGTCTTGTTATTTCTGTCCTTCGTTTGAGAAAAGGGCTCAGAGAGGTTAAGTAACTTGCCCACAGTAACCCAGTTAAGTTAGTAGCAAAGTCCAGATTCAAAGCCAGGTCAGTCTAATTCTAAATCCTGAGCCTTCTCTTTATCCAGGGCCCAAAGAATTAGGACCAGGCAGGTGGGAACAGAATCGGTGGCTGGGACTACCTCATCTACCTGATGAAGGCCCAGTGGAACCATTGGCTGCATCACTAGGGGAGGGCACTGAGGACGAGGGAGGAGGCAACAGGCTTTGCCAATTGCTCCTGGACTATTGTGCCCGGTTCTCACATCGCGATGTGTCCAGAGGAAAAGAGCAGGTAGGTAAGAAGTCAGCTAACCAAGTCATGGGAGGCTCAGCCGAAAAAACTGGGGCTACATAACTTAGCGAAGACTTGGGGGAGGCTGGGTTGTTGCTGGCCCCGAGCAGATTGACTTGCTCTGTGGGACCCAGTCAGCCAGGATAGGCGAGGCATTGCTGCTGTAACGAACAATCCCCAAATCTCAGGCTTACCCAGCTAAGACTTATTTCTTGCACCCAGCACAGATCAGGGCAGTTTTGAGAGGGGGGCTCTGCTCGTCCTAGTCACTTGGGGGGGGGTCCAAGCCAAGTGGGTTTTCCTCCAGACAGACATGAGCCCCCCAAACCCTGCAGCATAGGAATGTGGTGAACTTTACACTGCCTTTTAAAGTGTCTGTTCACATTTCCTTGGTTAGAGGAAGTCATGTGGGAATACCTAATTTCAGGAGGCCAGGAAGTACAATCCTACCCAGTGCCCAAGAGTAGGCAGAAATGTTTGACGGGCAGCACCAACAACTATCTCAGGCCCCAAAGGGGTGACTGAGTGTGGGTGGATGTACTCAGAAGTCAACCTTAAGTTCATTTAAGCATGATCTTCCTGGGAAAATAGTGAGTACCCGCCAATAGATGTGTGCAAACCAAGGCAGGATAGGTGCCCTGCAGGAAGGCGGGGGAAGAGACTCCCCTGTCACTGGGGTGATGGGAGGTGGCCTGTGTGGCAGTAAAGAGCAGTAGTGGTTGAGACCTCGGGCTCTGAAGCCAGAGGTTCCTGATTTCAAATCTCGTTCTTGTCTTACTGTGTCACTTTGTGCAGATCACCTAACATCTCTGGACTCCAGTCCACTCCTCTGTTACATGGGGGCATAATAACTCCATAGATTGTTGTGAAGGTTAAATGAGATAATATATGTAAAGCCTGTAGCACACCACACCTGGCACATGGGAAGCTCTAATCAAGTCAGCTGCTTTTACTGTTAAGTTCATTTTCCCCCTGAGATCCTATGACCCACTGCTCAAGGAATCTTTGGCAGTGTACTTTCTGGGCCTGTCACGTCCCTAAGACATTAGTCAGTGGCCAGGGCAGGGTTGGGAGGGTTCTGTGTGCTGGCTGAGCAGGCTGATCTTTCTCCACTACTGTCATGTGGTCTATGGAGGTAGGGTGCTTTCTGGAGCCTTCTCTAACCCACCCCTCCTCCTGCCTTGGAGCCTGACTGCAAAGCATTTACTCTTTTCAGTTCAGCCCCCAATCTGCCCTGATAACCACTGAGCTAATGTATGTCTCCATGAGTTTGCCTTTTCCACAATGTCATATAAATGAGCCTGACAGTAGGTAGCCTTTCTGCTGTCTCTTTAAAAACAATTTTTTTTCATGTTTATTTATTTTGAGAGAGAGAGAGAGAGAGAGAGAGAGAGACTGTGTGCACATGAGCGGAGGAGGGGCAGAGAGAGAGGGAGAGAGAATCCCAAGCAGGTTCTGTGCTGTCAGAGCAAGCCCCCTGTGGGGCTGAAACCCACAAATTGGGAGGTCATGACCTGAGCCGAAACCAAGAGTTTGAGGCTTCACTGACTGAGTCACCCAGGCGCCCCTCTGCTGTCTCTTAATTAATCTACTTTATTGAAGTTGAGTCCTAATGGATGGGAGATTTCTGACTCCCCTTCCCCTTCTCCCTGGCCAGCTATGTCGCTGGTATTTGTCCCTCGGTTGCTGTCTTTGTACCTCTAACTGCAGTCCATAGACCTTCAGCTGTCGACAGTATCCCTAAGGCTCCCCGCTTCATGAGACAAAGCGATCAGTGTTTGCATAAGCTTGAAAACGACTGTTGTAGAGACATCAGGAAGAGGTGTAGCCAAGGGAGATCGTGCGTTTCAGAAATGAGCACTGCAGGAGCGTAGAAAGGAGGAGTAAGTCAGGAGAGGCTTCCTGGAAGAAGCAAGGTTTGAGGGGAGCCTTGTCCGCTTACTTTTCCGGGGGCTGCTGCGGGTGCTCTCTGGGTCTGTGAGCCCTGACCTGCAGTACCTGATCACAGACACCAGGGGGGAGACGAGTGGCTTTGCTGGGACCTCCTCTGCTCTACGGAAGGTAGGCAGCTCAGCTCTCCCCACCCCCATCCCTTAAAGCAGGGGGAGGTGGAGTGACCGCAGGCTCTCAGCTCTCAGCCCTTTACCCCGACAGAGGCTTGAATCCGTGACTGCCGTCTGAGCTGTAGTTTCCAGGCCCTCTGAGCATTGATACTGTCTCATCTGTACTCCCAGTTCTGAAAGTGTGGTCACTGGAACCCTCACGTGGGCATCAGCTTGTTAGACGTAGATTCCTGGGCCCTGCTCCCCAGCTCTCATCAGGAGATGGGGCCCGGGAATCTGCATGTTTAGTATTCAGCCCACCTTCCTCATACACAGGAAAGACTGAGCACCTCAGTCAGGCTTGTCGTGATCTTAGCCCGTCAAACCTCTTCATGTTTTCTTCCTCGTTTCCGCAGCAGTTTCTAAATAAAGGGTCCCTGACTGGGGGAACATGGAATATTTGAAACCTGGAGATTCACAGGTCATACCACCATGTTAAAAGCTCTGTGGTAAAGAAGACTGCGTGACTTTGTTAAACGTAGCATTCCCCAAATTAACCTACCCTCAGGCCAGACCTGACTCTTGCCTCCGTAGTCCCTGGGGACATCATGCATTTTGCCACTTCTATACCTCCCCTTAACTCTCACGTGGACACACAGGCTTCAACTGACTCCTCCTTCCCCAGGAAGGCCTCCCAGATCTCTAACACTGCCCACCCCCACCCCCACCCCCAGGGCTGGGGCGTCTCAGAGCTCTGGCAAATAACTCCACTTTATATCTTCTCTTTTGTCACTTCCTGGATGCTCTGCTGTGCCTATCTTAGTGTAACAAAACTTATCCCCTCCCTTCATTCTTGGGGAGAAGTACAGGCACAGGACCTCCTGGAGGACATCTCCGAGAGAGGAAAAGACCAGGCTCATTCCAGTCCTGCACAAGACAAGCCCATTCTGTAGCCAAAGCCCCAGCATGCTGGCCCCCGGTCCCTTCCCAGTTCACCATCTCAACAATCAAGGTTGCCCTGGCTCACTCGCACATACCCTGGGCTGGCCTCCAGAGCAGCGAAGGTAACCGCTAGGAGAGGACCTAAGGGCATTGCCCCGGAAGTCTGAGACCGCCAGGATTCCCATTCTCCACCCATTTATTTAGCCCGGTCGCTCCTGGCTTTTGGATTTCAAGGGCCTACAAGCAAACCCACCCCCACATTCCCAATCTAGAAGACTATATGAGGTTCCTAACTGTTAATATTTCCAAGAAACCCATTAAAATATTATCTGACCTGCACTTCAGTTTTCTCAAAAATGTTCCTGGAGCCTTTACATGGGAATCACTCATCATTTAAAAAAAAAAACATTTTTTAATGCTTATTTATTTTTGAGAGAGACAGAGCACAAGCAGGGAAGTGGCGGGGGGGGGGGGGGGGGGGGACACAGAATCTGAAACAGGTGTCAGCACAGCCCGATGCAGGGCTCGAACCCACGAGCTGTGAGGTCATGACCTGATGCTTAAGTCGGATGATTAACTGAGCCATCCAGGTGCCCCGGGAATCACTCATCATTTAATAAAATGATCAAATACAAATTTTAAAGGGGCAACTGGGTGGCTCAGTCCATTAAGTGTTTGACTTTGGCTCAGTCACATGTTTACTGTAAATGTTGAAATGGGCCTTGAGCCTGTGGGCAATTGGAGACACCGCCCTTTGGGCCGCATGGTTAGATGCTGAAGGTTGGGAACCTGCATGGTGGGTGGAAGGAAGGGAGGAATTGTAGTAAAATGCTTTCCTAGAGATAAGCCCAAAGAAGGTCATGATACAGCGATCCTATTTCTGAACAGCTGACCCAGGAAGCAACAGGCTACCTGACAGTCGGAGACCGTGGAAAGAAGAGCGCGTGGAAAGAAGAGTGGCAAGAAATTACGGAGAGATCCTTTTAAACTGGACAGAGGAAAGATGTTCTCGGAATCAGAGATGCCCAAATATAGAAAGTGAGCTTCTCATTACTGCACACAGATGTTGAATCATCATTAGCCTGGGAGGTGATGGAGAGGATTACTACATTTGAGTAAAAATAAGGAAATTAAGTAGAAATAATGAAAGTCATTTTACGTTTATAGTACTTGACATTCATTAAGTTGTTTTGAAGGGGCCCCCGGGTGGCTCAGTCAAAAAAGCGTGCAATGCTTGATCTTGGGGGTGTGAGTTTGAGCTCCATGTTGGGTGTGGAGCCTACTAAAAAAAATAATAAAATTTAAAAAATAAAATTAAAACATAATAAGTTTATTGGGGCGCCTGGCTGGCTCAGAAGAGCGTGAGAATCCTGATTTCCGAGTCATGAGTTTGAGCCGCATGTTGGGTGTAGAGATTGCTTACAGTTAAAGAGAAAAATCAAGTTTAAAAAAAAAAAAAGTTGTTTTGGTACAACTGAATTAAAAAAATTTTTTTAAATGTTTTATTTATTTTTGAGAGCGAGAGCGAGAGCGAGAGAGAGAGCGAGCATGAGTGGGGGAAGGGCAGAGAAAGAGGGAGACACACAGAATCTGAAACAGACTCCAGGCTCTGAGCTGTCAGCACAGAGCCCGATGCGGGGCTCAAACTTGGAAACGACGAGATCATGATATGAGCCAAAGTCAGACGCTCAACCAACTGAGCCACCCAGGTGCCCCGGTACAACTGAACTTTTAAATAGTTTTGGGAGGTAGATAAAAATCATTCTGATTTCAGGTTCAAGATAGCACATTGAGGACACACAGCACTGACCGAAACAGATAAAAATGCCTGCCTGGTGGAGCTTACAATCTAGAAATTCCATAGATTTTATATCATCCTTGTGATACTAGAACTTAGGGATAGGACAAAATAAGACAATGCAAGGAAGGGGGCACCTGGGTGGCTCAGTGGGTTAAGTATCTGACTCTTGATTTCAACTCGGGTCATGATCTTGTGGTTTGTGGGATTGCGCCTCACGTCTGGCTCTGCGCGGACAGTGTGGCACCTGCCTTGGATTCTTTCTCTCCCTCTCTCCATCTCTGCTCCTCCCCCACTCACGCTCTCTCCCTCTCTCTCTCAAAATAAATACATAAACACTAAAAAAAAAAAAAAAAAAAAAAAAAGGCAATGCAAGGAAGAAAGGCAATTATCGACTCCAGGGAAAAAAGGCAAGAAAAACAATAGAGGCAATGTAATTATAGCATACTTTTGATTCCATAATAAATGATATTAATATAGTCATAACAATATAAATGCTATTTTTGATGTTTTAAAACAACTTGTAGACGATGCATAGAAACTTAGTGATGATTAAAGACAGATACCAGTGTTAATCATCTTGACAATATAAAAAAATACATGTAGAGTCCATGGAAGACTGGAGTTGTGGGGGACAACGAAATAAAAACTAGAGGAGTTAATAGTCAAATTCTCAGAGTTGTTGAGCTACTGAATAAAGTTGAGAAAACAAGAAATAGAAGTATAGGTACAATGTTTCAATGTTCAAATGTAACCACTAGAAGACAGAATTAGATGATGATGATAGATAAATAGATGAGAGATGGATAGGTAGATAGATAGATAGATAGATAGATAGAACAGAGAAGAAGGACAAAGGAGGGAGTTTCTGTGAACCAAATTCTTTTTTATCACACCATGAAGTCAAGAGACTACCTAAAGTTGGCAAATCAAGAAACAGATCCATAAACATTTGATTTAGATTTTTAGAGGCTAACCACCTAAATAAACAAAAACATAAATGATTAAAAGAGTTTGCCTTGGGGAGGTAAGTCAGAGGGAGGGAGGACTGGACCAAGAAACTTGTTTTTTATCACACACATGTATGTAACATATCTTTTTTTTTTTTTTAAGAACACAATGTAATATATTCTTTTCATATTGTTTTTTAAAATTCAAAACTACCCTCGTCATTAAAAAGGTGAAGAAACTGAGGTTCTGAAGAGGAGGTGACTTTCCTTAGGTGATAACACTAGGAAGGACCAGGAATGGAGGCCATATTTCATGACACCCGGTCCTCTGAGCTATATGGGGCTGTTCCAAGCAAGAGTTCTTTCTCACCCTGCCTCTATGATTCACCATCCATGCAGGCCACTATGCCTTTGCACCTGCTCTTTTCTCTGCCTGGGGTGTGCCTCCCAGCTTCTTGCCTTGGCATGTGCCTGTTCATATTCCATAACCCAGCGCCATGTCAATTCCTTCGAGACTATGACTCTCTCTTTTCCTGTACTGTTCCTGACTCTACTATAATGTTTATTTCTGATCCCACTGGATCATAAATATTTGGTTACCCATATGTCTGCCCATCTTACCATCTCATTTGCTAGACCGTGGATCCCTCAAGGCAGAGGTCTGTGCCTGATTCAACGCTGTACCCCAGCTCCTACCCCAGTGCCTGCCACAGGGCATTCAAAAGTGTTTGGGGAATTTGTGAATGGGTGGAGCACACGAGTCTCTGCCTCGAAGATTCTGGGCTGGTGGCCCAAGGCCCAAAGCCTGGCCACAGGCCTGACAGCTGTGCAGGAGTCTCCTCCTTCAGGTTCAAACCCATCCCTAAATGACTCCCCCACCCCCAACCATCATATGCTGTCACCCTCCTGTTTTCTTGTTCTTCTCTGACATGGCAAGGTTTATCTGCAAATCTCAGCACTCCCCAAAGGCATGCTTGAAGAGCCAAGTGGAGCCCTCCATCTGGATTGAATTAAATCACTGACAGAGCTATGTTCCCAAGTCAGCAGGGGCTGGAGGAAGGCTTTGGGGAAGGGACCAGACCTTGACTCCTTAGAGGAACTACCTCAGAAGAAAAATAACATGCTGGTAAGAGCTGCCCAAAGCGGTGGGAACAGGGAGATGCACGGACTGAGCTTTTCTCACTAGACGTGTATCTCCAGGCAGGATCTCGGTGTCTCTGGGCTGTTCATGTATCACCTATATCCTACAAGAGGTGATGCATGCTTTGTGGTTGGGGCATGTGGTGTGGTGTGGGGAGATTCATTGAGGAAAAGCACGAGGAGGTGTCTGGAACCGTGCTGGTCAGCGGTGCTCAGTCTATGTATGAGCTTTTTCCTCCCTCTCCAGTTCATTTTCTATTTTTCTCTTTTTTCCTGTTTTTATTTTTATCACCGTTATCCATGGACATAGTCAAGGAAGCCAATTGTTCTTTCGCTACAACAAAAACAGCTTTCCCACCCTGCCCTCACTATTTATTTTTCTCCCAAAGCAATGACTTCCAACTCTTTTTAACAGTTCTTTCCCGTTCTTCTTAACAATATGGTATTTACTTCCATATTTCAAAATAACTTGCTCGCATCGATAGTTTCTAAATGCACCTGCTGAAGGACATCTTGGTTGCTTCTAGTGTGGGACAATTATGAATAAAGTTGCTGTGAACATTCACGTGTAGGTTTTTGTGTGGACACAGGTGTTCAACCTATTTGGGTGAATACAAGGAGCATGATTTCTGGATTGTGTGGTCGGCTGCGGTTGGCTTTGTAAGAAACTTCCAGACTGCGTTCCAAAGTGGCTGTGTCGCTTCTCATTCGCACCAGCAATGAACGAGAGTTCCTGCTGCTCCCCAGGCTCGCCAGCACTTGGTGGTGTCAGTGTTTTGGATTTTAGCCATTCTAATAACTGAGTAGTGGTGTCTCGTTATTTTCATTTATAATTCCTAATGGCATGTGATGTGGAGTATCCTCTCTTATGCTTACTCAACCTCTGTATATCTTCTTTGAGAAGGAACCTGTTCAGATATTTTGCCAATTTTTTAATTGGGTTGTTTGTTTTCTTACTGTTCAGTTTTAAGACTTCTTTGTAGACTTCTTGGTATATATATATATATTTTTTAATTTTTTAATGTTTATTTATTTTTGAGAGAGAGAGAGAGACAGAGTGTGAGTGGGGGAGGGGCAGAGAGAGAGGGAGACACAGAATCGGAAGCAGGCTCCAGGCTCCGAGCTGTCAGCACAGAGCCCCACGGGGGGCTCGGACTCACAAACTGCAAGATCATGACCTAAGTCGAAGTTGGTCACTCAACCGACTGAGCCACCCAGGCGCCCCAAGACTCCTTTGTATATTTTAGATACAAGGCTTTAACACATGTGTGTTTTGGAAGTATTTTCTCTCATCTTGGGCATGTCTTTTCATTCTCCTTGTGTACCGAACTTTTGTTCTGACTCCAGGCTTAATTTCTAAGGGCTCATTTTTGTTCTCTGGATATTTTTCTTATGGTTCCTCTTTTTGTTTCATGTGTGCCATACTCCTTCCCATCTCTCTGAAGATATTCAGGGCCATTTTTCCTGATGCTCTCCTCTCCCTACACAGCCTCTGTATCTTCCAGGTTGCGTTTGCTTCTTTGGAGAGGCTTCCCTCAAAAGATAAGAGATTCTTGGCTGTCTTCTTGTCTGAGGAGGACCCCCACATCTTCACTGGATGCTGTGCGCTTGTATACATGTGTGCACGTGTGTGCGGGCATGTGTGTGTGGGTGTCTTTGGGGAGTGCTGCTTGGTGACTATGAACTTCTCTCTAGGCAATCAGGCCAGACATTTTGTCAGGGAGTGTCTATACCACCTGGGTCTGGGTCTGATAAGTCTCGCTGCTGATGCTTTGAGATCTGAGTTGGGGAAGAAGACTGGAGGTTTCAACGTCTATTAAGTAAACTTACCTTTAATCCCATTTTGATACTCCATACCCATCCATGCTGCTGTCCTCTTGTCTGGATGTTCTCGTTTTATTGTCTCCAGAAAATGAAGCCTCAGGCTTCTGCTGAGGTGGAGAACAGACCATCCCCAACCTGTGTAGTGAGGGAGGGAATGTATCTTGGGGTTAAACTTCTTAGAGATCGTGTGTGTGTGTGTGTGTGTGTGTGTGTGTGTGTGTGTGTGTGTGTAATATATTGAGTTCGTTCCAAAGGGAAAATTTCATTTCTCCTCAATGTTTCCTTTAACATTTTTTTTTCTTTTTTATTCATTTTAGAGAGAGAGCACGTGAGTGGGGGAGAGGGGCAGAGGAAGAGAGAGAGAGAGAATCTTAAGCAGGATCCATGCTCAGCGTGGAGACCGTCACAGGGATCGATCCCAGGACCCTGGGATCATGACCTGAGCCAAAATCAAGAGCTGGATGTTCAACCGTCTGAGCCACCCAAGTGCCCCTTCCCCCAGTGTTTTCTATTCTACAAGAATAGCATCTAACATCTTTTTATAGTGTTTGTGGACTTAAATTTTATAAAATTTTTAAAAAATGTTTATTTAATTTTGACAGAGAGAGAGACAGAACATGAGTGGGGAAGGGGCAGAGAGAGAAGGAGACACAGACTTGGAAGCAGGCTCCAGGCTCTGAGCTGTCAGCATAGAGCCTGATGTGGGGCTTGAACTCACAGGCCACGAGACCATGCCCTGAGCCGAAGTCGGACGCTCAACCGACTGAGCCACCCAGGCGCCCCATGTGGACTTAAATTTTAAAATCAGAAGTGATGATAAAGGAGTATATGTACTTGACATTAATTTTTAATAACTCCTTTAAAATTTTTTTAACATTTATTTATTTTTGAGAGACAGAGTGGGACAGAGCACAAGTGGAGGAGGGGCAGAGAGAGAGAGAGGGAGACATAGAATCCAAAGCCAGCACAGAGCCCCATGTGGGGCTCGAACTCTTGAACCGCGAGATCATGAGCTGATTCGAAGTCTGATGTTAACTGACTGAGCCACCCAGGTGCCCCTAATAACTCCCTTTTAATAACAATATGATGGAATTATTTCTGTCATTCCAAGATAAGACTTTACCAAAAATGTATCCTTTTCTGTCATATGTTCATCCAAAAATCCAGTTTGTGTTACCCTTGATCTGTACTTACAATGAATGAACTTGAACAAAACGCTCCTATCAGAAAACATTTCTATAGTTTTTAGTTGAGTCGACTCTTGGAGTTTTCTGGGTTCTAGCTAACATTATCTAGCGTTTATTGTTTCCGTGGATTTAAAAAAAAGAAACTTTCTGTTTAGCAGTCGTTTCGCCTTGGTCTCCTTTGGCTATAACAGTTCTCAGACTTTTCCTTGGTTTTGATTATCTTGACAATTTTGAGGCGTACTGGTCAGGTATTTTGTAGACTGTCCTTCAACTGGGATTCTTCTGCTGTCTCTCTAGTGACTAGAAAGGAATTATGTGTTCTTGAGAGGAAGACCACAGAAACACAGCGCCATTTTCATCATGTTTTATCCAGATCACATGGTATCAACACGGCTTATCACTGATGGTGTTAACTTTGCTCACCTGGCTGAGGTGCTCTTGGTCAGGTTTCTCCACCCTAAAGTGGCTCTTTCCACCTTCTCCCATCCCCCATGCTGTGATCTTCGGAAGGAAGTCACCGTGCACAACCCGCATTTAAGAACTGGGGAGTTATTGTCCCCCTCCTCGAGGGCAGATTTCGACATACGTTGTTTGGAACTCTTCGGTACGGGAGATTAGCCATTTAGAGCAGTATGGACCCATGGGCTTTTATTTTATACCTTGAGTTGTAATCCAGAACTGCTTTATTTAGTTGGTCAAATCGTTCCAGCTTTGGCTATTAGGAGCTCTTTCACCTGATTCCTGTGTCCTTTGACATGCTCCCATCACTGTGCGCGCGTGCGCGCGCGCGCGCGCGTGTGTGTGTGTGTGTGTGTGTGTGTGAGAGAGAGAGAGAGAGAGAGAGAGAGAACACTTACTTTTTAGCACTACAAGATGCTCCTGGCTCATCTGTGTTATTTCCTGCCCCAGTTGTAGAATCAGCCATTTCTCTGAAAAGTCCTTGTTCCTTTTACTGGACAGTGTTAGCGACCAGGATCTGGGCGCCGGGTGTGTGCATGGATGTTGGGATGTTGTTGCTCCCAGGTCTGCTCCGCTGATAGAGTAACAAAACCCATCCGTGTGTATATGATGCCATGTGTAGATACATACCTATAAATATTTCTACAGCCATCTGTATGGTATCTACAGAAGCTAAATATCCATTCACACTGCTGTTTCCCACTCAGATCCATTAAGAAATGGATCATTCTAAATACTTTTTAAACATGTATTTATTTTTGAGAGACAGAGAGAGCATGAGCAGGGGAGGGGCAGAGAGAGAGAGGGAGACACAGAATCCGAAGCAGGCTCCGGGCTCTGAGCTGTCAGCATAGAGCCCAACGCGGGGCTTGAACCCATGAACTGTGAGATCATGACCTGAGCTGAAGTTGGACCCTTAACCGACTGATCCACCCAGGCGCCCGAAGAAATGGATCATTCTAGACTCTTCTCCCTGCTTATTTGTAACCTCCTCCTCCAGCAGCGAGTAAGCCAGTCTCCATCCATCTACCTCAGCACTCAAGTCCGTGTAAGGAACTGTGAGAATGTTTGCCTGTGCTCCAGTGGGGAGGGCTTCGGGCACGACTAGAGCACAGTGATTACGTACGGCTCCTTTTGTCTTTATGATCTGTCATTTCCAGAATTACTTAGGTCAGCACCTTTGGCCCGACCCCTTCAGTCAGGTTCGTTCATGCATGTGTAATGCAGTGAGATCGTTTTGTCACATTCTGCCTTCCGTCCCGGGATCTGATGACCTCCTAGATGATTTTTTTAGAAATCTGCATATGTTAACGTTCATTCCTCGTGTGAATGAGTTTCATGGGTTTTGACAAATCCACCACTACAGGATCATACCGACTAGTTTCGCAGCCCTAGAAACCCCCCTCCCCTAACCTCCCCCCACCCACTTTACCTATTGAGCCCTCCCCAACTCTCTGCAATCACTGGCCTTTTTACTTCTTCTAGAGTTGTGTTTTTTTTCCAAGATGCCATCTATTTGGAATCACACAATATGAGGCCTTTTCGGACTGGCTTCTTGCCCTTGGCAGTGTGCGTTTAAGTTTCCACATGTCCTTTCCGAGCTTCATAGCTCCTTTCTTTTCATCACTGAATAATATTCAATCATGTGGATACACCATTTTGTTCGCTTGTTTATCCATTCACCTATGGGAGGGGATCTCGGTGGCTTCCGGTCCAGGACGATTCTGAGCAAAGCTGCCGTAGACGTTTGCACGCAGAGTTTTGTGTGGGCATCCGATTTGCAAATCGGCTGGGTCATTCAACAGACCCGTGACCAATCATTCTTCCTTTTGGCTCCACCTTCACACCCACTTCCAGAGGAAAGGGAAGCTGCCTGTTCGCAAGCTTCCGGGGGTTCCGCGGTATAAACCCACTTGCTTTGGGGCTCTCTACCTGCCCACGTTATCATTCAGCTTTTCGCTGGTGTCCTAAGCCTGTGACACTTTTCCATCAGCTTTCCAGCCTGCATTATGATGTTGCTTCATTCCCCACTACTTCCCCCATTATTTTCGTGGGTTTCTACCTTCTCGCGATCCGATCGCTGTCATTTTAGTGCGAGGGAGCGAAAGCTAATGTCAGCGTCCAGCCCACCACCTACAACCGGCAGTGTTCCCCTCCTCTCTCCAAGCCTCCGATTGGATCTCCCTGGGCATGGAGTGGGTGGAACCCATATTTGTCAAGTCATGGCTGCTACCAACTCAGTTACCGGAGAAGACCCCTCTGCTCCAAATCTGTCTCCCAGGGCCCGTCCCCCTGAGGGCCTCAGTCCCAGCCGCCACCCTGGCTGATGTCTGCCTTGGGGCTTTGAAGGCCCACATGTGTGGAGAAGGGCGGTGGCTGGCTTAGCATTCTGAGCCGGAGGCCTCAGAGCAAGGTCACGTCTGGAGAAATGACACCAGTGTGGGACAGCAGGGAAGGGACAAAGAAAGCAAGAGCCCTCTGGACACTAAACATCTTGTGCTCTCTGTTTGGCACATCCTCCCTCCTCTCCACAACAAGGAGTGTCTTGCAGTAAGCCTTCTGGGGATGTGATCGAAGTGGTGAGGTTCAGGGTTATAGTCAACAAATTGAATGGTCATTGAATGGAATCACCTCCCTCTGCCCATCCTCTAGTAACCTTGTCCTTATCTCTTTTCACTCTACCTGGAGTACCTTCTCCCTGGAGAGTCCTTCTACTCCGTGTCCTCATTCACAGCCCATACTGTTTCCTGAGGACACCCCCGAGTTGTATCTCCAGCCACAGTCCCCTTCCTACAGTCTAGCCGAGCGGCGATGGCTTGCCCTGGGTGTGCCACAGATATCGTAGGTGTGTGTGCTCTGTGCCATACTGTCCCTTTTCAGATCTGAGCCCATCATCTGTTTGCGTTTCTGAAGGATCCCTCCAAGTTTCTGGCTCACTTGTATATTGTCCTTTTGTTTCTGAGAACTGGTTTGTATTTCTTTGTTAGCTTTGAAATGTCTTTGCTATAATTTTTTAGGTCTTTGGTGGGGCAAGACAGCTGTGTGACTTGAAATTGAAAGAACACATTCCTTCTTTCCTGGAGACACCTTCATTTTGGAAGGGGCTCGTGTGTTCCTTCAGCCCCTCAGCCGTCATAAGACGAGTAAAAGTCCGCCTTCTTTGGAAAAGGAGGTTTCCCGGCCTCTTACGACAGCACAGTTCAGGGTCTCACAAACACGTACGAGTTTTTCCTGGAGCTTGTTTTAACTTCCACTTTTTCTCCTGCACCATTAGCTCATCTCTCAGTGGGGTTAAATACAGTTTCCCGGCTCTCTGGTTTCCCCTTTGGAAAATACACAGGAGGTTCTGTTCCCATGGGAAGATATGGGATGAAACTCTGGTTCCTAGGATGACTCTACAGCTATTTCACCAATGACCAGGGGCTTATGCAATGTTCTCACTGTCCCCAGGCCTGTGCCAGTAAATCTGCAGTGTCTGTGGGATAGAAACTCCCAGTCCTGTCATGAAAGCCGCTCAGTGTGACCCTTATTTGGGGGCTGCAGTTGGCGGAGCACCGAGGTGAGGAGCGGAGGCTCTGAAGCCAGAGTGCCTGTGTTCCCATCCGACTCTGCCAGTGCACTTGCTGTGAGACTTCGGGCAAGTTACCCAACCTCTCTGTGCCTCTGTTTCCTTCTCTGGAGAATGGTAAGTGATGGTCATCATGGCGTGTGCCTCGTGGGTTTTCATGACGATTAACCTAATTAGTAAGTGACAAGGGCTTAGAATAGTGCTCAGAAAGTGGTCTGCAGCTGTCCCTACTCTCCTTACCTCCTGTGTGTCCCAAGATAGAGCCTTCTCTCCAGTCAGACCAGACCACTCCCGGTTTCCGTCCCAACCCTGACCTTCTGTGCGTGCCGTAGAGTCTTCAAGGGCTTTAAGATTAAATCCTACTCTTCCTTCTCCTTTCTCTCTTTCTCCTTCTCCTGTTATCAGTGATACCTACTGTTCATTGAATATTTGCTACATATTGTCTACTTTTCAGGTGTTATTTTTTTTCAAAACTCACCATAATCCTGAAAGGCTGGTAACACCCTCCTATTTTAAGTAATTAATTTATTGATTTACTGGTTTATTTTTTGATGTGCTCACTTACTTTAATAATACTACATTTACCATGTTAGCAA
Organism: Panthera uncia; assembly: GCF_023721935.1. Classification (NCBI taxonomy): domain Eukaryota; kingdom Metazoa; phylum Chordata; class Mammalia; order Carnivora; family Felidae; genus Panthera; species Panthera uncia. Next base: position 37,962,288 of record NC_064818.1, on the reverse strand, counting down.
CATCTAAATTCAGTTAGATAAGAAAATGTCACAAGTGCAATAAAGCATTTTAGAGTACACCAAAATTTGTGTATAATATCTGACCAAACCACCTTGCTGATAAATCACTAATCACTTCAGTTATAGGTAATTTGCTAACATTTATGATTCTTATGAAGAAAAATAAACAAAGTTCATACATTTAAAAAGTGTTTTTCAGGGTGCCTGTGGCTCAGTGGGTTAAGCGTCTGACTTCAGCTTAGGTCATGATCTCACAGTTTGTGGGTTTGAGCCCCAAGTTGGGCTGTATGCGGACAGCTCGGAGCCTGGAGCCTGCTTCGGGTTCTGTGTCTCCCTCTCTCTCTGCCCCTCCCCCGTTCACGCTCCCTCCCTCCCTCCCTCCCTCTCTCTCTATCAAAAATGAATACACATTAAAAACGAATTTAAAAAGTGTTTTTCATTTACCTTTGCCTTAGTACTTAAAATACACATTTCTATTTCAAGGTGATATTGAACATTTTTTCTAATACAACAGCAGCACAAATACAATTCTGCAATTACATAAAAAACTAAACTAGGACCCATACTTAAGTTATTCTCACGTTTATGCATGATTCTGAAATAAATACTACTTCTAAGCAGCTGTTATCAGCTTTTTAGGTTTGGTTTAAACACACACACACACACACACACACACATTTTCGGTTGTGGAGAAGCTTATAATGTTATATTCCAAGCACTGCTCTGAAAGGATTCTTTAAGAGCCAACCAGCTCTAAAAACTGAAGTACTCGGTCAGTCTGCAAAACAGGCAGAAAAATGTTAAATTAAACAGGATTCCTACATAACCTCAAAAGCATGTGATGATTTGCAGCAACTGGGAGGACTTCAAGATTGGCAGATTGTCCTCTTTACACTTAATTTCAGCAGGAGAGTTTAAGAAAGTGCATGTGTTACTACTGTCACGTATATTTAAAAGTGACATGTTTCTTTTGTGCTAATTTGACTCGCCTGAATGACCTACCTAGTTAACTAGTCACTAGTAAGTTGGTCACCAAGCAAATCAAGCCTGCAAGAAAGGAAGCCAATATTTAAATTATCATGTTATTGTCTGACCCGTTCAAATGATTTACGTTTTTAATTTTTATTTTTTCTAAATGTTTTAATGTTTATTTATTTCTGAGACAGAGAGAGACAGAGCATGAGTGGAGGAGGGGCAGAGAGAGGGAGACACAGAATCAGAAGCAGGCTCCAGGCTCTGAGCTGTCAGCACAGAGCCTGACGCGGGGCTCGAACCCACCAACCGGGAGACCATGATCCGAGCCAAAGTCGGACGCCCAGCCGACTGGGCCACCCAGGCGCCCCTCAAATGAGTTATTTTCAACATAAACATATAAATGCCACATGAGATGTCTAAAGCAAGCACCACCAACGAAATCAAGACAGAGTCTCTTCTTCTAAGGCTTAGGCTTTGCCCAGAATTCCTTATACATGGAATAGCCCGTACCAAGAGTCACTACGCCACAACCAAGCCTTGGACTGCCACATGCATGTGCATCAGATGAACAGACATTTTAGTATTTCCCCTGCTCTTAAATTTATATAGCCCATAGCAACAACTTTTGCAACCCCGCCATTCCAGTGGGACAAACAGTGCCTTTCTAGCTTTCTCGGAGAAGTTTAGATTTTAGGTCCCTGATCTTCATCATATGAAGAAAGAGAAACATCTGTGCCGGTTGACAAGGTGACTGAAGAATCTTCCTAGAATGACAGGACCTCTCAGAGCTCCAACCGGTTTCTGACTCTTGCCCGAGCACGGCCTCCAAGCCTGCTTCTCCTCCAGCACCCTCCTGTTTTATAGACGAAGAAGCAAGCCTTGCAGAGGACAAGGGAGTGGCTGTGCTATGTGGCCGAGCTGAGAGGCCCATGTGGCTCTGTCCTCCACGGCATGCTCTCTCCGTCTCATCCGGCATTCCCTGTCCGCCATCCCCACCTGCGAGGCCGTGCCTGGGGCTCTCCGTGTTGTGAATTATGTAGGTCACGACGCTCTTGGGTGCAAACGACAGAAACCCCAACTCCAGCCGGTTTAAACTAGAAAGAAAATGTGCAGGTCACAGAAATGAAGTGTCTAGAGGAAAGGCAGACTTCGCTCAAGGAGGGATCCCACAGCTCATTGATGCCCGCAGGGACCCACTTTTCTTCGTTCTCCTGCCCCTCCTTCTTCATGGTCCTGGTCTTAAACTAACACTGGCTCTCATGAGGTCTCAGGAGGGCCGTCAGCAGCAGTCCAGGTACTTATGGGGTAGATTTCCCCCGGATCCTGAGAAGAGGGTGTTAGATGAAGTAGTTTATTTGGGAAGTGATTCCAGGAAACTGGAGCAGGAAGATGGCAAAACTAAGATAGGGAAGGGAAAGAACCCATAAAGGGTTTTCTAGAAAAGTAACTTTAGAGGGCTGGAGTGCAGGCCCACTGAGGAATTTGGGGGAACGGTGAAGAACCATGTACAGAGTTATCCCCGAGTGGCCCTGGTCCTCCCGGCCTGCCCCGGGAGCAGGCAGAGTAGGCTCCAGCAGCCAAAAAAAGAAGCCTCAGGCCAAAACCAAACCAGACCGAAACAAGCAAGAGCTGGCAATTGGGAATGGGACAGGGAGGGGACACGGGGAGGGCGCTGAGTGTATCTGTCACCCCAAGAGTGTGCTTCCTCAGTCATGTCCCTGGGAGGGAGCGGCCCTTTCCACAGCTGGCACCCCGTGGTCCTGGGGTGCACTCGGGTTTGTCCTGCTGGGCCCTCATGCCCACACCTGAACCTGAACCTGTGCCCGGGAGAATACTCCATCCCGATGGCCTTTGTCTTCACTTACTGCCCACCCGGCAACCTGTCATTGTGGCAAGAGATGGAGTCACGCTGATTGGCTGAGGTGAAGCAGGGTCTCCCCCCCTCAGGGCTGGGGAGGGGCCAGTTCCACCAGAACAGAATGGCAGCTGTTCTGGAAAGCTGGGAGGGAGGGAGGATGCTGGGGAGCAAACGACAAAGTTCATCACATGAGTATTCTCTAGAACAAAAGGAATGGAACGGAAATCAAGCTTGGAAGGGGAGGAGTAAAGAAACTTGCAAGCAAGCTCAGGGCGGGGAGAGGACTTTGAATGTCACACAGAATATTCCAACGGTGCTGCTCCTTGTCTGTCCTCCAAGGTGATATTCCATTGCAGCCCACACACTTCCAGCGATAGGGAGCCCGCTACTCACCCAGCACCCCACGTTTGTCCTAGAGACATCTCTAACCACTAGAAGACTCTCATCGTACCAGGTTGGAATCTTCCTTTCTGTGTTTTCTCTAGGGTTTCTAGGACACATCTGCTTCGTTTGCCCTAAATCTGAGTCCCACGGGGATGTGTAAACAGTTATTACATTTCCCGCAGGACTTCTCTAGAACAAGCTGACCACGGCCAGGCCTGTCACCTCCAAGGTGGTGGCCACAGAAGAGCCCCAACATCTGGAGTGGGGGGTTGGGGGAGGTCGTCAGGCAGGCATCTTGGAGACGGTTGAACATCAGATGGGTTTCTTCTCTAGAAGTATCAACCAGTCTGCAGGTCAGCCACAGTTTACTGCTCAGAGGCAAATCAAATGGTCTCAGTCACAGGGAGGAGCCCGGGTTCCCTCATGGATGTGTTTACTCAGAGGATATGACCTCGCAGACACACAAACACTCTGCCAGCCTCCCACCCGAGCAGCTCCCACGGGAGCTCTAAAGTGCCCGGTAATGGCCACGTGCCCTGTGGCTATAGCCCCTGAGGTCTAGGCCTGTCCCATCAGGCCACATTCAGCAAGGCCCCACACCCTGCCCCTGTCCTGACCTCTCCTCACCTCAGGGGTCTGCAAAGAGAGAAGAAGCACACAGCAATGGAAAGAATCCAAGCCCGACTCAGGAGTCCTTCAAAAGATTGTGCTCCAGTGGGGGCGAGTGATTTTGCCCCTCAGGACCTCAGTTTCCCTTATCTGAAAAACAGGGAAGGAACTCATTCGTGGAGGTGCTTTGGGGATGTGAATGTACCCAGAATACACTGGGTTCTTAACATAGGTGTGTATTACGGAGTTTCATTGGTGAAAGCTTCCCTTGACCCTCCCCAGATTGTCAGAATCTGTGGAGATGCTTACTAATCTTTTGTTCTAGTAACACTGCAGCTTTGAAGGCACCAGATGGTAACTCTTTTATCATGGAAGCATTCCTCCTGCCTTCCTCCAAGACGCTCTCACATACTGATCAGATAGGGTAGTGGTCCTATCTACTCCCAGCCTCTAACTTTTATAGACCCCATAGAAGACATCTGGGTTCTGACTTCCCGCTCTCTTCTTGGGAACTGTCCCGACCCCTTTCCCATGTGTATAGAGGGAGCACCTTGCCTGATGACTACTCATCCCCTGGGTTTCCGTTGACATCCATGACCTCCTTCTCATGGAGAAGGTCATGGCCTTCTCCATGACCTAAGCTGGGCTAACCAGGCTTCTTCCCTGGGATTTATCATGTTGGAAGTGGAAGAATCTTCCTTCCTCCAACGTGTGTAGATCTGGAGCTGCTGGAAGCCACGTGGAAAGCGCCAGCCTGCAGTGAGAGAACAAAGCTGACACACAGAGAGAAGCAGAGATAAAAGACACAGCGTGATTGGGTCCCTGGATCAGGTGCCCTTTAGCCCTGCCTGTCCCACCCCTTAGTGGCGCGAATCATCCTCAGAATGCCAAAGGAGCAGCCCGTGTTTCCCAGCCTCTTCTGAGGTCCAACTGATCGGACTGTGGGTGAGCATTTGACCCCTGGGGGAATCAATCCAGAAACTGGATCGGTCCAATCTAATTGTGTCTCCTAGAATTGGAGTATAGATGGTCAGTGTCAAGATATTAGCCAGTGCTGAGCCCTGGAGGTAAATAGAGCCTTTGAGGGCAGTCATGAGGGTTCTTATGTAAGCGGAGGTGAAGCTTGGGGCAGTGCTCCCAGGGAGGCTGGGAGGCAGCTTGTCTTGGTTCCCCACAGCTTTCCCTTCCTGTTTTCACTCCTCCAGAGTCCTGCACTGCCTGCTCTCAGGTAGCACCTCCCTGGAATATTTTCCCTTTTGCTCAAGCTGCTTTGATAGGGTCCCCATTCCTCCACTGTCCTGTTCTGTCAAAGCAGCCCAGGTTCACCCAACGCAGGGGAGAAGGTGTCCCTATGGGACCTGGGAGTTTACACTCAGCCTTTTTAAAGTTTATTTATTTTGAGAGAGGGAGAGAGACAGAGAGAGAGCGAGAGAGGGAGGGGTGGTGGAGAATGAGCCGAGGAGGGGCAGAGAGAGAGAGAAGGAGAGATAGAGAATCCCAAGCTGTCAACACAGAGCCTGACGTGAGGCTTGATCCCACGAACCGTGAGATCACGACCTGAGCCGTAATCAAGAGTCGGACACCTAACTGACCGAGCCACCCGGGCGCCCCACACTCAGCCTTTTTAAAAAATTGAGATACAATTCACAAACGTAAATTCATCTCTTTAAGGTCTACCATTCAGTGGTTTCTTAGTATAGTCACACGTTTGCGTAACCGTCACCGCTGGCCAGTTTATGGCATTGTCATCACTGGAAAAGAAACCCCGTACCCGTTAGTGGTCATCCCCCATCCTCGCCCCCGCTCTCCCCAGCTCCTGGCTACCCCTAAACTGCTTTCTCGATATCTGTCCATGTGCCTCTTCTGGACATTCCGTATAAACGGAATTATACAAAGTGAGGTCTTCTGTGTATGGCTTTTTCACTCAGAGACACGTTTCAGGGTTCACGTCGTAGCACGTATCGTCACTTCATTCCTTTTGATGGCCCAGTACTATTCACAGTTTGCTTATCCATCCATCAGCCAGTGAACATTTGGGCTGTTGGCACCTTTGGGCTACTGGGAATAGTGCTGCTATGAACACCCGTGTGCAAGTATTTGTTGGAGTCCCTGTTTTCAGTTGTCCCGGGGCACACCTGGGAGTGGAATTGCTGGGTCATACGGTAATTCTGTGTTTACGCCTTTGAGGAACCACCAAACTGTTTCCTCCTCCAGCAGCTGCACCATTTTCCATTTCCACCCCCGATTTCCCCACACCCCCACCAACACTTGTTATTTTCCTTTTTTATAAAACAGCCATTCTGGTGGGTGGCATCTCACGGTGGTTTTGATTTGCCTTTCCCCGGTGACTAATGATGTGGAGCATCTTCTCACGTGCTCCCTGGCCATCAGTATCTCTTCTTTGGAGAAATGTCTACTCAGATCCTTTGCCTATTTTTTTTAATGGCATTTGTCTTTTTATTAATAGGTTGCAATAATTCTTTGCATATTCTGCATACGGATTCCTCATCGGATGTCTGACTTGCCAGTGTTTTTCTCCCATTCTGTTGGTTGCCTTTTTACTTTCTCGATTGTGCCCTCTAAAGCACAAACATTTTTAATTTTGATGAAGTCCAATTTATCTATTTTTTTTTCTTTTGTTACGTATGCTTTTGGTGGCATATCAAAGATAAACTCAGTCTTTACCCTTAAGTTGAGAGTCTTTCCGTCTGTATAGTTCTGATTTCTGTCTGAGGTTTGTAAATGTCTTTTCTATTACTTGCATCTTGAACAAGCCTGTCTCAGATTACAAATTCCCAGGGCAGTGACCAATTCTGAAAAACAAGTTTACACTGTGCAATTAATTAAAGCTTCAATGACGGTGATGATAATGATCCAGGGGCCAGTAAGTCTTCCCTTGGGTCTAACCTGATTTTGACATGAAGGCCCCAGAGAAGGGGCAGACCCTTGGACACGATGGAGGGGGTCAGGAGTGGCTGACCTGCTTGGAACATGCCCACCAGTAGAAAGAATTTCCACTAAGCCTGGCTTTGCACCAGGCCAAGGGCAGCGGTTTGTGCTGGGAAGAAGATGGGGGCTTGAGAGTTGGCCTCTCCTACTCCAAGAGGGTAAACTGTGCTCCCTGGGCAAGAGCAAGACTCTAGCGCCCTCAGCTCAGGCTAAGGGCCGTAACATGGTTGAGTCAGGCAGACAAGAGAATGGAACAGGGTTCCCTGTTCAGCTCCCTGCTCGGCTCCTGGTCTCTAGAGACCCTCTGTGGCCGCAGCTCTTTCTGGTCAGCTGACTTAGAGCTGACCCCCGTGGGACTCCTGTCTCTGGGGATCTTCCTAAGCCATGCCAGGGCAAACCAGCTCTGAGCCAGTGGATGGGGACCACAGCTGACCAGCCTCAGATTCCAAGCTGCCCACACCCATGGGTTTTGGCAAGACTCATTAGCACATTCCAGTCTGGCATCATTTAGAAAGCTCCTACCATGTTCTTGTGCCAGGCCACACAGGGCTCTCTGTCCTGGACCTCAGCTCTTGGCCTGGAACACTGTGAGTGTTTGGGTTGGTGTTTGGATCAAGCGTCCCATGTCCCTACTAAACTCAGAGGCAATGGAAAGAGCCTGGGTATTGGTGTCAGAACAGTTTGCATGTTGGATGACCACTTGATCCAAGTCTGATTTGGGGTAAGTCGTTTAACGCCTTTGCATGTCTCCCCTGCATCTGGGAAAATGATGTCACTGATGTCATAGGGTGGCCGTGCGAGCAAAGGAAGTGTGGTCTCTAAGTGTCTAACATCTGATGGGATGGGCTTGATAAATGGAAGGTATCGTAATCATTTACTGCAGAGCCAACTTTCAGTCCAGTCTTGCTCTAATCTATTCTTGAATCTCCCACATTGGCACCTCAGCCCAGATGTCTCTCCTGAAGATTTGGCTAGCCAATCAGCCCCAGGCCTGTCCACCCATTCACCTGGGGCCTTAGGGTGCCCCAAACTCAGCCTGCCCATGCTGGGTTCCTCATCCCCCCGCTTGAAAACTTGCTTCCCTTCTCTCCCCATAGTTGCAGTCTCAGTAAGGCCTGACCATCCAGCCAGTGACCCAAGCCAGAAAGCTGGGTGTTTCCCTAGAGCTTTGCTCTTGCAAATGCCCTGTATCCTGCCAAACCCTTCTTGACAACTCATGACTGCGTCTTCCCCTCTTGGTCCCATGGCCCTTGCAATTAATGAAAGCTTTAATGATGATCACGATAATGACCAAAAGCAGGTACTTAGTAAAGTCTTGGTGAATGAGTAACTCCTCTCTGGTTTCCTGCTTGCTAGGCCCTCCTCTCCAGTCTATGCTCTGCATTATAGCCAGGGCGTCCCTCCAGAAGCACATCCTGCCATTTCCAAGACCAAGAATTCAGTGGCTTCAGACTGTGCAATTATGTGACGTTCTCCAGCATCCCTTGGCAGCCCAGGCCAGTCCAGAGAAGGCTGATGACGGATGGATCCGTACTGGAAATTTCTCACCCAGGTGAGATGGCAGGCCAATGGGACGAGAGGGATGTTTACCAGAGTGATTGACAAGATGTGCCAAGACATGGAAAGTAGATGAGGAAGGAAGGAAAAAAGGGGAGTAAGAGAAGCTGAGTTATCACCCAGTCAGAAGGAGATAGTGGTAACGCAACTTTGCTGGTTATGAGTCCTTTCCCCATGCTGGCCACCGAGTTGTGGTCAAAGAGAGATGTTTGTGTTTTCAATGTCAGAGGCCATGTGGTCCCGGGTGACATGGCCAGAGTGTGGGGACCGGAGGGCAGTGGAAGTAACTGGAAGTGGAAGTGACCAGTCCCTGGAGACTAAACAGTTAAGGAACTGAGAGGGTGGGGTGGTGATGGGGCAGCAGATACTTTACTGTACTTTTGCAAGGTAAAGGAGGCTTTCTTTGGGCAAACCGAGACATGTGATCATTCTTTTTTTTAAATTTTTTTTAATTTTTGAGACAGAGAGAGACAGAGCATGAACGGGGGAGGGTCAGAGAGAGAGGGAGACACAGAATCCGGAGCAGGCTCCAGGCTCCGGGCTGTCAGCACAGAGCCCGATGTGGGGCTCAAACTCACGGACTGTGAGATCATGAGCTGAGCTGAAGTTGGACGCTCAACCGACTGAGCCACCCAGGTGCCCCGACATGTGATCATTCTAATGCTCAGCCACTCAGGCCTCTGGCAGGCCTCAGAATGGAGTAGAAGTGCCTAGTGTAAAGCCATTAGGGACTGATGGGGCACGCAGGCAGCTGAACACAGAGTGGGGCGAGGTGGCATGACCAATGCCAAGAAGCTCACCGGGCAGGCGCTTTAAAGACAGAGAAGTCTGCATGGGAAGCTTGTCTGGGGACAGTGGAAGATCAGGCGATACCTCCAGACCTGGTGGAGAATGAGATTTGCTCAGCCTCCTACATGAGTCACACTTTTTGGACTTTCTCAAGCATTTCTTTTTCAGCCTCATAACTTTCTTCAGAGTTATCTATTGTGTTTCCCTTTCAGAAAATGAAACCAAGACAGGGTGTGACTTAGTTGATTGACCCCACAGCAAATTCAGGAAAGCCCTGAAGTAGGGTTGCAGATAAGATACAGGACACACAGTTAAACTCGACTTTCAAATAAACAAGTAGTTATTGCATAGGATACACTTACACTAAAAAAAATTTTTTTTCATTGTTCATGTGAATTCAAACGAGCTGGGCAGCCTCTTTTTTTTTTCATTTGTTTGTTTATTTGTTTTGTTTTGCTGAACCTGGTGATCCAGAAGGCAGGTGAGTAGCCGTATGAATCAGAGAGCCTGGCTAATGACCTGGGAGGCAGCGAGGGCAGGGCCAGGTCTGAGCCAGGCAGAGAGAAGAGTATCCACCCAAGGAGAGCGGCCAGCATGGGGAAAGGGCTCAAAACCAGCAAAGTCGCACTATCAACCATGGCCAAATTATGGAAAGAGCCCAAATGTCCTTTGACTGATGAATGGATAAAGGTGTGGTAGATATATACAATGGAATATTACTCGGCGATCAAAAAAGAATGAAATCACTTTTTGCAATGACTCGGATGGACCTACAGTGTATGATGCTAAGCGAAATAAGTCAGAGAAAGAGAAGTATCATATGATTTCACTCATATGTGGAATTTAAGAAACACAACAGATGAACATAGGGGAAGGGAAGGAAAAATAAGGTAGAAACAGAGAGGGAGACAACCCATAAAAGACTCTTAAATACAGAGAACAAACTGAGGGTAGCTGGAGAGGTGTTGGATAGGGGGACGGGTTAAATGGGTGAGGGGCATTACGGAGGGCATGCGTTGGGATGAGCACTGGGTGTTGTATGTAAGGGGTGAATCACTAAATTCTACTCCGGAAACCATTATTACACTCTATGTTAACTAACTTGGATTTAAATAAATTAAAAAAAAAAAAGCAGCAGAGTCAGCTTCTGGACAGGAGCATCAGGGGGGTAAGCAAGAATGCTTTCTGCTCATGACTGTTCACACTTGCTCACAAACAGCTGGAGCCTCAGTCCACAAATGGTGCTCACACCTGTCATTTTCATTGGATCCTCTCAGCCCGAGGAAGTAGCACAGCACAGGTCCCAGTACCCGAAGTGCCGAGGAGAAAGCCGAAGTTCGGGGAGGCTTTGTGCGGCTCTGGAGTTGGGGCCCACAGATGGGGGTCTCTGGGGAGGGCATCGGCTCTTGCAAGGTGGGGGCGGGGGAGCAGTGGCAAGCCCCGAATCGCACCCCGCAGGCCCGGGGGGAGCATGGTGCCTACTTCCCAAGCAGGCGGGAGGCAGGGGGAGGGGAATCAGCGCAGAGAGAGCCTTCACTGGGGAGGGAGGGAGATGCAGGGAGTAGAGAAATGACCAAAGCTCAGGATCTGCTAGTAAATCATTTGCCTTCGCCAGGACACGGGAGCTGTGGGTTGTTATTATAAAATGCTGAAGTGAAATGAAATACAGACAAAATGAAATACAATACAGCAAAATAAAATACCAGCGCCAAAAGGAATAAAGGTGCCAAACCACCCGGTAAAGGTTCAGGGGAGCCGGAACTCCCATAGGGCTGGCGCCCGAAGTAGGCTCGAGAACAAAGCCGTTGGCTCCAGGCCGGGGAGCCCGGGGGCAGCAGGGGACAGTGTCATGCTCTCGTCATTCTGTACACTCCCTCAGTGACCTTATGGCATCTCTTATCACTCTGAGGGGGTGAGTTAGGTAAAGGTTCACAAGGGTGGTTCTGAGGAGGGGCTCGGGGAGAGCTTCTAGCTCATCTCTGGTTGTAAGGAGACAGCGAGTGCTGCCCTAGGTGCTGGGGTCAGTTCATTGACTCACCAACATGAAGTGATGCCCCACTATGTGCCAGGCAGCATGCCGTGTGCTGGGCAAGGTGTCTGTCTTCATGGGGCTTACATCCTGGTTTGTAGGTGGGTGGAGTGGGGAGAGACAGACAACAAATAAGAACAAATACATGAGTGGAGAGGCAATGTTTGAGTTGAAGCCCAAGTGAATTGGGCAGCCAGGCACGTATTTGGGGCTGAGAGGTCCAGGCAGTGGAGACGGCTAGTACAGAAACCCTAAGGGGCAGACAAGCTGAATGTGTTAGAAGAACAAAATGAAGACCGGTGTCTGAAAGAGGGAGGGCGCTCCTTAAGAGCCTGTGGAAAGGGTTAGGAATCTGGGCTTTGTTCTAGTGGGCTGGAAACTATTGAAGGATTTTGAATGGCAGTGTAATAGCATCTGATAGATGTTTTAAAACAGTGGCTTCAGAAATACATGTTGAGGACATTGTGCTAAATGCAATAAACCAGGCTCAGAAAGACAAATACTGCTTATACCACTTACGTGAGGAACCTAATATAGTCAAACTCATAGAAGCAGAGAAGATCATGGTTGCCAGGGGCTGAGAGGAGGGGGACATGGGCACAAAGTTTCAGGTATAGGAGATGACTAAGTCCTAGAGATCTACCAGACAGCAGAGTGCCTACAGTTAACTATACTGTATACTTAAAAATTTGCTAAGGAGGTAGATCTTATGTTAAGTGTTCCTATCACAAAAAAAGAAAAGGAAAGAATAGAAAACAAAAGGAGTACATGTTACATAATGACCAGGTACACCAGGTATGTATACAAACATATGTGTTTTAAACATATTAAAATAAAACAAAAGTATCACAAAACAATAGATATCTTGTGCAACGTGTTCTGATAGTCCCAATTCTTCTATTTCATTAAAATGAAAATCAGGTCATGGCCCATAGATTGGTGTCATGCCCACTAATTGGTTGTGTCCTATAGATTACCCTGCTTTTAGACTATTACTCGGGCCCTTGGGTATAAAATATATTGTCGGGGGAGAGGGGAAGCAAGAGGAGCAGCCCGAAGACCAGTGAGGAGGGTGGTGCACAAATCTGGACACAAAAGGGTAGAGGATTGGACTGGGATGTTGGCGGTGAAGACAGAGGCAGATGGGCAGACATGGGATATATTTTAGAAGCAGCATGGACAGGACTTATTAATGAATTCGATGTAAAAGGAGAGAGGGGGAGGAATTAGTAATGACTTAGTTTTTGGCTTGGATTGCTGGGGAACAGCAGTGCTGATTACTGACAGGGGTTACCATGGGGAGGCAGCAGATTTGCAGGTAATCAAGAGTTCTGTTGGGGCGATGTTAATTTCAGCACGCTTTCGCTCCTCTTAATTGTTCCTGCTCCAGGCTTAGCATCAGCTCCAAAGAAAGGACACAACAGGTAGAAAGCAACCCATGGTGAAACATTAAGGTTAAAAAAACCCAAAAAACAAAACAAAACAAAAAAAACCCTTAGTTAATAGCTACTCAGAGCTTACTCTGTGCCAGGCAGTGTTAAGAGCATTACACATATTCATTTCATTCGCAGGACAATGCAATGGAATAGGTGTTACTATTGTCTTCATTTTATAGAAGAGGCACAGAGAGGTTACTTTCCTCACCCTTAGTCACATAGCAAATACCTGCCGGAGCTGAGATTCAAAACAAGTCTGCCTGAGCAAAATGTACCTCTGTTAAGGAAAGAGGTACTCCGTCTTTTGGAGAAGGATGAATCTTGACTTGAAGAGATGTCCACATTATATTGCGGAGTTGAAACACAAAGGCAGAATTCAGACAGTAAACAGTAGATGCAGTTTTTGATCTGCTTTTTTGGTAAAAATTATGTATGTGTATGTGTGTGTGTGTGTATATATATATACACACACACACACATAATTTTTATTGCTGTACTCTATATATTGTATATGTATATGTATATATGTATATGTATATTGTGTATATGACTCACTGTGTGGACTTAGGCAGATCCAAGCCCTCTCTGGACCATAAGGGCCTCAGAGGGAGGTTTGAGGGAATGCCTAGGAGCAGCGGCATCCTGGTTAATGTTTAACAACTGGCTCTAGGAGGGGGAGAGATCCTCGATTTGTAGCCTTCACTGATTTCCAGGGTATAAATACTGCCCGCAGTTTCAAGGTCGTACGTACATGACAGACGTACGCTGGGAAGAGAGGCGCAGCAGCACAGTATCATGTAGCATTTCCGCCATGAAAATACTACACATAAGTCGCCTCAAGAGCATGGATAACAGTAAAATGTCACAAAATAATTAGGACTCGATGAGTTTTGAGTATCTATTACCTTTTTTTCCAAAGTAAGTTAATTGTAATTGGATATAATTTAACATTTAATAATGCTGTGTTTAACCACTGGCTTACAAAGCCTGTAAACATGTAGCAGTCAGCTCTAGCCAGTCTGTGTGAGTTGGCTCTAGGACACCACTGTCCTGGAGCCTTTTGAGCTCTGACAGGCTGAAGGTCCAAGGTAAGAAGGGGCAGCAAACCCACTGAGGTCATGAAGGTGGGAACAGACCTCCCCCTCTGCTCCTTGGTTCCCCGCCGCCGCCCCCCCCCCCCCCGCCCATGGTGTCTGCACCCAAATCACAGTCTCTGGAAGGAGAGGGAGGAAAGAGCACAGGAGAGAAGGACTCCAACCAGGAAGGCAAGTGGCAGGAAGGGCTGGCGGCATCAGTGTTATTGTTGGAGCTGTTTTCCTCTGTCTTATCAATGGCAGAGACCAGGGAAAACAATCCCCTTGACTTAATATCACCGCATGAGCCAACAGGAAACCGCCACCCCCCCCCCCCCCCCCGCCAGGCACGGGTCTCTGAGGAGCTGGCCACTCTGGATGGCCTGAATCTGAATCTTTCCCAGCCCTGACCGCTCATGTTCTGCCTGCTTCTGCTTCCCATATTTCAGCACGTTGACTACATAGTTCTGAGTCTCAGTTGTTCCTTCTCTGAAATGGCCTATCCTGCCAGGTCCTGCAGCATCAGAAGGAGTAGCTGTCTGCTGTGAAGCAAGGCCAGCTTTCTACTCCCTGGCTTCATGTCTCGTGCACGAACATCACCCTGTCTCCATATCATCTTCAATTTGGGAGCTTTGTGGGCACTCTGAGTATCACTTCCCTTCAGCAGATTTGGAAACTGAGGTCCGGGGAATTCAGGGAGCCTGCCACAGTGTCCAGAGAACCACCTGCACACACATTGGGCAAAATAAAAAAGTTTGGAATCGAGTTTGGGGAGGGTGTGGGCCCACAGGGCCCCTTATGCCGGGTAACATTTATAGTATCTGGTAAAGGTGAACACCTATATCCTACAATGCAGCAAATGCATATACTCAAGAGATGACTCTTATGAATGTATGTCAGGAAGAGTCCTAACTGCACTGTTGCAAGAACCATTATAGGAGAGTGGCTGATTAAACCGTGCTATAGTTACACGATGGGATAGAGTACAGCAATCCGAATGAACAAATTTACAGTGGTAGTGTAACTTCAGCATGATTAAAATTGAGCAGTACTATGGTAAGCGGAATAAGTAAGTCACAAAGATTTCAAACTGCATGATGCCCTTTTAATAATGTTAAACAACAAATCAAAGATACATTTTTAGAATACACATATATGAGACAAAACTATCCAATTAGGAAGGCAGGGAAATGATTCCAGAAGGTGATTATGTCATGTTGGGGGTCCTGGGGGGATTGGCTAGGGGTAGACCTCATAGGTGTGTGTGTGTGTGTGTGTGTGTGTGTGTGTGTGTGTATGTATATATACACACACACACACATATGTATATATATATATATATACACACACGCACACACACCTATATATATATATACACACACACACACATACTTACATATATATACACATACCTATGTGTATATATGTATACATATGTTATTGCCAAGGTTTTAGTTTTTTTACGTTAGCTGGTTTGTTCACAGGAGCTTATTATATTCATAAATATTTAATCACAAAATAATGTTACAAAGTGAGGATTACGGTCAAAGCCCTTCAATGCACCTGGGCTGGGGGAGAGGGACAAAGTTGGCATTGGACATCAGAAGACTTGACTGCTGCCACCAGCTAATTTTTCAGGGGGCCAGCTCAAAACCCCAGAACCAGAAGCTATGTGATTTTTCTCTTCCTAATACTAGTTTTCAAATGGGTGAGATGAGGTTTGGGGACTAGCTCATCTCTGAGCCCCTCTACTAGCTGAGCTAGATCGGGATCTGCTATTGTAGCAAATAAGTCCCTAATCTCGTGGCTGAACACCAGAAGGCTTGTCTGTAGTGCACATCACAGTCTGGAAGGTTCTCTGCCGCAGATCTCCTGCAGTGCTGATTGAGCGATCTGGCCTCTTCTGCCTTGGAGTCTTCACGTCCCACCTCAAGAATGGGGGAGAGAAAACATGGAGAACCCACGCCTACTCTTGCTGCCTCATCAGAGACACATTGCTTCTACTCACGGTCCCATTGTTGAGAACAAGTCCCATGCCGTCCCCAGCTGCAAAGGAGGCTGGGAAATGGACGGAGGACATGGATGCTTAGTGACCAGTGACCTTCCTTGCCAGAGCCCCCCCGCGTTTCGGCCATCCTCGGGGCTCTGAGTTGTTCCAGACCAGATTCGACAGTCTCCTGTCTCTGAGTCCACAAACCACAAAGGCTTTCTGAGTGTATTCACTCATTCCTTAAGTAAATAGGCAGCCTGCTCTGCTCCAGGGCTGGGTCAGCCAAAGGAGCACATAGCCCAGTGGTGTTGCTGGCTGGAGGGGGGTGGGAGGGGAGGACTGACCATTTTACGAATATTGTAACGCCATGTGAACACCCCCTAAAAAAGAATATTGAATGGATGGGTATGAGGGTGGGAGTGGGGTTATGATTACAAAAGGTGGCTTTGAGAAAGTCATTTTTTTCCATGAGGTTTTGAAAGGTGAGAGAAGACTGACTGCCAGGGAGGCAAAAGAGGAGGCTCTTCCTGGCAGGGAACAGCATGTGTGAAGCCGTGAGGCAAGGAAGGACTTGCATGAGAAGGAAAGGCCAGTTGTTTCACTTGGCTGGAGGGTGAGGTACACATGTGGTACAGGAGCAGGAAGGTAGCTTGTACTTGAAATTAGCACAGAAAGGTGGTCAGCAGTCAGAGGTCAAAAGGGCCTTGAATGTCATGTGTCACGCTCAAGTGTTTGGACTGTATTCAGTGGGCAGCCATGGAAAGATTCTCTTAGTAGGCAAGAAAGGCCACGGGGTGACTGGGGAGGCAGTTTTGCCCCCTCCCAAAGTCTCCATCAGCAAGCTTTCTTCCATTCTTCGATGTAGACAGGACTTTTCCCCAAAACAACGTAGAGGGCTCTGTGCACTCCGCTTTAGGTGGAGTGTTTTAATTCCCGTTTTTTTCAAACAGATGCTTCATAAGCCTAAATACATGGGAACTCCAGGGCCACACCCCTCCCTCCCCTCTCTGCCACGTGCTCCACAATGAGACATGACCACATTTCGATCACTGGTCCAGAGTGACCAGGCATCTTCTTTCCAGCCTTGGAGACCTGGGGTATCTCCACGTGGTTGAGGTTTGCTGAGGGGCTACTGATAAAATGTGTATGGATTGTTTTTTAATGTGGAGGTGAAATTGGAAGGAGAGGAGGCAAGTCATGGTTTCCCATAGCTGCTGCGTGAGGAAGGGCCCATCTCTGCCCCAGCACTTTTCTGAGGGTCATTCCTCAGTGAGTAGGGGCCTGCTCGGCCTGCTCCCTATGACTTCTGGGAATGAGAAGTCCAGGGCCTTCTGCAAGCTTGCCCCAGGCCATGCACAAGGGTAGGGCAGAGAACTCTAGGCTTCTGACATCCAGGCCGTTGCCCCTCATGCCCATGCACAGTGTCCAGCTTTGAAATCAAGCAAGCACTCTCTGAGGGCCTTCTAGAGGCCAAGGTCATTGGAGGGTCCAATGCCATCCTGTGTCCTGAGATTCAAGCAACAGTGGGAAGATGTGACACATGAGCAAACTGTCTAGCAGAGGATAATCAACTCACCGAAGTCACAGCTAGGAAAGGGACAGTCTCCAAAGGCCCAGGCACTTTGCACCACTCAGAACCTACATGGAGTAGCTGGCTGAGTTTAAGGTTCAGGGATTTCCTCACTTCTTGTGGTTCTCTTATGGTCAAGAGTCTGTGGGTGGGGCCTGGAGTGGTCAGGCTGCCCCTATAGTTTTACCATCAGAGCACTGCACAAAGATGCTGAAATCCAGCTGGCAGTCGCTGAGTCCTCTGCCCGGGGCCACAAGGACGCTACGTCCCCAGGAAGAGGAGATGGCAAATAGTCTTCATCTTCTGAGTCAACTCCACCCTTCGTGGTGATGCCGAGCACTGTGTTGAGAAGGAATCTGAAGTCATGTCTGGGGAAGAGTTCTGCACTCAGGGATTTCTGTCCTGGATGGGGGATGGGGCAGTGGCGCCCGCAGGGAGAGTATTTGCCATTTTGCTATCACTGCTGTAAGCTGACACCTTCTGTGTCAACACACAGCCCAAAGGAACCCAATGCCTACCCTTGGCCCAGAGGAGAGGCCAAACTCAGCCTTCCCAGGGTGCGCTTTGCTGTTTATTCCCGAGGCATGGAGTGTGGGCAGGTTCAAGAGGGTTAAGGATTCTTTCACATTGTAAGTCACGATGTGATGCATTTTGAAGAAAGCAGCAGCATCAATGAGCACAGCATCGTGAAGCCCCCTCTTCTTCCTCTGCTCGTGTCTGGTGTCTTTCAAGCCCCAACCGAAGGCTGATTCCCCCATGAAGACCTCTGCTTGCTCTTCCTTCCAAAGTTTCTCTTGTTTTCTCTGAGTTCAAAGCTCTTGGTTTGCAACTCCCTCAAACGTCTATCAGACTGTTGTCTGGGACTTTAGGAATAGACACTTCCCTACATGGGCCCTTTTCCTCCCGACCGCCACTCCAGGTAAATTGGGTATTTCTCTTGTTGAAATTGCCAAAACCACGCTTCCCTTTCAAACGACTGCTTATTCACAGTTAGCAAAGCACCTTCCTCCTGTTCACACACTCATTTGACCATGTCAGTCGGTAATTGAGAAAATGGAGGTTTACAGAGAGGGCAGAGACTTGCCCAAGGCCACTTGGCCAGCTCTCTTTTCTCCAAATCCTGTCTTCTCACCATTGTCCCATTCTGGAGACCATGAGGTAACAGAGTTGCCAGAAAGGGAAGGGGGCAGGGACCCAAGCCTCACCTGGAAGTCCTGTCTTCCCTGTGTTTCCGGGGCCAGGGCCGCCACACCAGAAGACTGCCAGAAGAGGACCAATGAGGGGAGAGGGAGGATGTGGAGCAGATTACGAGCAGGTGGCTTAGCCATTAGGCTTCCTGGGTGACCTTGGGCAAGTCCCTTTCCTTCTCTGGGCCATGGGACCTCCTCCTCTGGGAAGTGAAGGTTTGGGCCAGGACCTCTGACATTTTAAATGCAAGGTTTCTTGATGTGCACATGATGGGGACAGGGAAGGCACAGAGTTTAGGCCTGGGTGTGTCTTCTGAGCCTGCTCTCCAGGCCCCCCATACCCATCTGGTGATCCTCACCCATCACCTCCCATCCCACAGGAAGTGCTGTTTCAGGGAATCTTGAGAGGCTGGCTGAGGGGCTGACCTCAGATCAATCAGTTGCTACCCTGGCAAACTGCCTGTCAGTTGCTCAAATTTATTGATTACTTACTGGGTATAGAGTCCACGTGTTGGGCACGTGTGCTGTAGGCAAGAGGAGGAAGCAAAGTGTAAAGCCAGAGAAGCCACGCAGGCTCCAATGGGGAGCGTAATCTGGCCACCTCTCCAACCCTCCATCCAGCCATCCATGTAGCAAACAGTTCTGGATCACCTACTTTTTATGCAGCAGGCCCTGTGTAGGGACTATGGGACAGGGGTGGGGAGGCAGGGGGTAAAGGAGGCAGAGGCCACCAGCATGGTTGCCAGGTATGACAAGAACCCTCACAGCATCAAATCACTAAGAGACAGGGGACCCCGGAGCAGACGTCTCTCCAGGCAGGTGACAGAGAGAGTTTCAGGCCTAGTGACGTAAAGGTTTTGTGTAGCTAGCACCGAGGTTCTCTGCAGGCCCCACTGTTTCCCATTTATTGCCTTATACCTGGTGGGACCTGCCTGACCCCTCGAGCAATGTGAATTTGCCATCCACCTTAGGGGAAAATGCCAGCATCGCAACATAACAGGACTGCTTTCACCAAGGAGGAGAGTTGGGGGAGGGGGGCAGAGACAGAGAGCTCTGGGCTGGGCCTAGGTAGGCTCATCTGGGCTCCCCAACTGCTTGCTTGTGCAATTGAACATGTCCCCTCTCGGAACAGCGGCTTTCTCTAAAATGTCCAGGGAAAATAAAAATCAGTGGTCTCAAATCCTATTCTTCCTCCTCCCATCTCAGAACCTCAAAGACAGCAGCAGGGTTCCAGAGATGACCCCAATTATTTCCAGTAGTAAACTGGTTATCACACTTATTTCTAACAAATGTGTACCCCCTGTTTAAACAAATAGATTTAATACTTACTTGAAATATAAAGGGTATTGTATATGTAGGTCTCTGACGAATAAAAATACATTGAGATGTAACTGGCATATGCACTATCATTTGTGTGAATAATTGCAAATTGTTTGATAGACAGAATCTTTGAAAACATCATCAAGTGGTCTGAGACAAAAACTTGGAAGGGGTTCTTGGTTGGTGGGAAAGGGGGGCACATCCCTGAAGGCCTTTCAGGTCCAAGCACCCACCCACAGATGTTGTCTGTGCAGTAGTGGGAGAAATCCTGGAGGAGGGGAGTGGTGGAGAGCTTTTATGGAATGTCTTCTGCTTAGCAAACGCACACTAATCAGGTTACAAACAGCTCACAAATCCAGAGTTAGGACGGTTATGGTCCTCATTTTACAGAAGAGAAAATAGGCTTGCTCGCAGAGGTTAGGTGCCATACCGAGGTTACTGAGCTGGAAGGTGGCCAACCTGACACTTGAACGCCGGGGTGGAACGGCTCCAGAGCTAAGGGGTGAGGTGGGAGAGGTGACTCGGTCCCCTCTAGGCGCCTAGCCGCCAGGTTCCTGGCGATGGCACAGCGCAGGCGCCGGATGACTACCCCAGACTGAGAGGGTGAAGGCCCCGGGGCTTTGGGGTGTGTCAGGCGGAGGATCCCCCAGACATACTCGGAATAGTTGGGTCACCCTGGACCGTGGGTGACAGTCGTCTTCCCGAGCTCCCCCAGCCCCATCTGGGGTCCTGGCGGCCCGCCGAAGCAACGGGTTGGGCTGGGGCGGGGGGTCGGGGCGGAGGAAAAGGCCGGCCCAGAGCAGAAATAGGAGAAGGGAGAGGGGGAGGGGGGAACGCGAGGGAAGGAGGCGGGGAGTCCTTCCTGGGGCAGGAACCCGGGCCCCCCCTAGGCGGAGCTGGCCCGCAAAGCGATTCCGCAGATGGAAGGAATTAAGTGGGAGGGGGAGGGTCCTACTGTGATAGCGAGGGGAGGGGGGCGGGAGCCGTGTGTGTGTGTGTGTGTGTGTGTGTGTGTGCGCGCGTGTCTGGGAGGGGAGGGGGAGAAGACAAACACATCAGACTAGACGGAAATAGAAAAGACGACACACACACCACACACACACTTGGACAAACAGAACCACAGAAAAAGACGACGAGCCAGACAGAGACTGGGGCACAGGAGGTATTCGTCCGAGAGAGAGCGGAGACAGTAAGAGAAAGGAAGGAAAAAAGGACAGGAGAAACGAGTAAAAATGAAGTAATCGCAGAGGATTTGGAAAGAACGAGAGACCAAAGAGCGCGGACCAGAGCGAGAGCAGATTGATTAGGCCGGGGCTGCCCTGAGCTCCCGAAGGCTCGGGGAGCCGGGCGGGGTGGGGCCTGGGAGGGCACCGCCCACGGGCGGGCCAGCAGAATACTGCAAACGCGGGGGTGCCTTATTTCCCCCCTCGCGCTGCCCCACTACTCCATATTCAATGAGGCGGCCAATGGAAGGCGAGGACGGTGCAGAAAGGGCGGGGCCTCCGTGGACCCCACCTCCGGAGCGGCCGCCAGAGGGGTCAGCACTGAGGCAGATAGCGGATCGCGGGGCGGGGCGGGGCGGGCAGCGCGGAGGGGGCGGGCCCAAAAGTTTCCTGCCCAACTTTCGCTGCCTCCTTCCTCCGCCCGCGCGCGCTGCGGCCGCAGTCGGGGGGAGGCGGCGGCGGCGGCGGCGGCTGCGGGCAGCGCGCTGGGAGCACGGCACTGGGCGATCGCCGTCGGGGCTCGGGCGGTGGGCAGTGGGCGCAGGCTCCCCGGTGCCCGCCCCTCCGCTGCGGAGGGGGGGGGCGCGAGCGGGCGGCCGGGGAGGGGCCGGCACCGCCGCCGCAAAATGAGCCTGCTGTCGGCCATCGACACGAGCGCCGCTTCGGTGTACCAGCCCGCCCAGCTGCTCAACTGGGTCTACCTGTCGCTGCAGGACACGCACCAGGCGAGTGCCTTCGATGCCTTCCGGCCGGAGCCGCCCGCCGGCGCCGCGCCCCCTGAGCTGGCCTTCGGGAAGGGCCGCCCGGAGCAGCTGGGCTCGCCCCTGCACTCCAGCTATCTCAACAGCTTCTTCCAGCTGCAGCGCGGAGAGGTGGGTGCCCCCGCGCGCCCCCGCCCTCCGTCGACCGCGCGGGGCCTTTTTCTATCCGCCCCGCTCTTCCTGGCCTGGCCCGGCCCGGCTCCGTATTGCCCGGCCCTGCTTGGCTTGGCTTCGCTCAGCTCTGCCAAACTCGCCGCCCGATGTCCCCGGGGCGCCGGGAGCGCGTCACCTCCCGGCTGAGCCCGGCTCGGAGCAGCTCAGGCGCGGGCGGGGCCCTCTTGCCCCCTCTCCCAGCCTGGAGCGCCCTGCTCAAAGGGGCCCGGGGGGAGTCCCGGCTGGGCGGGGGGCTCCGGATTCTCTCCAGACAGCCGGGGCGCGGCCAGGGCGGAGAGCCCCTTCCAAGTGTCCTTCCCACGCCCAACCCCACCCCCCTCTTGGCCACCGCTTGCTGGGACCGGGAGTGCAGATTCTGCTCAGAGCTCCTCGGCAGGGGCCTAAAATCTTGTCCTCCGCCGACCTCGGTGGTGGCCGACCCAAAGGGCACCCTGGAGAGCAGGGCTTTTCCTGCTGTTCTTACGCAGGGACCCCCAGATACATCCTCCGGCTGCTTGCCCTCCCCCAGCCACATAGGAAGTGGTTTTTGAGGGCTTGACCCCACAGACTGCGCTGTCCCCCGCCCTCCCAGCCTGGAAGGAAATGAAAGGGAAATCCTCTTGAGCTCTTGGAGGGGGGCTAGCCAGGGGGAGAGGTTTCAGCTGCCCAGTGCCTTCTCCAGAAACCTGGGACGGCTGCTTTGCAAAGTCTGCCTGTTGGGGGGATTCAGTTACAAAGTAGAAGGGGCAGGGCATCTTCCCCAGCCAGATAAATACACAGATTGCCAGGACCTCTGAGCCTCTTTTCAGGGGTCATTTCCAGAGCTTTCCTAGATACCCCTCCTCTGTCTCTTCAGCTGGGTTCCTCCTCCTCCCCCAGTCCCATTTACTCATACCTCTTTTGGGAATTGCAGATACCCTTCTGTGGCCTTCACTCATCCTTCTTCTGGAAGCTCTCCCTGCAAAAGTGCAGGGGGGAAGGGGTGGAGGAGAGGACACACTTGAGGGTTCCTTTTCCTTCTAGACCCGAGCACAGCAGTTAGTTTTAGGAGAGGCAGGGTTCTGAATGGGTCGGGGAGAAGGGCCTGTGTATGCGTGAGTGTGCTGGGGACAGGAGGGGGAAAGCAGAGGGGCTCCTTTTTGGTCCCATAATGTGTTCAATTCTGCCAGTACCGACTAGGGAGGACATGGGCATATAAAACGCTGGCCTAAGGCCTAGAGGTGGGCCAATACCAGGCGAGCTGAGACGAGGATTGGTTGGCCTGTGTTGGGCCAGTTGGGCATAGTCGCGGGAGATGAGTCTGAAAAGCCAGCCCTTGGTGCCAGGCAAAAGCATTTGTATACCAGAGCTCTTTGTAAACTATAGAGCATGCTCTCCACGGGAAGAATCATTCTTGGCTGGGAATCTGTCTTTCTCATAAGAGACCTTGTCATCTCTTCGGGGAACTGGCTTCGGTGACCAGTGACTTTGGGGTGCAGTTTGTGGATGTTTCTTCAGTGCCTGGGTCTTTTTAGTTGTTATTTCGCCAGACATTTGTTGAGTGATGTGTGGGCCCTTTAGGAATCAGGAACAGGCCAGTGGGGGCCCCAGGTTAGAAGACAGATGAGATGGTACAGTTTGAAAGGTAGGTGATTTCATGGGGGTGCTGTGGAAATCCCAAGGGAGAAGGGTGATCATGACCCACATGACCATGACCTCTCGCCTCTCACAGGTCAAGGGGGGGTCCCCAATCGGCCTTGAGAGGCCTCCCTCTGTTCCTACCATTGGTGGCTTTCTTCCCCAAATGTGGGTCTCTGCTGAGAGGCCTGGGAGTTTGGGGGCCATCCAGAGTCTCTTGCAGGAGTAGGACATTTCTCTTGGAAATGTCTGACATCCAGGATCCCAGCTGGATCTCAGTGAAACCTGTCTCCAGTCACTTCACTACTACTCACCTCGGGTTCCCCGTGAAGCAGGATATTCCTTCTCTGGGACAAGTGTAAAAGCAGCTGGTAAAAGTTATGCAAAGCAATGGTGGAAAAGAGTCTCTTATGACCTGACTTTGGGGGAACCCTCTGTCTTTCTTGGTCTGGGCCTCGGTTTACCCATCCATTGAATTTAGTCTCTGCTGTCCCTTGGGGTGGTCTACGTGGGATTTGAGAGAGATGCAAATAGACAGGTTAGAGGGGCTTCTCCTACACTCACAGGCCAGTGGCTTCCTTAGAGGGGCTGGAGGTCTGTGCCTGCTGACTTCCGGAAGGCTTTCTTGGCTTCAGACTCACTCATTCTCACCCCTCACCCGCTTCGCCTCCTAAACCCTGTTGGAGCCCCAGCTGTGCTCCTGGGCTTTCCTGTGTCCAGGGCTTAGCCAGTGACCTAATATGGCTCCAAAATAGCAACTGGCAGAGAAGGCATGAAAAAATACCCCCCCACCTGAATGCCACCAAGGGGCTGGTTGGAGAAGAAGCAAATCATGGGCAAGCCAGAGGGGACTCTATGAAGGGACCCAGGGACTCAGGAGCATCGCCATTCTGTGCAAGGCCTGGCAGGCCTGGTGGCAGTGCCTGCGGATGTGACTTGCATGCTGACCGCTGACCACAGCCTGTCTGCACCAGTCCCTGTGCCAAGAGCCCACCCCCTCCTGCACCACCCCCAGGCTGCTCCCACCACAATAGCAAAACACCATGAATGCAGCTGGGATTTGGGCGGGGGGGGTTGAGGACATGGGGGCACAGAAGCCCATTGTACCCCTGGAACCTCAGCTCTGGAAGCTGAAGATAAGCCAAGGGTTCTGAGTGGAACAGTGGCCCTGGGAGCAGAGAGAGATGGCAGAGTTCATGTACAAGTCCAGGAGCGGGCACCAGGAGGTGACCTGGGCGCTGGTGGGGGCTCTTCAGCTTCTCAGCTTGTGGTAAGGATGCCAGGCCAAAGCAGGCACAGGCACTTTGGGGCAGTTTTTTAAAAAGGCCTCGGTCTAGAGTCTGGGCCCTGTGCACTTCGGTTCCAACCCCTGATCTGTAGCAACAACTATATGTCTTTGGAGGGAGACTTCTGAGGCTCCTGGCTGAGCCCCTCCTCTCTTACCCGAGGAAGGAGGGCTGTTCTTAGAGGGAGTGGGGGTTGGGTGGCGTGGGGAGATCTTCCTTGCCAAGTTTAGCCTGGAATTTAAATTCACAGCAGTGTGGGGGCTGTGGGACTCCACCTCCAGAAATGGGGAGGTACCCCTCCTTGCTGAGCATTAGCTCTTGGGCCGCTCAGAGGGATGTCCAGAACCCCTCCTGGGTAGTCCCTGTACCCCCTCAAGAGGAGATCTAGCTGTCCCCCTCTAGGTCAGAATCCTAGAGTGGCCATTATCTTTCCCTCTTCCTCCAGGGAGAGATAGATGTGGCCCTACAGTCAAACGATGGTTTGTGGAGGCCAGGGGCAGGGCTTTGGGGTCAAATACGTTTGGAAAGCAGAGCGGCCTGTCCTTCCCTTGGAGACGCACAGTGTCCCCCAGCACCATGAAGGCTCTGAGAAAGCCCCGTGGTGTGAAACTTGTTCACTTTCCTTCAACCCAACAGTTCCATCACTATTTGACCAGAGAATGCTTTCGGCCTAGAACCTTTGATAGCGTTTTTCTGAACACCTCCCGGCTCAGGGACTGCTCTGTTGAAGAACATCTCTTCCAACCCTTAGGAGGTTTTGGCTGTTAACCCACACCCTCCTCCTACCCCCACCTTGGGTCCCGGCACTAACTTCTGCGGCACCAGAGACCCCCCCCCCCCCCCCCCTCCCTGCCCTGGTCTGTCCACTGGAGTTTGGAGGTCAGCAGTAATGCTGTCACAAGACTCTGTGGACAGGGCTTCAGCCCTTCTGCAGACAGGGCTGGCTGTTAGGCCCTCAGAGGAGCACCTAAGGTGTCCTGCTTTAAAGGGCCCCCAGGTCTTGACAGTCTCCTGAAGGTTTTGTGTGTCACCTGTGCTGCCCTGGCAAAGCCACATATCTGTGTGAGGATGGAGTTTGTCTCAGTGGGGCCGAGAGTGGGCTTCTGGGGCTGCTCTTGGTTCCTAGCAACGTTTGTGGCCTTTGTGTGCGTGGGGGGGGGGGAGGGGGCAGCACCAAGTCCTGGGAGGAGCTCTGACTCAGGCAAGGAGGACCGTCATCCGAGGGCCTGTAGGCTGAGGTGGCCTGGCCCTCCCTCCATCAAATTGAGTTGACTAGGCAGGCCTGGACTCAGAGGGGAGGCCACACCTTGTGGACCTTCTGAGTCAGGTGGGAGGGAGGAAAGCAGGCAGGATTAGTAATTTGTAATTAGCAGAGGCAGAGGGCCAGGCCCTGTCAGCGCCGAAAGGGGGGCCTTGAGGGGAAGATGGTCCCGAGTAGCAATCCCTTTCTCTTGGGGAGTGCTTTTTTCTTGGCATCTCTTTTTTCATAGCTCCCATTTTACAGGAGAGAAAACAGGCCTGGAGAGTCACCCAGCATGTCAGTGGCAGAGCTGCGTCTGGAACTCTTCCATGCTCCAGCTACAATTGTCCCTTGTGGCTCATCCTGCTGGCTGTCACCTCGATCATTCTCTGGGCCCCAGTGCAGGGCGGCCAGTCTCCAGAGGCGTTCTGTCAAGCCGCAGGGCCTCTGATATTCTGTCCCTGATCCTGAACCTTTTGAGCAGTGGTAGGCATTGGTCACGGGTACCAGGTTTCCTGCCGTGTCCCTGCTCCAGCCACTCCCCAGAAACCGAGCACGGGGCTCCCTGAAGCCATGACGGAAGTCCAAGGGAGCCCTGGCTTGCGAGAGTCAGACGATGGACACGGAGCATTTGGCCACACTTTTGTCTCATATCATAGCCTGTGCGCAGTGTCCCCCTTGTCCAGGTGGGGAAAAGGCTCTCCAACAGGAGGATGGGATCAGTGATCAGGGGATCAGTGACAGCACCGGGGCCCCAGCTCAGGTCTCAGGAGGCTTGATCTGCGCTGTGTATATGTGGGCGTGGGTGTGGTGGTGTATAATCTTTTATTCTGTCCTCCTCTGGCCATGCCGGGAAGCTTAGTGCAGACGCCAAGCTTTGCCCTGGGTCTTGCCTGCCCTCAACACCTTGGCAGATTCCAACTTCTTTCTGGTGCACGTGGCTGCCCCTTCTCCGAGAGGCTTTCCCCAGCTGCCACGGGGCGCACACCTCCCTCTGGCTTCTGTGGCCCGTGGCAGACACGCCGTGCATGCTTCCGGGGAGGCGTGTCATGACCACTGCTATTGCTGAGGGACATACTCTGTACTTGCGTGTGTCTGGACAGCTACGTCGTCAGCACGCTTCTCGAACCTGTAAGTCCTAGCAGCTGATGCTCAGGCGGCGCCTGGGACTTACTAGGTGCTCGGTCACTGAGTGGATGGGTGGATGGATGATTGGCATTGCACTTACTCCCCCTCTCTTCCCTCTCTAGACCTGTGACGATGTGCGTCCCCTTACCTCATCTCCTGTTCCACCTTACAGGGGAAATGTTTATGGATTTTGCTTGATTACTTGGAAAGAGCTGACTTAGGAGATAGTAAAGCCCTGTCACTAGAGGTGTCCGAGCAGAAACTTAGATGTGCTCATGGTTCCTTGCCTTCTGTGGTAGTGGATCTCTTCGAGAATCGGAGACAGCGCGAGCTCTTCTCCTCGGCGCGGGTGCCCAGAGCACAGGCGTGCGGGCACACACAGACACGCGCCCTTGCGTGTGATTTCAAGATCATGGCACCCACATGCCGACAATAGATCTCAGATCAAGGCCCCCTTCTATAGAGGCTGCAAGCCTCGGTGGTACTCCCAGACTGGCTAAATATTAGGGTGCCTTTCAGTCCTTAGGTTGTCAAATTCATGCTTTCTGTGCTCATTCCACGAATGTGTTCTAGAAGTGAGAGACAGCTGGTCCCCAGTGCTTACGCTCTGGCTGCACAGAGTGCATATGGCTGCAGAATGGGAGCACCTCTCAGGTGAGCGGTGACCTGGGCGGGAGCAGGAGGGACCAGATGGGGAGGGAGGGTCTTCCTGGGTCTTTTCAGCTGAGCCCTGCTGCCACTGTGCTCCTCCCTCTCCAGGTCCTTTCCCCGTTTCTCTCTCCCCACTCCCCCTGCCAAAAAGAGCATGGACTGTTTCCTTAAGTGAGAATCTTTCACTGAGCTCTGGCTGTGGACAGGGATTGTGTTTTGCACGCGTGGGTGAATGGGCCTCCGGGAGGCCGTGGCGCCCTGGGGGTTTCTGGGTGGGGGTTTGCTGCCTCTGGCATGGCTAGGCCTGCCACCTTCTTGGCCCACAGGTCAGCTTCGGACCTTGGAAACAGGAGCAGGTCTGGGCTCTCACCATACCCGAGAAATCTTTAGTCAACATGTGAATTCACTCTCCCATTGGCCAAGTCCCCATCCTATCAACAGGTTGTCTCCTCTCCCTGTTCGTGTGGGACTCTGGGGGCGAGAGCCCCAGACAGACCCTGGGGGAGAAGAAGTGCAGATCCCCTTGGAGAAGGGGCGGAGTCACTTGTGAAATGAGTGGTTTCTTGTGTTAAAGACAGGGGTGTGAGTGTGTACGTGTATACGTGTGTTTTCATGCACGTATCTGTGTGTATGGAAGCGGGGGATAGGGGTGGCTTTTGGGGATAAAAAAGCAGTTGTCTAGCTGTTGAAAGAACCCCCACAGAGCTGGGGATTAGGATCAGAGAGTCCCCCCACTTCAGGGCCATCTCTGGCCTGGGAGGGGCAGGACATCCTCGGATGTTCCCCTTCTCATTGCCTCGCCCTTGCCCATCGCTGCGTTGTTTTCTGTGGGCATGGTTCCATCTCTGCTGGCTGTTTCTCCTCTCTTCTCTGCACTGGTTTCCTCTCCTTCTAGGCTGCCTTTGGAAGCTTCTATGCACTTGCCCTGACTCCTGTTTGCCCCCCTCCTGCTAGGCCCTCTTACTGTCCTGGGGGCTGGGAGTGGGGAGTCAGCCCTGGAAATCCTTGCCTCCACCCCCACAGAACCCCCAGCCTGAGGACCTAGACCCCTCACGTAGCCCAGAAAAGCTGGTGTCTCATCTTGCCAGGGCCAAGAGGCTTGACAGTACGATGTCACAGGCCCAAGGAGAGTGGTCCACACCTGTTCTTTTCCTCTGGCTCTCCTTAACATAGGAGAAGTTAAGCCTTGGAGGCCATGTGGGAGCCGAAATATAATAGGCCAACTGATGTTGAGAATCTCCCCTTAGCCACATGGTGGCTGTTTTACCTTGAGCGAGTTACGCAGCCTCTCTGAGCCTCAGTGTCCAGCTCCGTAAAACGGAGCCAATAATGCCCATCCAAATGGTGTTCTCGCAGGTATAAGAAAACCAAGAAAGGGAAAGGATCCAGTCGAGTGTACGAAACAAGCAGGGTCAGAATAGATTTTAGCATCTTCCCCTCTGTTTTTCTGCAACAGCCATGCCAGAGCCTTGGGGAAGTTCTAGCAATGGGCAGAAGCTGGATGCTCTATCCCCCAGATATGGTGTGAAAACCCCACCCTACCTGCTGGCTGCTGGGAGGAGGGGGGAGGGAAAGGTGGTCTCTTCCTCCAGGATGGTGATCTGGGCCCAGAGGCTTCCACTCAGCACAGTAGTGGGGCTTCCCTCAACCAGTGCCCTGAGCAGCTTAATCTGGGGTGAGAGTGCCTTTCACTTTGTCCATGGCAACTCGGAGACCCCAACCTATATCTCTAAGGTGTTAGGACATCCATTACCTTGTCTGTCAGGTGGGGCCCCCTGGCCCTTCAGCGCCTGTGATTATCTGCACCCAGGACAGTTGTAGGTATGAGAAGCGGCAGGAACAGTCTGGAATCTGGGGTGATGGGACATTGCAGAATCTTTGCCTTTGGATATGCCCAGCCTCGCGGGGAAGCGAAGAGACTTACTGCGTGAAGAGATTAGAGAAGGACCTCAGAGCTCCTTCAGCCAAGGGCAGCTGAGTCATGGGGTGATCCCTACCAGGCCTAGTCCTGAAGGACAGGGCTATGGCCGGGAGGTCCAGGAGGCCCTCGGAGGAGGCAGGGCGTCTCTCAGGAGCACCTCAGTCTGTGCTTTTCACACTGTCCCGTGGAGCCCAAGGCCTGAGTAGGAGGAGGGGGTGGGTTCAGGGCCACACCATTAAAGTTATAACCAGATTGGGAGGCAGGTCCTGGAGGAGGTTTGGATGGACACAGAGAGGGCATCCTGGGGGTGGGGATAGTAAGTGCAGAACTAGAGGGGGGACAGCGGATGCCCCGTGGGACACTGGGGCTGTTTGGGAGTTAGGGGCTGACTGACGAGGGGCTGCTCCTGCCGGGCCTTGCCCTCCAGCTCCAGGCAGCAGGACTCGGAACAGGTGGGCCCACGGCGACTGAGTGCCGTCTGTGTGGGGGCTCCGGGGGTGTCTTTCAGTAGCTGGTGTCTGGACCTTAAGGAAGTAGGACTGCAGGGATCACCAGTTTTGCCCGCCTTCCCTGTTCCATGTTGCATTTTACAGACGGGAAGCCCAAGAGGCCAGGCCTCGCTCCGCAGCCGGAGGGGAGGGGACACCGCGTGTCCTGGCCTCTGCTCCATCCAGTCGCCATAGGCTGTGGAAGAGGCAACTCGCCTTTCACCTCCACGGCCCCAGCTCCTTGGGTCTTTGGAGAGGAAACAGGTTGCAGCCTCACCCGCCCTTTCAGCCAGCCGGCAAGCAGGACTCCTGGCCCTCAGGCCTGGCTGTGTGCCCTCGCCTGTGCCCCTGGGCCTCTCTGGGCCTCAGTTTCTCCATCTGGAACACGAGAGTGGCCGAGTCAGCTGCCTGCTCTGTCCTTTCAGCTCTAAGGTGGTGTCATCTTGAACCGGGGCTGGGGGAAGGGAGCTGGAGCAGCCAGGAGGGCCAGGCCAGGGCACACTAGGGGTGAGAGAGGCTGTGAGGAGCTCTGACCTCGCTTCTCTGACCTGGGGCTGCCGGTGCGACACAAGCTGTGAGCGCCTGAGCTGGTGGGTGGGGGGCGTCAAGCTGCCAGGGACGGGACAGGCTGCTCAGAGGCCTCTGGCTGCCCAGGGACACCCGCGGGGCCACCCGTGGGCAGGACGGTGTGGCCACAAACGGGGGAGAGGCTGTTCAGGGTGTAATTAATGCACTTTCTGGCACCCACCAAACTTCCCCTTCCTCTGGACAGTCTGCTACCAAAACAGTCCCGATTCCTGTGGACTAGCTTAAATCTTCTCCAGAGGGGGGTGACAGGGGGAGGGGAGAAAGAAAGAAAAGAAAGAATGGGGGTGGGGGAACGAAGAGGGTTGTTATTTGTGAAATTGCGTTTCCCAGCCATGAGGATGAGTCACACCATTTGGAGCTTGGAGTTTCTTGTTTGGATGAACTTTTCTCTGGGAGGCTGTGGTGATGCTGTTCTCCCTCAGGCCAGTTCGGGTGGGGAGAGGCCTCGAGTCAAGCTAAGGAGAGACCTCGGTGGTTGGAAAGTCCAGGTGCTCCCAAGGCCAGGTAGGGCTGGGCCGTCTGTACCGAACTGCCTGGGGGAGCTTATAAAAAGCAGATTTGGGCTGGGGGGAGGGGGAGCCGGGAGTTAGTGTTTACTGGGGAGAGGGTTTCAGTTTGGGATGGTGAAAAAGTACTCGAGTTGATGGTGGTGAATTTGCCCAATAATGGGAATGTATTTGGTGCCCCTGGACTGCACACTTAAAAAATAATTAAAACGGGGACGCCTGGGTGGCCCAGTCGGTGAAGCGTCCAGCTTCGGCTCGGGTCATGATCTCATGTGGGTTCATGGGTTCAAGCCCCTCGTCGGGCTCTGTGCTGACAGCTCAGAGCCTGGAGCTCTGGATCGGATTCTGTCACTCCCTCTCTCTCTGCCCCTCCCCCCCCCAAAAATAAATGAACATTAACAAATTTTTAAAAGTAATAATTAAAACGGTTGGCTTTCTGTAACGTAGATCTTAACTACAGTAAAACAGTGTAGATTCCAGGCCCTTGGTCCCAGGTGACTGCCTTGGTAGGTCTGAGGTGGGGCCCAGTACTCCGTATTTGTTAAAAGTTTCTCGAGTCATGCAACACACGTTTGGACAGACTCATCTAATCTGTAAAATGGGGACAGTGACTCACGGGATTGTGGTGAGCACCAGCTATCTTAATACGTGTAAAGTTTCCGGTACCCGGGACATTGTAAGTGCTCAGTAGATGTGACTGGTATCATCTAATCCCCTTGCCACTGGACCCCTCCCCGCACCCCTTAAGATTGCTCAGAATTGGCTCGCGCACCTCCAAGGATGGTGGCGGGGGGGGGGGGGCCTCTGCCTCTCAGGATGAACCACTCTGTCTTGGCTCATCTGAGAGCTGGAGAACCACCCTCACACTGAATGCAAGTTTGCATGGTATCGTCCACCGGTCCTGGGTAGCACTGGAGCAGAGGCGGTCATCAGGAGCCTTTGAGGTCCGTGCTCAGGCACCATAGGCTGACGGCGTGTTTAGTCGCTCTGCCCTGGATGTGGTGTCTGTGTCTTTTTTCCCCCAGGCTCCAGCGTAAACCTACACGAGAGGGAACAGAGGCCCAGAGAGGGAAAGGGCTGGCCCCAGTCCACATAGCAGGGTGTCCAGGGAGCCAAGAAGAGTGGTGGCCCCCAGATGGCCAGGGCTGTGTCCTCTAGGAGGGGGGGGGGGTGCCAGACCCCCAGAGACAGACCCAGTAGGGGGGCTGAGGTAACGTCTGTCCTGGTTGGGGGGAGGGGTGCCTGATCCCCTGGGGCCTGCGTTCAGCTCATCTCCTTCCCTGCCCACACTGAGGCAACACAGAAAGGACTGTCCCCACTCTGGGCCCACATCTGCCCCGTCTTTGTAAGGGAGCCTGAGGCAACTTCCTCTCAGGGGCTCTCCTCCCCTGGCAGCCTGGGGACTTCTAGGAACAAGGCTGTCTTCCTGTTAGATCCAAGGCTCCCCGAGGTCTGTAGTTCATTCCTGGAGCTCCTGATACCTGAGCTGGGGTCAGGGGATGCCCAAGCCCCATGCCCAGGTTTGTCATTGACCCTCCTGGGGAAGCTGCCTCCTTCCAGCCTCAGCCTTGCCTCGGGAAGGGGGTACCGTGGCTGTTCCCTGCCAGCCTCACCACAGGCCCTACCTTTGCTAAATTCCAGTGTGCCTGGCTGCCTAGAGCCCGTGACTCCTATAAATAGAGGCTGTATACACCAGGAGGGGGCCTGGGCCGTGTCTGCTTTGAAGCCAGGCAAGACATCTGGTTCCTGTCAGCTGGAGGTGGGAGAAGTGGGCCACTTCCTCCTGGGCTCCCAGAGGGCGGGCCTGGGCCGGCCCGAGGGCTCCCCGGACACAGTCTGCACAGGCCTCGTGCCACAGGAGACCAGGCAGAGCGCTGAACCTCAGTCTTCTCCTCTGTACAATGGAAACAATGCTGTAAGCTGATGCTCCACTTTCCTGTAAGAAGGGGATACTGAGTCAGCTCAGAGATAAGTGATTTGTCTAAAGTTATGCCACCAGTAAGTGGCAAAGCCCCAAATCTGACAGGTTGCCCTCTGCTACGCCTTCTTACCTCCGGGCAGTGTGTAAAAGAACTAATGCTAATCGTCGTTACCATCAGCAGCATGGACTCAGGGGTTCCTAAGTGCCAGGTGGGAGAGAAAGTGCTTTACATCTGTGGCCTCATGTTAGCCTCACAGAAACCCTGGGAGGTAGCTATCATTATTCCTATTTTCCAGACAGGGCCACTGAGGCCCAGAGTGGTTAACTGGCTTGCCCACGGAACTCAGGCTCCAGGCGGCCAGAGCCCAGGGGCAGCTAAAGAGTCAGTGTGAATTCACGAGTGTGTATGTGTGTGCACATGCCCACGGAAATTCCCCCTGAGGCCACGGCTGCAAACGAGTGTGCCCAGGCCTTGGGAGCCCTCACAGCCTCTGTCCCCCACAGGCTCTGAGCAGCAGTGTGTACAAGAGCGCCTCGCCCTATGGCTCCCTCAACAACATCGCCGATGGCCTCAGCTCCCTCACCGAGCACTTCTCTGACCTGACCCTCACCTCTGAGACCCGCAAGCCCAGCAAGCGGCCCCCACCCAACTACCTGTGTCACCTGTGCTTCAACAAAGGACACTACATCAAGGACTGCCCCCAGGTAAGGCCGCCCAGCTTCTGTGGGTAGAACAGTGCCCCACCCCCCACCCTGAGCCCCCTTCCACGAACCAGTGGCCACGCAGCCCTCTGGTCTCCCACCTTTTTGTCCCCTCTGGTATGTCTGAGGCAGGGCTGGCTGGTGTGGATGGGACAGAGCCCCAGCTTGAGCCTGCACCATCTAGCAAGCAATCTGGGTAAAGGGCCCCCAAATGAGGTTCTGGGCCTTCACGTCCCCAGTCTTCCTGCCAGGGTGGGTCCTGTTACAGTGGGGCAGGAGCGAGGCCAGCCGCCTCCTCACAGCTCTCCCGAGAGAGACCCCCATCTCCTCACACTCACAGGGAAGGAATGCGGGCTCTGGGCCAGGAATCCAGATGTGCACCCCCTCCCCCCGACCCCACCTCTCCCGTCCTCTGTGGCAGTTTTCCTCAGTCTCTTGCCTGGGAGCGGGGAGCTGAGAGGGCCTTGCCCCCGGCTCTGTGCCCCCCAGGGTAGGCCTGGGTGAAGGCCTCAGGCACTGCAGGCTGGGCATATCTCTCTCTCAAGGTGGGAAGGGTGCCAGGAGGTGGAGAGTGTGGGGAGCAGCCCCTGTCTCCCACTCAGTGCTTCGCTGTGACGGGGCGGGTCAGATCCCACTCATGAGACGACCTTGGACTCTCTGACCGACATGGCTTTGGCATCTTGGGGAGAGAGGTTAGCGTTGTTTTAAATACGTTACAAGATGGTCCGTGATTTTTTTTCCTATTATTTTTCGTACTTTCTAATGTTTTCATAATGTGTATTTTTACTTTAATTTTACATATGTAATGGAAATGGGATCCTGGAAACTCAGAAAATCCATGCAGTCTTACCCTCCAGATGTTGGAAGCCTGGGGAGTGGCTGGGTGGGGCTGGGTGCCTTCAGACCAGTGGGAGGCCGAGACGGGCTTGTTGCTTCCTCCTCTTCTCAGAAACAGCCGTGCCCCGCGTTAGGTCCTTGCTGTGCAAAGTGTGGCCAGGCATAGCCACATCAGTGTCGCCTGGGAGCTTGTTAGAAATGCAGAATCTTTTTTTTTTTTATGAAAAAAATGTTTTTAATGTTTATTTATTTTTGAGTTAGAGAGAGAGAGGCAGAGAGAGAGAGAGAGGCAGAGGCAGAGAGAGAGGGAGGCACAGAATCCGAAGCAGGCTCCAGGCTCTGGGCCGAAGTCAGACGCTCAACCAACTGAGTCACCCAGGTGCCCCCCCTCACATAACTGCATTTTAGTAAAATCCCCAGTGATTTGTGGATACCAGTGATCTCCTCCTCCCCCCACCCCTGGTTAAGAGAGGCCCACCCCAGACCTTGTGGATGGGGGCCGGCCCATGACGGCTGTCCTCCAGACCCACCCTCCAATGGGCCCCGTCTGCCTCAGCGTACACAGTAAGCCAGGGGCCCTTGGCACGAGGGGATCTCAGCAGAGGGTAAGGCCCCTACTCCCTAGAGGTTCTCTGGATGGGTCCAGGGGCAAACAGGCAGCTAAGAATCTGGTTGCTCCTCAAGGATATGCCCATGGCCCACCCAGGCAGCGGCCCCTCGTAACTTCCCCAGCTGCGCCCCTGTGAGAGCACTCTCAGTCACTCACCATACCTCATCATCTCCTGCCTATAGCCTTTGCTCACAACTACCTGGCATGTCAGGTCTCTCATTAGCCTCATGTTACGTGATGCTTTGTGTGAGTCAGGCACTCACACAGGATCATTGAGCCAGTCAGCGGAGGAGCTGGAATTTTCACCCCGGCAGGCAGGTGACATTCAGACCCCAACAGGGGTTCTTGGGGCTCGCGCGTGTGCCTGTGCTGAGCTGGAAGCCTGGGAAAGCTTCCAGGAAGAGGGCTTGAGTGGGGTTGGCGGGTTGGTGGAAGAAGGGTGACCACTATCCAAAGGCAAGGGATGATGAGGCAGAGGTGGAGGAACGTGTGTGTGTGCACACGCGTGTGCATGCCCAACCCTCTCTCCAGAAGGCACCAGAACTCTTCTAACGAGGGGGCAGAGTGTCCCTGACCTCAATGTCAGTGCCTCTCGATTTCCAGCACAGTGAAAAACCTGGTTCTTCCTCTATATTCCTTTATCTGGATTGCACAGTATATTCACTTAGCCTGTGCAGGGCTCTGAACTCTGCCTGCAGAAGTGGGAGTACTGCATCTTACAGTTTAGTGGGAGTACCCATTTTACAGCTGGACAAACAGAGTCTCAAAGAGGTGAAGTGCTGAGGAGAGGGCAAAATATACGTGAGAACCCCAGTCTTGGGACTTCAGTGCTCTTTGCTTTCTTGAGCATTCATTCCAACCCAGGCTGAGATGCCCAGGCCCTGTGGGGCCTCAGTTTCCCTCTTGAGCGGGTCAAGGCCCTCTTCCAGCTCCTTCTCAAACCGGATTCTATCAGAGACTCCTGCGGGCCTGAGGACCTCCCTCTACCTTTCATGAGAGTTTTATCATCTGTAAAGTGAAGCTGATGAGGACACTAACTCATAGGATTGTTGTGCAGATTCAAGGAACTAATCCATGGAAAGTGCTTAGCACAATGTCTGGCACACAGTAAGCGCTCAATAAATGTTGGTTAGCATTATTTTTTTTTTTTTCTCCCTCGGGTCACAGTGGAGAGGTACCAGGTGAGGTATTTGGCAAGGTACTAGGTATTTTGGCAGGCTGGAATATAATTAGATGCTTCCCATCCCTCACCTGACCACAAGCTCCAGGGGCAGGTGCTGGGCTAGATTCATCTCTCTACCGCCATGCTGGCCCGAGATATCACACACAGGTGCTCAGTACAGGTCTTCTGGAATGGCGGAATGGGTGGACAAGGCTTTTGTCACATGGGATACTATGAGTTCAGCATATATAAAATATTTAAAAGTGGAATGGGAATGCTTGTTTTGGTAACACCCTTAGTGAGATATAATTCACATACCCTATAATTGACCCATTGAAAGTGGACAAGTCAGTAATTTTTAGTATATTCACAGAGCCGTGCAACCATTGCCACAAGCAGTTATAGAATATTTTTTTAAAAGGTCGTATTTTTTAAAGTAATCTCTACCCCTAATGTAGGGCTCAAACTCAGGAACCCAAGATCAAGAGTCACGTGTTCTACCAAGTGAGTCAGCCAGGCACCCCAATTAGAGAACATTTTTTAAAGTTTATTTATTTAGTTTGAGAGAGACAGAGAGAGTTCAGATGGGGGAGGGGCAGAGACCGAGAGGGAAACTCAAGCAGTCTCTGCTCTGTCAGCGCAGAGCCCATGCAGGGTTCAAACTCACTAACGGTGAGATCATAACCTGAGCCAAAATCAGGAGTTGGATGTTAGCCGACTGAGCCACCCAGGTGCCCCTCTACATCATTTTTGTCATCTCAAATAGTAACCTCATACTCTTTAGCTATCATACCTCCTGATTCCCCAACCCCTAGCAACCAATAATCTACTTTTTATCTCTAAGGATTTGCTTATGCTGGACATTTCACACAGAGAGAATCATATAATGTGTGGTTGTTTGTCACTGGATTCTTTCATTTAGCATATTGCTTTCAAGGTTCATCCATGTAATAGCATTTATCAGTTCCATGATTTGGGAAGTGTTCCATCTTGTTCTATTTTCTGGAAGAGCTTGTGAAGAATTAATATTAACTCTTCTTTAGTGTCTGGTAGAACTCACCTGTGAAGCCATCTGAGCTTGGGCTTTCTTTTGTGGGCAGATTTTTAAAATTATGAATTCAGTCTTTTTGTGTGTGTCATAAGTCTATTTGGGTTTTCTATTTCTTCTTGAGTCAGTTTCTGTAGTTTGTTTCTTTATAGAATTTGTTTATTTCATCTAAGTTATTGAATTTACTGGCATACACCTGTTCATAATATTCTCTTATAATCCTGTTCATTTCTCTAAAGTTGGTTATAATGTCCCCCTCTTTTGTTTCTGATTCATGTAATTTGAGCCTTCTCTCTCTTTTTCTGTCTTTTTTTTTTTTTCTTGGCCAATCTAGCTACGTGTTTGTCAGTTATGTTAAACTTTTCAAAAGACCAACTTTTGGTTTAGTTGATTGCCTGTACTGTTTTTTCTGTTCTCTATTACATTACTTTCCCCTGTAATCTTTTAAAAAATTGTGGTAAAATAAATACAACATAAAATTTACCATCTTAACTATTTTTACATGTACAATTCAGTGGCATGAAATACAGTTGACCCTTGGACAACATTGGTTTGAACTGTGTGGGTCCATTTATACATGGATTTTTTTCAGTAAAAACCATACAGTACAGTAAATGTATTTTCTCTTCCTTATGATTTTCTTAATGACAGTTTCTTTTCTCTAGCAAACTTGATTATATACAGTATAGAATGCATGTAACATACAAAATATAGGTTGACTATGTTATTGATAAGGCTATTTATTAGTAGTTAAGTTTGGGGAGAGTCAAGAGTTATACACATATTTGTGACTATTTTGGTGGTTGGCACCTCAGCCCCCACACTGTGCAAGGGTCACTTGTATATTCACCTGTTGGGCAACCATCACCACCATCCATCCGTGGAACTCTCTTTATTTTGTGAAACTCTGTACCCATTAAGCAATAATCTCCCCCCACTTCCTTCCTTCCCCTATTCCCTGGCAACTACCGTGCTACATTCTGTTCCTATGATTTTGACTACTCTAGGTACCTCACATAAGTGGGATCACACAGTATTTGTCCTTTTGCGATTGGTTTATTTCACTTAGCATAATGTCCTCAAGGTTCATTCATGTTGTAGCAAGTTTCAAAATTTCCTTTCTTTTAAAGGCCAAATAATATGTGTGTGTGTGTGTGCGTGTGTGTGTGAGTGTGTGTGTGTGTGTGTGTGTGTGTGTGTGTGTGTAGACCACATTTTGTTTGTCTATTTATCTATCCTGGATTGCTTCCATCTTTCAGCTATTGTGAATAATGCTGCTATGAACATGGGTGTGCAAATATCTGAGTCTTTGCTTTCAATTTTTCATTCTAATTTTTATTATTTCCTTCCTTCAGCTTATTTCAGGTTTAGTCTGCTCTTTGTCCAGTTTTGTAAGATGGAAAGTTAGGTTACTGATTTTACATCTTTCTTCTATTTTTATTTATTTTATTTAAATTATTTTATTTTATTTTATTTTATTTTATTTTATTTTAGAGAGAGAGCATGAGTCGGGCAGAGAGACAGAGGGAGAGAGAAAGAGAATCTCGAGCAGGCTCCACACTCAGCACGGAGCCCAATGCAGGGCTCGATCCCATGCCCAGATTGTGACCTGGGCTGAAACCAAGAGTTGGATGCTCAACCAAATGAGCCACCCAGGCACCCCTCTTTCTTCTATTTGTAAAATAGAAGTGCATGTGCCCGTGTGAGCGGGGGAGGGGCAGAGAGAGAGGAGAGAGAGAATCACAAGCAGGCTCTGTGCTATCAGCACAGAGCCTGATGTGGGACTGAATCTCACAAATCATGAGATCATGACCTGAGCTGAAATTAAGAGTCAGATGCTTAACCGACTGAGCCACCCAGGAGCCCCTCTTCTGTTTTTAATATTGGTGTTCATAGGTCCAAATTTTCCTCTGAGCTGCATCTCATAATTTTGTATGTTGTGTCTTCATTTTCATTCATCACAGAGTATTTTCTGATTTCCCTTGTGATTTCTTCTGTGACCCACTGGTCGTTTAGAAGTGTGATGTCTAATATCCACATTATTTGCGAGTGTCCCAAGTATCTTTTAAAAATGATTTCTCGTTTTATTCCATTGTGGTTAAATAACACCTTGTGTTATTTCAGTGCTTCTAAATTTGTTGCGGTTTGTTTCATAGCCTTTGGGCTGTCCTGGAGAACAGTTCATGGGCACTTGAGAAGGGAATGAGTCCTGCCGTTGTTTGTTGGCGTGTTCTGTAGGTGTCTGTTAGGTCTAGTTGGTGTGGTGTTCTTCATGTCTTCTGTCCCCTTGCTAATGTTCTACCTCATTCTTGTATCCATTATTGTAAGTATAGGAGTATTGGAATCTCTATTATTGTTGAATTGACTATT
Organism: Panthera uncia; assembly: GCF_023721935.1. NCBI lineage: Eukaryota > Metazoa > Chordata > Mammalia > Carnivora > Felidae > Panthera > Panthera uncia. The sequence continues at coordinate 37,922,350 of NC_064818.1, read as the reverse complement.
TTTTTCTTCAATTCTGCCCGTTTTTATCGCATGTATTTTGGTGCTCCCTTGTTAGCTACATCTGTGTCTATCAATTTCTGATGAATTGATCCTTTTATCATGATAAAGTGTCCCTGTTTATCTCTAGTCACATTTTTTGTTTAAAAAAGTTTTTTTTTTAATGTTTATTCACTTTTTGAGAGAGAGATAGAGGCAGAGCGCAAGTGGGGGAGGGGCAGAGAGAGAGACACACACACACATACACACAGAATCTGAAGCAGGCTCCAGGCTCTGAGCTGTCAGCACAGAGCCCAATGCGGGGCTTGAACCCATGAACTGCGAGATCATGACCTGAGCCAAAGTTGGGCGCTAAACTGACTGAGCCACCCGGACGCCCCAACATTTTTTGCTTTAAAGTCAAATTTGTCTGGGGGCGCCTGGGTGGCTCAGTCAGTTAAGCGTCCGACTTCAGCTCAGGTCACAATCTCGCGGTCCGTGAGTTCGAGCCCCACGTTGGGCTCTGTGCTGACAGCTCAGAGCCTGGAGCCTGTTTCCGATTCTGTGTCTCCTCTCTCTCTGCCCCTCCCTCGTTCATGCTCTGTCTCCCTCTGTCTCAAAAATAAATAAACGTTAAAAAAAAATTAAAAAAAAATAATAAAGTCAAATTTGTCTGATGTTAGTATAACCAGCTTCCTTATGGTTACTGTGTACACGATAGATCTTTGTCCATCATTTTACTTCATATCTTCATATGAAGATATGTTCATACCTTTAGATCTAAATTATATTCATATCTTTAGATCTAAGTTGTGTCTCCGGTAGACAGCATGCAGTTGGATCTTGGTTTACTTTTTATATGCACTCTGAAAATCCCTGCCTTTTGTTTGGATTGTTTGATCCATTCATATTATCAACAATTAATGCTCTTTTTTATATATGTGATTATTGATATAGTCAGATTTAGGTCTGCTATCTTACTTTTTGTTTTCTGAATTACTCATGTCTTCTCTGTTCCTCTGTTTCTCCTGTACTGCTTCCTTTTGCATTAAGTGATACTTTTCTAATGTACACTTTTTAATTTCTTTAATGATTTTTTTCACTTTTTTTTAAAGCTGCTCTCAGGCTTATTTTACATATCTTAACCTATAAAATCTGCTTCAGATTTATACCAACTTAATTCCAATAAGATATAGAAATATCACTCCTTTATAGCTCTGTTCTCTTTTTCTGATGTTTGTGGCATTATTGTTCTACATGTTACATCTATGTGTGTTGTAATTAAATGATACTTGTTATAATTCTTCCTTTATATTATTTTCTGTGTCTTAGAGAAGCTGGAAGAAGAAAAGAGAACAATTGTACGTTCACAGTTTTTGTTATGGTAGCTTTTTATTTCCAGTTTCTAGATCTCTTCATTTGTTCCTGTGGACTCAGTTTATCACCTAGAGTAATTTCCTTGGCCCAAGACAGATTTGCTTCTACCTGCCTTCTCTGTGCTATTAGTGGCAAATATCTTACATTTCTATATATTATAACACAAGTAATACATTACATACATACTGTTTTCTACATTTGCTTTTTATTATTTTTTAAAATGTTTATTTTTGAGAGACAGAGACAAAGCGTGAGTGGGGGAGGGGCAGAGGGAGAAGGAGACACAGAATCTGAAGTAGGCTCCAGGTTCCAAACTGTCAGCACAGAACCTGATGCCAGGCTTAAACTCACGAACTGCAAGATCATGACCTGAGCCAAAGTCAGACGGCTTAGCCAACTAAGTTACCTACGTGCCCCTACATCTGCTTTTTAAATCAGAGAAGAAAGGACAAGAAATATGCATATGTGCTATCTTTTATAATTATATAATCATCTTACTAGAACTCCTGTTTATTTAATGTGTATTTGAATTATGTCTGGGGTCATTGGCTTTCAGCTTGAAGAACTTCCTATAGTATTTCTTGAAAGTGTGTGTCAGCAATGAATTCTGTGTTTTTGTTTATCTGGGAATGTCTTTATCTCCCTTTCATTTTTTTAAAAGATATCTTTGCAGGGTATAGAATTCTTGGCTGACAGCGTTTTTTTGTTTTTGTTTTTTGGGTTTTTTTGTTTTGTTTTCTTAATCTTTGACCACACTGACTGTTACCCCACTGCCCTCTGGCCACCATCATTTCTGATGAGAAGTCAGTTGTTAACATTGTTAGAATTCCATTGTAAATGACATGTCATTTTCCTCTTGCAGCTTTCAACATCTTCTCCTTGTTTTAGTTTTCAGCAGTTTTACTATGATGTGTCTATTTGTGGATCTCTTCGTGTTCACTTGGAGTCTATTGAGCTGCTTGGATGTGTTGCTTAAAGTTTTTCACTGACTTGGGAAGTTTTCAGCTATTATTTCTTCAAATATTTTTTTCTGCTCCTTTCTCTCCTCTCCTTTTGTGGAATGATTTTTAAGTGACCTGAATGCTTTTAAGATCTTAAATGGTCCAACTGGGAGCAGAATGTGGAGAATTCTAGGCAACCCTGACCAGGTCCTGAAGCCGCCTGTGGAGCTCTGGTCTCCGAGTGAGACAGCAGTGAGAGTGTGGTTAAGGCATTCATTGCCAATGGCCTGGGTGGTGGGACAGGAACAGGAGATACTCTGAGGCCCCTGGTGCACTCAGGAAGGCCGGGATGGGTAGGGGCTGCCAGCTCTATGGCAGCAAAAATCCCAGCTGGTTGTGCAAGAGGCATGGTTGCTGCCTGCTGGGCCCAGCTGCAGGGTTATCTGTGCATCTCATGTTGGCTTCTGCAAGCCAGTGTGGCAGGCTGCAGAGACCTGAATGGCAGTACTTTGTCTGAGCCAACTGCACGTGAGCTTGCGTGGGTATGTGTGTTTGTGGTGGGGGCTTGGCCTAGTGCCCCTTCTGTGCCCAGGACACATAATCTGTCCAGGGCAGAGCTGAGCCCAGGACACGCTACTGAGTACAGGAAACTGGTACTCTGTTAATTGATTCTTTTCCAACCTTAAGGGTGGAGAGAGGTGTCCAGTTCAGCCATCGGACAGATGGGGCTTCTCATATGTCCCAGGGACAGTGTGAGGGGGATTAGGCACTACAGGAAGACTGGGAGCCCCCTGAAGCAGATGCGGAAGGTGCTGGAAACCAATTACCAGTGATGCTGAAGGGCAGCCCCTCTTTGTGGGGTGGGGCTGTGCCTGCGCCAGGGTCCCTCTCCAGCCAGTGTCAGCACTGGCCCTGGAAGGTCCAGGAGTCAAGAAGGTCTGCCATTTGGTTCTTGAAAAACCTGCCCCTGCTGCTGTTTCGGCCCTGTGCCAGGCCTCCAGTTCAAGGGCAACAACAACATTAACAGCAATGATAATAGTCTGTAAGCATTGAGTTGACCACTGAGCTAGATGTGCAGTATGTATTAACTCACTTAATTCTCTCCAAAACTCTATCTGGTCAATTGCCAGATGATAAAACTGAGGCCCAGAGCAGTCCAATGACTTGTCAAAAGTCACATAGCTAGTAAACAGCAAAGATAGAATTGGAACTCAGGCCTTCTTCATGCCAGAGCCCATGCTTTTTAAATTAGGTTCTATGATCTATCGGCCTTAACGTCCAGACTTTGATCTCCACGCTCTCAGAAAGTTGGGGTTCTTTAAAAAGATGGGTTACTGGAAATAAGGAGGGACAAGGATGAGGTGAGCAGAGGCCATAATAGGCCTGGTCTGGCCACGTTGTTGTGTGTGGAAGATCGCACTGCTGGCCCAGCCCCAGGGAGTCTGTCAGGGAGGCCAGAGTGGGTTAGGGCTGCAGCTGTGGTGCCAGCAAAAATCCCAGCTGGCTGTACGAGAGGCACGGTTGCTGTCTGCTGGGCCCACCTGCAGGGTTATCTGTGCGTCTCCTGTTGGCTTCTGCACACCAGCGTGGCAGGCTGTGAGTGGTAGCATTTTGCTCCGAGCCAGCTGCACATGAACCTGCGTGAGTATGTGTGTTTGTAGTAGGGGCTTGGCTCGATGCCACCTCTGCCCAGGACATATAGTCTGTCCAGGATGGAGCTGGGCCCTGGCCACACTTCAGTTGCCTGACCCTTTCTAAGCTGCTCCTGTATGCCAGACCAGTTGTAGATAAGGCCCTATCTCTGTCCTCAGTGGGATAGACAGAAACACTATTGGCTGTTCAGGGTGACCAGGGCCATGGTTGAGGTTTGCAGCGAAGGACCAGCTCAGCCTGGGGTTTCATGTGAAACCTCAGAGAGGAGGAGTCTAGAACTGGGGTGGGGAAGGCTTCCAAGCAAGCGTGTAAATAACGAGGGTATGCTTTCCGGGAACCGCGAGCCCTTGGCTATGGCTGGGGCTCTGGGTGCCTGCGGGGAGGAGAGGGAGGTGTGGCCACAGCAGGTGGTGAAGGGCCTGTGTGCCAAGCTGCACAAACTTGGACTTTATCTGGAGGGCAGGGAGAAGCCATCCAACGGTTTAGGTGACATGCTCGGATTGGCATTTTGAAAGCTCACTGGTGGCAGGTTGGAGGCCGGGCTGGAGGAAGCAAGACTGTAAACAAAACCAGTCCAGTAACGTGGACAGATGATAAGACCAGATATTAGACAAGGGAGGGTGAGCAAAGGTTGGAGGTGGGGGGGAAAATTCCAGACACTGTTAGAAAGTATCATCTCTGGGGCATGGTGACTACTCTAGGCCACCATTCCTCCTCTCCAAAGTGTATCTGCGATTTGGGGCCAGTGCAGGACTCCCTGCCTTGATGGCCCACTCAGCATCTCTGTATGAACGGAGGCTGGGGTGTCGATGAGGGCAGTACGGCCAGGACCCAGTGTCCTATCTCTAAGCCCTCTGTCCACACTTCATGGCGGTCAGGCCCGGCCACACTCGGCCTGGCAGCCTCCCATCAGGCACTGAGCTATGAGCAGAAATTCTCCAAGCTCTCAGGCTCTGTCACTCCCACAATGTTCTTGTGGGGGTGGAGGGCTGCTTATACCTTTGGGGGAGGCCCGAGGGGTGCCATCACCTGTGCCTCCCATGTCCGGTGAAGGACCAGGCGCCATGAGGGGTCTGGGGAGGGCCTGAGCCCAGGGGAGCTGCTGTTCCTGAGTCAGCATGCCCAGGGCTGCTAATGAAATCCAGATGTCAGACAGAAAACAATCATCGCCCCCACCCATCTGGCAGCTCGGGTTACTTGGAGATTGCAAAAGAAGAAGAAAAATAGAGCAGGGAGAGAATCGATCCTAGGATAGCTGAAACCTTAGAGGCGGGATGTGAATAGTTTCAGGGTCTCGCTCGAGTGAGGGACAAGAGGCAAGGGAAAGGGGAAGGTTGGTCAAGGCCCCCTTCTCCCCCACTCCGATCTCTACAGCTCCTGGACCCTAGATCTTGGACTGCTCCCCAGGCCCGAGCAGACTGGTGTCCATGGGGTTCTGAAGGAGGCAGGGAGGGCTGTGGCCACCAGCCTATGTCTGATCTCCACCTGGGGTTTCCAGCCCCCCATTCCAGCCCTGACCTCACTGCAAGCCTGGATTTCCTCTGGGCCCAGAGGGGACAGGCAGAGAGGGACGGAAGGTATGCAGGATTTTCCCTGCAGATCCTTGGGCTCAAGACCATTAGTGTGCTGGTGGGGAAACTGAGGTTTTCCAGCACAGGGCCAGGATTACATGCTATGACAGATCAATAGAGTGAGGAAGGAAGAAAGTAAGGAGGAAGGCAAGACTGTCATTCTGTGACTCCAGCGAGGAAGGGCTGGCCCACAGCTGCTGGCCTGCGTGTGCACATAACAGGTATCGCAGCGTTCCTGCCAAACGCTGGGGCTGGCTGAGCGGCCAAGGGGCTTGGGCTGTGATGTTCCAGCGCTTGGCACAGGACCCGGAATGTCTCAAGCGTTCGGGGAATGTTAGCCGGGATGGGTGTGGGTGGGGGATGGTGTTGGGGCTCCCGACTGGCACAGGTGCTGATGTTGGAGAAGGACCCCAGACCCAGTGTGGTAGCCTTCTGAGTCCCCTTCCTTGCGGCATGGTAGTTCCGAGCACAGGTCCCGACCCCAGTGCCCCTGGGTTGAACCCCTAGCACTGTTTTGCGTTAGCTGCGCGTCTGTGGGAAAATTAACGGGATGTCTCTGGGTCTCAGTTTCCTCCTCTGTAAGATGAAGATTGTGGGATGTTGTGAGGATAAATGAGTTACTTTTATCCGAATTGCTGCACAGAGAGCCTGGCACCTCGCATGCACCGTGTTAGTGGTTGTGGTTGTGTTATTGACCATTGTTATTGTTAAGCCTCAGCTCGGCTGTTTCAGACCATTTTAAGACATTCCAGAGGTCTGAGAAAGTGCTTCAGGGCTGTGGGCTTATCAGGGGGGACCCTGTCCCCCCATCCCACCCTGGTCCCACAGAGGGGGCTGCCTCTGGGGTCGTGTGATCGTCACGCGTGCGCTTTCTCAGGAGCCTTTGGATGGGGGCGGGGGCAGGCTCTTATGACTTTGGGTTACCCAGGTTTGCTTGAGGGGCAGGAAGGCAGGGACTGGGTCCTGGAAGCTCCATTTGGCCCAAGTAGGAGCTCCAGGAGGAGGTCACTGGGGCTGGCCGGAAGGTGCCCAAGGCCTCCTGTGGGCTGTCAACTCCCCTCTGGCCCAGGCAGCCGACTGCTGGCCCTGGCACAGACAAGTGGGAGCAGCTGCGGGGGGTGGGGAGGGATGGAGGGGTGGGGTGCAGGGCGTGGGGGCTCCCTGGGCAGCCACTTGTACATCCTTCCTGCTGTCCCGGGCCTGGCAGGAAAGAGTCCAGGGGGCTGGTTTCACATCCTCAGCTGTCAGTTCTCCTTTTAAGTGGACCACAGATGGTGACTCGGAGCCCCCAGCAATCGTGCCATGTCAGTTGGCCTTACCTTCTCAATCCTCTGCCCCTGGGCTGGAGGGGCAGGGATGCTGGCAGAACTGGGAGCCAGGACCTGCTGTGGTCCTTGAACCACCTGCAGGGCTTAATAGATGGAGGCCTGGAGCCAAGCAGTTGCATCCTTGGACGAAATAGCTCCCCAGTGTCGCTTTCTCCAGGCAGCCTTCTCTGATTTTTCCTATCCTCCAAGCTCAAAGGGACCTCTCTCCTCCCAACGCCCAAAGGACCCCATTTACTCACTCATTAATTCCTCACCTGCCCATGGCCTCCTGTGTGCCAGGCTCTTGGCCTGCACCTCACATACAGTTGTTTTCCTCTTGGGGTAGCTCAGGGTGGTTCTCCAGGCCCTGTGAAGGTTCTGACGAGGTCATCCCTCGACCCCCTCACGCTCCTTGAGGACGGGAGAGTGCAGGGCAGTGGAATTTCACAGAGCTGGGCTCGGACCACACTTCTGCCCTTTCCCGGCCGCGGGTCCTTGTGCACACTGCACACCTGCACCCAGGCATCTGTAAAATGGGCCCACTCGCCTTGTGGGGTGTTTGTGGGAAATGTGTGGGCAAAGTAACTGATACAGAGCTTGGCGTCCAGTAAATGACAGCTCTTGGTAGTGTTACCTGGGACATCGCTGGGCCTCCTGGGCCTTATCTGCCCTCATTTGTAAAGAGCCCGGCTTTACAGGGTGGGTGTGAGGTAGATGAGAAGCAGCCTGAGACGAAACAGGCGCCGAACCTTCCTCTTTCCTTTTCCCCGCCTCACCCCTGCCAGGCCGCTTAACCACACACACAGGTGCACACCCACACCTGCATGTCCACATGCGCACCTGGGACTCTCAGCCTCTGCCTTTGCTCATGCCGTTCCCCCCTCCCTGACCCTGCAGCAGTGCCCTTCCCTAATCTCTTCCCTCGTACCCTCCTTCAGAGCCCAGCCTGAACCCTCCTCCCTCACGCACCTCCCCAGCCATCCTAGACCCTTAGGCTCTTCTCTCTGAGCCCCACTTTTCATGACCAGCTCCCCACCGCAGGCCTTCAGTGGCCTCTCAACCTGTACTGCCTCTCTGTCTAGTTCCCAGAGGACAGACAGTTCCCCTCATTATGCGGGCTCTGCTCTGCCCCAGTCCTGGAATGTGGCCCCAGTGCGGCTCTGGGAGGCAGTCCCCGTCCGTTTGCCGTTTGAGCTCTGCCGAGCCTTCCCAGGCCCCGGGACTCTGCCTGTGCCGTGCCCTCGGCTGGTAATTCACTCTCGTTTTCTCTATCTTCTTCTCCCAGCCCAGCCCAAATGTAGCCTCTCCTTTGAGCATCCTCCTGTGCCCCTCCGTGCCCCCTGCCTTGCTGAGCCCTGCCCAGCCCCGGGCTGGTCCTCACACAACCCTCTCTCCTACTTTCCGGGGGCCCGACCCCAGGCAGGGTCTGTGTCTGCTTGGCTGCAGAGGGGGCACGCATGGGCATCGGGGTCAGAAGCCCTGAGCTCCCGTCCCAGGCCTGCCCCTCAGTGGCTGTTCAGCTTTGGCCGAGTCTGTCCTGCCCTTGAGCCCACACTGCTGGAGCCTCTGAATGACTGGGCCAGCCAGAAAGCTGTGTCAGGGCCTCTGTGAGATCCAGGTGGCAAGGCAAGCAAACATGCTTGGAAAACTGTAAAGTCGGGCCGTTTGCCCATCTACCCAGCGAGCAGCCGTTTATAGAATGTTTGCCAGAATGGTTAGAGGTGAGCGAGGGTACGTGGGCTTCTGGGGGCTTGCATGCCTGCCTGGGGGCTGCCCTGGCCCCTGCCCTCTTCTGTGCCCGGTCTTGGAGATACATTTGGGACAGCAGCAGTGTCCCTTCCTACCACGTCTGGGGTGACACCTGGGGACCGAGACTGCATTGGACTCTCCTACATCCCGTGGCTTTGGTTTTGGGGACTTGGCACGGCTGACCTGGCCTGCCTGTAGGAGCTGGGCTCTCTCCCCACAGGCCCCCCATGCTCAGGTTTGGGCTGCAGAGAAATGGGGCAGTGGGGGCAGGGAAGGAATGCCCACGGAGTGGGGTGGGGAGCCAGCAGACATAAGACCTCCCTCTTGCCTGGCTTACCAAGCGCCTCCATCACTGGCTGACAGGATTCTCACTCCAGCCTGGACTGTTTGTGCAGTCTGTCTGCCCCCTTCTTCTCTCTCTTCGTCTCTCCCTCACTTCCTTTCTTCCTTCTTTTGTTTCGTAAGAAAGCAGCACAGAGAGGTTAAGGAACTTGTCTCAGAGCTGGTTAGGATCAGGCCAAATCTGCCCAATTCCAGGGGCCCAGCCTTTCCCACTGCCCCTCTCTGCCCACAAGAATGGGTCCATCCACTAGGACACACGATGCACCTGCTGTGCTCTGACCTGGGCAGAGATCAGGCTGCGGAGAAAGCGTGCCCCCCGCCCTTGCCCCAGGCTTTCCTCGCTGCCTTGTCTCCTGGCGCTTCCCTGGCTTTGGCTAAGGAGGGACGCTTTGTATGGGAGCCGGTGTCTCTCATGCCACAAGTTGGGGTGATGGTGAGGAGGGGGCTGTGTTTCCAAGGCATGAGCATGATGACAAGGAGTCAAAGCGGACGGAAGCCTGAGCCCCTCTGCCCCTTGCTGGGGAACACGAAGCTCAAACCGGGCCAGGGTTCCCCTCCTCCCACAAGCCTTTTGAGCTCTTCTCATCTGTCAGTCACTCCCTCCTTTGTGTCCCCCAAAGATCCTCACACGTCCAGCTTAGTATTTTGTATTCTGATTATGATCTCGGGGCAGGGGCCAGTGGGCCCAGGGAGTCCTGGTGCACAGTGAGCGCTCAGCAATGTGAGCTGCTTCTGCTGCTTCGACATCGTATCCCCCTCTGCCGACTATAGTACCTGCCGCAGAGCTGGGGCTGTCACATGGAGGGACATTAAAGCCAGTAGCTGCATGTGCGGGGAGCCTTCACTATGTCCGGGTGCTGCTCTAATCATTTTACACATGTTGACTCATCTACTTCCTGCCACAGCCCTCTGGGCTGGGGAGCCCATTTTCCCCATTGCCCAGAGGGGGTAAGTGACTTGCCCAGGGTCACACAGCAGAGGTTAAGTCCCAGGCAGTCTTGCTTCAGAGGCCGTGCTGCCATAAATTTGTGAGGAAGGAAGGAAGAAATGAACAAGACTCAACTGGAATGTGGGGAAGGAAAGGAAGGCAGGGAGCTAACAGAGGCTGAGCCCCTTCCATGTGCCAGGGACCGTGCTGACTCCTTGCACATCATCAGTGACCTCAGAGACATCAAGAAATTCCCCCAGGGTCACACAGGAGCCAAGGGCATAGCTGGGATTTGAGCCCAAGGAACGTGCCCTCTGTAGCCTTGCTGATTCCTAAGCCTCCGTTCCACCACCTCAGCCCGCCGTCGTTCAGCACAGTTGAGTGAAGGCCCCTAGGGACCCCTGAGAGGCCTCAGGACAGAGGAGCTGGCTTCTACCCCAGGTCTATACAGTTGTGTGGTAGGTCTATACAAGGAGTCGTTGGGTGAGGCCACTCATTGCTAGGGTATGTGGTTCTAACCAACAATGGGAGGAGGAGTTTAGAGGAGGGAGCATAGGAGGTGGGTGCCCTTGAACAAGCCCCTTGCTCTTGGCTACACCTCAGTTTCCCCTTCTGCGCAGTGGACCCAGTGATAGGTATCCCGTCTGCCCCTCAGAGCTGCTATGTGGATCTCGTGAGCCAACAAGTTGGAAGGAATTGCAAAAGCCAAGCTGAACAGAAGTAAGGGGCTCTTAGGAATAAAAAGATGTTTATTTTTTTAACATCTACAAGCCTGCTTCTCAAAGTGTGGTCCGTGGGCCAGCAGGAGCATGACCAGGAGCTTGCCAGAAAGGCATAAACCTGGGCCCTCCCCCAGACTGGCTGAATCAGAAATTGGCATTTTTTTCATAAGCTTTTAGGTGACCCTTAGGCACGTTACAGTTTGGTCTGAGGACTATCTGGGCTCCCATTTCCCCATTTGTGAGGCTGCCTCTTGGGCCTCCTTCCCATAGCCTGATAGGGGTTCTTGGGTGGAAAGCCCCATCTCATTGTAGGAAATGCTCTGGCCCAGCAGGACTCCTTCTTACGGGAGCACATCAGATTAAAACTGGGAATGGGCAGAGAGGCTCTGGCAGCTTCTGTGCCTCCGGGCAGCCCCAGATGAGGCCACCCTCGTTTGCTTGGGAGTACAGCCCCCATCTGAGCCCGCAAGGCCGGCCATGCTTGCAACAGGGGAGGGGGAGTGCGTCTCAGCCGGGGTGCAAGGACTGGGGATTTCCTCTGAGCAGGTGAAGGGCATCTGTGCCCAGATGGTCTCTATCTTCATGCGGAAGGGCAAAGGGTGAAACGGTGGCCGGAATGTTTCAGGTTGGACAGAAGAAGGAACTTACTAATTGGGAATGAGCCAGCACAGGATGATGAAGGCCCTCATGCCCTTAAATGTGGAGCCATGTTGCATGAGGTCAAAACGCAGAGCCGGAAGAGATTTCCAGAGGTTCTTGGTCCAGCTATTGCCTTAGACCATTTTGACATAGCCAGGTGACTTGTCTAAGGCCATACAACAGGCCAGTGACAGTGAGCACCCCAGACTTCTGACTTCCTATGCCTGTAGTATTTCTTTATTACAGGCCTTTCTGGAGGCTGGGGATTGACCTTGATGATCTTCGAAGTGTCCCTCCAGCCCCGCTTTGAAACAAGGTGGAGGGCTTTGAGGGTAGGGGGAAGGGAGGGGCTGGTTTTGTGAGCCTAGCAACCTCCAGGTGTCGCACTGTATCCTGGCCCACTTGGGAGACCCCAGTTTCCAGAGACCATTGGGAACACCCCTGGAACGGGGGGTCTGTGAGGTAGACACAGCAAGTTGGGAACAGGGCCCCTGGAGACAAGGGGATCCACGTGGAGGAAGCAAGTGAAGGCCAAGGGGCTTGACCTTGGTGTAGGGACCATGGCTGCATGTCCTTGGACCAGTTACTTGTATTCTGTTTACTCGTCTGTAGTGTGGAAGAAAGTTGACCAGATCAGTGGTCCTCCACTGGAATTTCACATTAGAATCACCTTGAGAATCTTTGTTTATTTATTTGTTTTGAGCAAGAGAGAGAGAGCGTGCTCAAGTGGGGGAGGGAGGAGAGGGAGAGAGGGAGAGAGAATCCCAAGCCGTGTACTGACAGCGTAGAGCCCGTGAAGGGGTTCGATCCCATGAACTGTGAGATCATGACCTGAGCTGAAATCCAGAGTCAGACGCTTAACCGTCCGAGCCACCCAGGCACCCCGAGGATCTTTTAAACATTTGATGTTGGACATTCTGACTCAGTAGATCTGGGGTAGGCCTTGCCATGGCATTCTTTCAGCTCTCCAGGTGATTCTGGTGTGTAGCTGAACAAAAGCACCTTTGCCTAGGTATGAAATGGTGGGGAGCTCAGGCAGGTGCAGGGGGAGGGCCTCTGCAGGTGAGACAACTGCCATTGTCCTTCTGAGGTCCTAGGAGTGTACGATGACAAGATTCCATGAAACTTGGAGATGAACATTCCCGGGGCCGCCTGCTAACACTGTGCGGTGTTCAGTCACACAGCTCTCTTAGATCGCGTGATTGCGGAGTTTTACTATCCTGTAGAACGAGGCTTCCACACGGATGATTCTGACACTTGGTTGTCAGACGTTAAGAGTCTGAGGTTCTATAATCGTTCCATATGTGAATTGTGTGATTTTGAACTCATCCACATTTGTGTGTGTGTGTGTGTGTGTGTGTGTGTGTGTGTGTTTCAATGTGCTGCTATCGTTGTCCTTGAAAATGAAGATTCTCTGCTGCTCTGTTTCTAACACATTGTTATACTGACTTTTAACGACGCTAAGAATCTAAGCTATTACGGTACTAACATTTCAAAAACTTCTAAGTTCAGCAACTCTGTGATCTGTCCTTCCATCCATGCAGTTGGCCGCCAAGGCCTGGGGCCTGGCCTTTGTCTCCCCAAGACAAGGTGGTGATTGTGCAGGCTTGGATGCATGCCCCCTCCCCTGTGTGGCCTGGACGGCCTCTCTTGGGGGAAAGAGTGGGAGTGTGGAAAGCGGAGACCCCACAGCTCTCTGTGCGCTGGCTCTAGCTGTGTCACTGCGGTGGGGGAGTGGAGGGCGGGGCAGGTGTGAGGGCATGTGCGACCATGCAGCGGAAAGGGCAGCGGGCTACCAGAGCAGCAACATTTCTTCCTCAGTGCATTGGCCCCATCTCAAAAATGACCTGTCACTTCCCACAGTGTCAGCTTTGGCTCAGACGTTAAAGTCTATCACATCCAAAGCACCTCCCCTCAACACACACACATGCACACACCCTGATTCCAGATGGGAAAACTGAGGCCCGGAAGGAGCGGGTGCCCCAAACCGGCGTTCCTGTGAGTGTCCAGCTACCGCCAGGTGCCTTCCAGCCAGACGTTCTTAAGCTTGCTTCCTGTACAGAATCATTGGCCTTCTATAGGACAGAGTCAACTTTTGGGTCCCTCTAAGGTGACAGGGACCAGGCCAGTAATTCAGGATCACACGTGTGGCAGATTTCACCAGGCCCAGGGGCGGCTCTCCCTGTCCCACATGACCTCCCCTGGCCATTTCCTGCCTGCCAGACCACACAGTCTTCCGTTACATCCCCCCAGGACTGGTGCTGGCATGAGCCAGCGCGTGGCAGTCTTGGAGACCAGGAGGCAGAGGGGGGTGGGCTGGGAGTAGTGGGGTGGAGATACCCGCTGTGTGATCTTGAGAAAGTGTCTGCTCTTCTCTGGGCCTTTCCACACTAGAGACTGGTGGATCCTAACTCACAGATTAAGATTTTTTTTTTTTTTTTTTGGTTGAAGGATTAAGCGAGATTCTATACAGGAAAATCTGACAGACTGGGACGGGGCAGCCCCATCCGTTGCCACACAGAGCCTGGCTCCTGTCCGTTTCTTGTGTTTGCTGAAGGAGACTGAGTGGGCTCATTTATATTCACTTGGGGGAGCGTGACTTTGGATTTCAGGTGCTCTCCTCGGTTTTTACAAGGTTGGCAAGATAGGGGAGAAAGTACAAAGGCTTGGACATCTGAGATTTTAGGCAGGTGTCCATATAGTGATGATGAGGGTAGTGAGGTCTACCATTGACTGAGTTCCAACTCTGGCCAAAGCACTTTGCATTCACAAGCTCATTAAACCTTCTCAACTCCCCACCCAACACATGTCATTATTTCCACTTGAGCGATGGGAAACCGGGGCTCAGAGAGGTTCAGAAACTTCCTGAAGCTCTTGCTGCCCTGGCAAGAGGCAGAGGCAGGACTCGAATCCAGAGCTTGGAGCTGCCTAGCCGGAACCCTCTTTCACTCTGCACTTGGCTGGCTCACGAGAGACAGTGGCTGCCTCCTCGTGCAGCCGGGGAGCAGAAAGACATTTTCCAGAACAGAGAAGAGTGGTTGCCTTTTTCCTTCAGCAGGGTTCTCTCGATTTTCCAGGCAGTTCTTGTCATTTTGAGAAATCCAGAGCCGCCTGTGGCTGGCCCTGCCCCAGATCCACTGAAGCTGGTGGAGATGGGCATAGAGCAGGAGGCTCTGTGCAGCCCCCGGGCCCAGCACCCATACACAGAGCGCTGGCATGGACACCCCTCACCGATACACTGGGGCTCGCGACTGCATAGAGGCTCATCCTGCCACGTGCTGTGGCATGGCGGCTCTCTGAGAGGCCCTCTCAGGGAGCTTGGTGGGGTCCCAGTGCTGACAGGTGGTTCCAGGAGGTGCTGGGAGGGCTGTCTGCAAGTGGCCGCCCTTCCTCCCTCCCTCTCTGTGTTTGCTTCAGACTTTCCCCTAGCGCCGGACCGGGTCGGGAGTCTGCCCTCTGCCCTGCCACTCACAGGCTGTGCAACGCTGGAGGTCACCTCACCCCCACTGGAGACCCCGGTGATCACCTGCTGTGGGTGCCGCATGGGCTGTGGGCCCAGGGCGCCTTTCCCTCTGGACTCCAGCTCTTTCTCTTCCTCCTGGCCCTTCTCTCCTTTTATAGACTCGACACCTCTTCCCCTGAGTCTTCTTTCTGGGCTCTGAAGAATCAGTTGTTCTGGGGCCTCGAAGGCAACTTGGAGCAGTGGGAGCTCCTTGGGCCTGAGTTCTCGTGGTCTGGTTGTTTCCAGTGTGGCCCCTCCTGCACTGAGCCTCTTTGCTCACCTGGCAGGGGAATCTGCGTGTGAGTGTGTGTGTATGTGTGTGTGTATGTGTAATTTTAGCACTGCCACGGGGTAGCTGGCCCCACCTCCACATCAGCTCTGGGACAGGGTGGACCCTATCCCCGAGGGCACCTTACCCAGGCTCAGGTGACAGGTTTATAGGCAACTCTTAAGGGTAGGCCTCTGGGAAAGAGCCAGGACAGATAGTTGTCACGAAGCCGTGACATCTACCACAGGCTTCCGCCCAGTGACGGCCAGTCCCCCTTCCATCCATCACTGTCAACGCAGGGCACCGCCATCACCCTCCCCTGGTCCTCCCCTCCCTCTTCCCCTCCCCCAACCATCACCGGAGAGGGGGCCCCTGGTGGACCCCCATAGCCATACAGGATGGTTGAGGCCAGACAACCTCAGAGTCATTCTCTCCCTCCCAAGGGCTGACCCAAGTCGGGGTGGGGCAGGGGGGACCCTGTCTCCTGTTTGTCTCCAGAGCCCCCCACCTTTCTCCTCTCTGCCACCCCTCCCCAGACTTTACCAGCAACTCCTCTCACCAGCACTTGGCCGCAGCCCCTCCCTAGCTGGCGTCCCCACATCTGGTCCCTCCCCCCACCATTCAATCCGTTATTCATGCGTCCTGCTGGAGACCTGCTTGAAATGCCAGGCTAGTCCTGCCACCCCTGATTTTAAACCCTTCCCTGGAGCCCCATGGCTCCTGGACTCCTGTCCAACTCTGTAGTGTAGTCCCAGGACCCTGTGTGGTCTGGCTCTCGGGAAGCCCCCTCTGCTTCCTGCCACCCCAGCCCTCTGCCCCAAATGCCTTTCTCACAGGGACCCCACTCCACTTCATCTGCATCTGGCTCTTCCTGAATTCCTGTGGCCTCCTCCCCAGCCATCCTGGTCCCGTCCTCCCCAAACACAGGGCTGTACTCTTGCAGAGCCCATCTCTCAACATGTAGATCACTGTTCAAGTGTGTTACTTTTATCAGTTGATTTGGCGTGTGTTTGAGTGCCAGGCACTGTTCCCGGTGCTAGGGACATGCCGTGGTGAACAAAAACACAAGAGAAGGATGCAGCTCACACTGTTGTGGGATGACAGACAGGAAAGCAATCGATACAAATGGATGTGCTGTAGGGTTAGGTCAGGTCCAGAGAAGGCGTCAGGGACGGCCCCTCTGAGGAAGGGACAGCTTGCACAGAGACAGAGGAAGCAAGGAACAAGTGATCGGGGAGGCCTGTGGGAAGGGCAGTCCTGGCTGAGGGAACAGTAGGGACAGAGGCCCTGAGGGGAGGCAAGGAAGTGCTCAGGCTTTTCGAGGAAGGGCAGGAAGGCCAGAGTGGCCCTCCTGACAGCTCCAGCTCAGAGGGAGGGCTGGTTGGGAGGAGAGGGGCTGAGACACAGGAGGGAGCAAGTCCCCAGCACTGGTCTCCCTTCTCCCATCTCCTCCCCCAGCTGGGCAGCTTCCTCTGGGGGACATAGATGGGCACTTGTCTTGAACCCCCCCCTCCCCCTGCCCCTCTGAACACTTGCAGTGGGGACAGGAAGTGTCGGCCCTCGCCTCCCAGCTGCCCGGGTGGGATGCCACCGAGAGGGCCGGCCTGCCCAAGGAGGGACAGAGGCCCTATTGAGCTCAGTCTCTGGACCAGCGGGGACAATAGCCACACTGAGGACCAGGAACATCAGCCGGCATGCTTGTCCAGGAAGTCGCCAGGCTGCTGCCCGCCCCCCTCCCCATGTCTCCCCAACCCCTTCTGACTTTTTCCTCCAGCTACTTTTTTCAGGCTGAGAGTCATGTCCAAAATGGTCACTTTGTCCATCACCCTCCTCCCCAGAGGCTCCCTGCTCTGTACCAGACCCGTGCTGGGCCCTGGGATCAGAGAAGAATCCCACATGGTCTCTGTCCCCGGGGAGGGGACGGAGGAGGGGGCAACAGACACACCAACCAAGCAGGGCATCCTAAATACCTCCAACAGAGATGTGCAAAGCACAGTGGCCCGCAGTGGGCAGGGGTATGTCTGCCGGGAGAGCTGGTAGGGAAGGCTTCCTGCAGGAAGCGTCATAAAGTGCTTCTGCATCAGGGCATCTGGGCAGCTTCTTAGTCGGTTCAGCATCCAACTCTTGGCTTCAGCTCAGGTTCCTGGGATCGAGCCTCACATCAGGCTCTGCACTGATAGCCCAGAGCCTGCTTGGGATTTTCTCTCTCCCTCTTTCTCTGCCTTTCCCCTGCACGTGCTCTCTCTTTCTCTCTCTGTCTCTCTCTCTCTCTCAAAATAAATAAACGTTAAAAAAAAAAAAAGCGCTTCTTCATCCGGGGTCACGTTTTGAAGGCCCGACAGCCACGTGGCACAGACAGGGCAAGACTAGCATCTATTATAGGCCCAGAGGGGGAAGGAAGCAGTGGTCTTGGCCTCACAGCAAGCCAGAGCCCATGCCGGGACTCGAACTCTCTCTGCTCCTCCAGCCTGTGCGCTATCTCCCCGTGGAACGTTTGCACCGGAAGGATCTTCAGGGACCACCTAGTCCAGGAATGCCAGCAGACAAGTGATGCCGACTTGTGTGCCAACACACAAGTCACGTGGGCCTGTCACTCCCGGCCCGTGGGCATCGCGAGGCAGTCATCACCCCCGTCACGCCATTCTTGCCTGTTGAGCGGAGCTAGGGGACAGCTGCAGAATCCTTCTCAGCACGGTCCTCTGGCAGCAGGTGGTGGGAGCGGCCACACAGCACGCAACACCGGCCCTTCCTGGTGCCGTTCCCTCCTCTCATTGACACAGGGGGACGCTGAGAGCCAGGGAGGGAAAGGGCTGGTCTCAGGCCACAGAGCATGTCGGTGCGGCGTGTTGAGGCTGGGATTGACGGTCTAAGTCATGAGGCTTTGGCGGCTGGGGCAGACCCGGCGTGTGGCTCCCCTCTGTGAAGGAGAGGCCCCGCCGGGCTGTGCCTCCAGTCTGTGGGGGCACCAGACCTCTCTCCCAAATGTAATTCCTTGAACGAGATGGCTGGTCTTTTCTCTCCTACCTGACGGTAAGCTCCTGGGGGCCAGGGTTCCAGCTGTCTTGTTAGCCGCCCTGCTCCAGTGCCTTGTAGATAGTTGGCACTCGATACATGAAGTGTTGAGGGCTTGAATGGAGGACCCTGTGGCGAGAGGGGTAAATGCACGCAGAGACCATTCCTCCTCAGTCCCTTCCCCACTCCAAGCCCGCTTGTTTGGCCCCCACTGGCCTGCAGAGGACAAGTGAGACCCCCAGGGACAGCCTGGGCCCAGCCACCGAGCTGGTCACATACCTGCCAGTATATGGTAAGCCGCCAGCCCGGTCAGGGTGGTACTTGAGGTTCCTGTGGGGAAACCAAGACCCAGAGAGCCACAGTAGTGAGCTTACAGAGGAGTCTTGCAACCTGGGCAGGGAGCTGAGCCAGAATCTCCTGACTTCTGGGCACCCAACCTGGCCTCCCGCCCCCACATCTGTAGCTCAGGGACTGACTTTTCCTGATAGCCGGGCCCCTTGGGAGCTGTGTGTGCCAGGGCCGAGGCAGACAGCCGTGGTGGGGGGTGGGGAGGAGATGCCTGTAGGCCCCAAGTTCCTTCGCTCTCCTGAACAGACGGGGCCGGAGCCCCGAGCAGCCAGGCCCCCTGCTCCCTTCATTGTTCCCCATGATGGTTTCCAGATGCCGAGGAGCCCCAGGTTTGGGGCTGAGCCAGGAGAGCCAGGCCAGCCCTCCCCCAGCACCCCGCCACCACCTCCGCCGCCAGTCCCGTGTTCAAAGAGCCATCGCCCCGCTCCAGCCCAGCAGCCTGACTGTCCCGCAGCCAGCCCAGCTCCGGCGGTCAGGAGCCCAGCGCTCCATTCCCGGCGCTGACCCTCATTCCCCGCATGGCTTGCGCTAGTCATTTGCCTTCTCTCTGTGCCTCGGTTTCCAGGGCTGTAGAAGGGGCCTGTGGGGAGGGGGGGGGCAGGGTACAGAAGACAGTGTCCGATGGACGCTGCTCCTCTAACAGACTGGCAGCAGTCGCATCTAGAGCAACTGTTCCCAATGTGTGTCCCCAGCCTAGCAGCAGCAGCACCGGGAACTTGTTAGAGATGCAGATTCCCAGGCCCGCCCCAGACCTATTGGTTCTGCACCCCCAGGGCTGGGACCAGCAGCCTGTGTTCTAACGAACTCCCCAGGGGGTTCTGACGCACGCTCAAGCCTGAGGAACAACCTGTGCTCTAGACTTATGAGCCTGGGCATCTGGAGTCAGGGAAACGGAACGCAGCTGTGTGACCCTGGAAAGGAGCCTTCGTTCCCCGGTAAAGGAAATGGGTCGATGATCCGACCACTCTGCTGATTGAGTGAGACAGTTAGCACTGGTCAGCCTGGTTCCCACACCACCCTGAGGGCAGGTCCCTCGTCTGTCTGGCTCATGCCACCATGTCAGCGCCTCAAAGGATCTGGCCCAGAGCCCTAGCAGAGGGGCCTGTGCACAGGTTGCAGGGCACAGGTACACCGCATTCCCTCACAGGTGTGAAGGCTTCCTTCACTGGAAGGAAGCCCCTTCCTTCAGGGGACTGAAGCCCCCTCCCCCACCCCGGATTGGGCTGGGAGACGAGGTATTCCGGATGGCAAGACAGGTGTGTACAGAGTTGAACGTGAGAAGGAGTACCAGTAGCTAGGCCCCCTCTCCTGACATGGGTACACACTCTCTTTCCTCCCTTCTCAGGGCACCGGAAGGGTTGTCTTGTGGGGCTGCCCACAGACAAGCGCAAGGACACTTGCACCCCCAAAAAATCAGAGCTGGAGGCTCTCTGGGAGGCACGTGGCACTGTCGGAGTCAGCCAGGCCTGGTTTTGGATCTCCTACTTCCTGGCTGTGCAACCTTAGGCAAATCTCCCAACCTCTCTGTGCCTTCCCCATCTGTAGGGGTTATACCGGGGATAGAACGGCTGGCGGAGGTTACACTGCACATAGGCAGGAACTGGGAGGCTTGTATAGCTGAGGAACCTGGGACCCGGGGAGGGGAATGGGGCACCTGGGGGCACAAAGAAGAACTCGTGCAGAGCCACACTGCGCTGAGCACCCTTGCCATTGGGGACAGTGGGGAAGGGACGGTTTTGAAGATTTTTTCAGTCCCTGGGTAGAAAAGCAAGGTCAGCTGTGGCCTGGGCTGTGGGGTGAGAAGTGAAAGGCTTGCTGCCTCCTTGTAAACGTTTGGAAAAGTCACATAAGAGCAGCTCTTCCTCTGCTAGGTCCCCACCCCGAAGAGGAAGACCACAGGTAGGTTTGTGCTGTGGTCTGATGCCTGGCAGCGACCAGGAGAGGCACACGTATGCGTGCCTGCACACAAACACTCACGTGTCCACAGGCACACCCACCCTTCCGCCCATAGCCCATTCTCTGATTTCCAACACCGTCTGATGCAGTGGAACCCCAGTAAAAGCTGGTAGATACCTGGGCTGGCCCCCAGGAGCCTCTTAACTTTTGCTCTGCCCAATCACAGCTGCCACAGGTGACCTTGAAACCATGGTCTTCTGGACCTCGCTTGGCAATGAGGGAATTGGACAACAGCCAGCAAGACCGGGGTTCAAGGCCTGCCTCTTACTTGCTTGGTGACCTTGGACAGGTGACTAAACCCCTCTGGGCCTCTGTTTCCTCATCTGGAAACGGGGTCACAACAAAGCTTACCTGCAAGTCAGGTGCATGGCCAGCGCTGGCACAGTCCTTTTCTGTCTGTGGCTGTTGTGGTCTCCTGAGCAACTCAAGCTCCAGCACTCACCTGCTCTGAGCTCTCAGAGGTGGACAGCTTGCTTCTCTTTCTACCCCTCTATGGTCAGATGAGGAGATCGAGGCCCAGAGAGAGGAGGGGCTGATGTGAGGACAGAGCTGAGGCTGGAGGTCCGGCCTGCAGCCTCCCTCCAGGCAACCGAGGGATCCCCAGCCCTGGCCCCTGCCAGAGTGACCCCAAACTGCTGACTTTAGCGTTTTACTGGCCAGGGTAGATCAGGTTTCTTTTCTGGCTCTCAGCCACCCTCCACACATTTCCCCATCGCTATTTTGAGCTGAGTTCCCCTGTCCCCTCCTCCCAGGGCCGTGGCCCTTACACCGAAGCCTCATCCCAGGTTAAGATTGCCACTTCGTATCCTACCGCCTTCCTGTCCCCAGCAGCTCCCCTAGGATTAGTACAGAGCCTTCCTCCAGCAAGGTAGGGCTGGGCTGGTCACATGTGGCCTGGCCTTGCCAGGGACGGCCTCAGATGTAGAGCTGGGGACCAGCCAGCCTATGGGAATGGCGCTGCCGGCCTGAGGCAGCCCTCCAGAGTGGTCAGTGCAGCCCAGGAGGGGCATCCTGGGAGAGGAGGATCCACACCAGGCCCAGCCCCAGCATTGCCACCTCTGGTGTGTGACCTCAGTCCCGGCCTGCATGCTTCACCCATCACGGACACTGCTCATACCAGTGTCCCCTCAGCGGTCCATGTGCTCTAAGACCCACCCAGGGTGCTCAGAGGGAAGCAGGAGATACGGAGTGCTCTGCTTGACCATGGCACACTTCTAAAAATTTTTTAAACCATGTTTTGAAGGCGGGGGAGGGGCAGAGAGAGGGACACACAGAATCCGAAACAGGCTCCAGGCTCCAGGCTCCAAGCTGTCAGCACAGAGCCTGACGCAGGTCTCAAACCCATGAACTTCGAGATCATGACCTGAGCCAAAGTCAGACACTTAACCGAGTGAGCCACGCAGGCGCCCCCCCCCCCCACGGCACCCTTCTAGACTGATGGGAAATAAGAAGGCAGAAACGGTTAAGTTCAGGATGAAATCTGTGGCATGCTGGAGGCAGGGTCAGGGCAGGACATGACCCACAGCCAAGCCAGTGGTGCAGACCGCAGAGTCCCCCTGGGAGTTTGGGGAGCTGGGGCCTTCTTTGGGGAGGGTTGTCAGTTAGTGCAGGAGCCTGGGACTCAGAAGATGAAGTAAGCACCTCAAGGAGGGCAGTTAACTCTGTCTAGGAGTGGGGAGGCAGGAGCCTTTGAGCTTGGCCTTGAAGGATACCTGGGCATTCACGAGGTAGAGAACATTTGGGGCATAGGAAACAGTAGGAGCAAACGCATGGGCCTGGGGGGTGGGAAGCAAGAAGGACACAGCATTTGCAAAAAATGATTTTGTAGTCGTTGAGTGTAAGTTTTGTAGGCGGGCATAGCTGCCTCCAAGTAACCGAGGTTAGAAGGTCATCTGGGTGGGGGGGGCACCTGGGTGGCTCAGTCGGTTAAGCCTCCCGACTTCCGCTTAGGTCATGATCTCCTGTTTCATGAGTTCGAGCCTTGTATCGGGCTCGCTGCTGTCAGCACAGAGCTTGATTTGGATCCTCTGTCTCCCTCTTTCTCTCTGCCTCTGCCCCACTCACGATCATTCTCGCTCTCACTCTCCAAAATAAAAAAATAAACCTTTAAAAAAAAGAAGAAGAAGAAGAAGAAGAAGAAGAAAAAGGTCATCTGGGCCTGATGGGGAAGGAGCCTTTGGTGTTTTGCCTCAGTCCTGCAGGTTGATGGGCAGGGAGTGGGGGTGTCCCAGCCTGCTGTGGTCATTAAACCACAGGGAGACTGCCTGGCTGAACCCCGGTTGTGGCTGGAGCAGGAGAGGCGGCAGTCAGAAGAAAGGGCTTGCAGAGCAAATGGGCCACCCAAACAGGGACGTGCAGGGACCTGGAGCAAATGGTTGTCCGACTCAGTAGCATCCAGCTATGGGCAAACCGCAGGGCGGTTGCGGGTCTTACAATCATCTCCTACAGTGGCCGCGGGAGGGGCAGTGGTTCTCTCTGCAGCCGCGGGAGGGGAGGAAAACCCAGATCTTTTGCAATCGCTATGATTCGGATGTTTTTCACCCCTTTGGACCGGCCCCTCTTCCCCTCCCCGCCCCTAAGCTCTGATCCATGTGGTTTGCTGGTGGAGGAAAGCCAGAAGCAGGAAACAGATAACTCAGGGAGTGGTTGTTCATGTGATTAAAAAGTCTTGGCTTTCCAAAAAGTTTAGCCCAAAAGCACTTCACATTGCCTGGCCTCGGGGTGGGGTTTGGAGAGAGGGGTTTCTGCCGCCTCGTTGCCAGGGCTCCTCAGGGCACAGGCACCGGGCTGGAGACATGGGGGTGGGGTGCGGGGCCCGGAGGGGCTTGGTCTCCGGGTGTCCGTTTCCGCTGTAGTTTGTTTCCCGCCTCCTCTCTCACCTCGTCCTGTCACTCTGTGGCCCTCCTCTCCCAGACTCTGCTCCCCACCCTCCCTGTCCCTCTTCCTGATGTCACTCCACCTCTCTTCCCTGCCTCTCTCTGCCTCCCCCTTGTTTTCTCCTCTCTCTCTCTCTCTCTCTCTCTCTCTCTCTCTCTCGGCCCTTCCCTCCTCTCCACACCCCCACTCCATGCCCCCTCCCCAGGGTTTTCCTGAGACCTTTTCCTGGCACTGTGAAAGCTTCCATTGTTCCCCGGCACTTTGACAAACCCTAGTGTTGTGGAATCAGGATGGCATTTTTGCGGTGGCTTTGGGCTGGGAACGGGGTGGGAGGGGTGACAGGAGGCTGGGCTTTCTGGGCGCATGCTGTGCTGCGGCAGGAACCCAGAAAAGGGGAGGGGGCCCCGGGGGAGGTGACGAGGACGCCTGTGCTCAGACAAGGGGGCCCTTGAGGCTCCAGAGGAAACCCAGGGTGGCCTCTTGCCTCGTCCCCCCTCCCTCCCGGCAGCCCACAGGCCGTGTGGCCCAGCCCACCTGTCCCTCTGATCCCTGCTTCCTCTGGGGCCTCCGCAGAGCCTGCAGCTGCCTGGACCAGTCCTGCTTGCCTCTGTGGGCCGTGTGTGTGTGGACATGTGCGTGTGGGGGGCTTCGGAGGGTCCCTAAAGCAGTGTCCCAGAGCACAGGAGAAGGAAACGCGTGGGTGTCAACACTGGACAGACTTGAGCTCAGAACCTGGCCCCATTGCTTACTCATTATGTGACTTCAGACAAGTCGCTGCCCCTCTCCCAAGCCTCAGTTTCCTTATCTGTCATTAGGGTTACGAGTGATGATTTTGGAGGGCTGTTGCATCGATTAGAGATAATCTCCAGTGCCGAGCACTGGCTCCGTGCCTGTCACCTGGAGGGTGAAATGTGGTCTCTGCCTGAGGACATGGGTCCACGACTGTTTCTGCAGGTGTTGAGTCCCACTTGGGCCAGAGCGTGTGGCTGCCGGTGTCCATAACCAGTGTGGGCCACAGTTGGAGAAAGGGTCGCAGGGCTGGCCCCGTTGGCAGGCCCCACCGTGAGAACTTTCCTCATCTGTCTTCCTGGAATGTTCCACCGAGCCTGGCGCAGAGTAGGTGCTCAGGAAATGTTAGTTGAATGACTGAGTAATTGAGCTGATGGCCAGGGGCTGGGGGTCAGAGGTGGGGTCATTCTGGGAACAGACTTGTTCTCTAACTTTCTCACAGCCATTTCATGGAGCCGCTGTGCAGGAGGAAAGTGTTGCTTTGGAGCTAGCAGATTGGGTTCAAATCTGGACTCCATGGCTGTGAGGTGCTGCACAGGTTGCTTGACCTCTCTGGGCCTCGCTTTGCAATTCCATCAAATGGAGAGGCTGCCATTGGGAAGCAGCTGACACACAGTAAGTGCTCACTAAATGGCAGTGTCTCAGCTTCTCCAGAACAGCCCCCTCATTTGCAGGCGAAGAGACTGGAGATGAGCATGGGAGGACCAGGGCCCAAACCCGGGCGTCTGGCCACAGCCCCTGTTCATTCCCCATTGTCCCAGTCTCGAGACAGACAGCAGGGAGGGCAAAAGGGTAGGCCTGAGAAAGGCTGGGGGACTCAACAGAGGGGGATCCAGGAGAGGGGCAGTGCCCCCCTCCGGGGGGGGCGGCCTAGCATCCAGAAAGAGCCCCCAGAACCCTCTTGAACTATCTAGGAAGGGCCAGCAAAACTGCACAAGGGGTCCTGGGACTATGCACCAGGCACCCCTGCCCCTTCAGCCTCTGTGGGGAAGGGCATCTCACACTCCTCAGACCTGGGGCTCTTCTTCTCCCAACTCTGGGCCAGGAGTACCCAGGCACCCGGCTGCAAGAAAGCATGCAGACAGGGTGGGACAGGGAGCCGGTTAGGAGCCCATCTGTTCCTTATTTCCTCCCCCTGCTCCTCCTGGCTCCGGCCCTCGCCTCTCAGCTGGATGCACCGTGGGCCGGCCTAGAGCTCCACAGCAGAGAGGGGAGTGTGAGTGGGCCTGCCAGGCACACATTGACTTATGGACCTCGGAGAGGACCCTGGCTAGCGGTCAGTGCCACCCTCACTCTGGAGATGGAGAATCTGAGGCCCAGAGAGGGGAAGGGACACCCCCAGGGCCACCCAGCATGCCAGGACCCATGACAGTAGCAGCCGTTTCCTGTTTCTTCCCATCCTGGCTGGGCAGGTTCCTTATCTGTGTGTAATCCTGGCATGTTGCAGGGCAATTGAGAGAGTGGGCTTGAGTCAGATGGCTTGGGTTCAGATCCAGACTCCACCACTGGCTGGCAGTATGCCCTTGGGCAAGTTACTTTGACCTCTTCGTGCCTCAGTGTTCTTGTCTGAACCTGGGACTGATCATACTTAGCTCATAAGGTAGGGGTTGTAGGAATACAAAGGCCCTGGCCAGAGTGTGGCTGTTACTCTGTCCCAGAGCTTGGCTGGGCGTAGGCTGCTCTCCCAGGCAGGCAGAGGTGGTGCGGCCAGGGCTGGGGTGAGGCCTGCAGCTGGGACCACAGCCAGAGCCCTATATCCAGGGAGCAGAGCCCGTGCATCCTTGGGAACAGAACCCGGCATGGAGTCCTGACATGCAGGGGACATAGCCTCAGCAGGCCCACCCTGCTGCCCCCTCCTGGGCCCAGGGTCCCTGGGACTCTCTGCCACAAGTTACCAAAGGCGACAGTGTCCTCTCCCTGCAAAAGGGACTCCATCTAAAAGGGGCAAGAGGACAGCAAGCTTCACCCTCAAGGCTTACTCACTCTGGGTGGGACTCCAGGAAACAGGGGCAGGGAAATTGACTGGCAGACTGACCAGCCAAGCTCTATGTCATGTGACAGGTGCGGATACTTCCCAGCTGTCCTCAAAATTGAGGGAGTGGATGGAATCTAGGAGGTGGGAAGTCTGCTGGGTGGCTGGGGGCAGGGCCGCCCTATGGACATGAGTACGGGCCAACAGAACCAGCAGCAGGCCGGCCAGGGTCCAGCAAGCCCCAGTGGCCACACCTGCAGGGGCAAAGGGGGGACAAGTATGGGTAGAGTTGCCATCTCTGATGGGTTGCCACCACCTTGGGAAAGCATAGGGCGCCCCCTCGTGGGCAGGAGGGGCTCGCAGGCCAGGGAGCGGCAGGATGAACCGCCAAAGTCACACCTACTCATTAAAGACAATTCCTTAATTAGAATAGAGGATCCTGTCTCCCGGAGGCAACCTCTGAAGGCTTCTGTCTTCTGCCGGCCCTTTTCGTGCACCCTTTTCCTTTTTATGGGTTTACTCTGGGAGCAGCCCATGTCCTGTCACCTTGTCCTGTTTTCTTTATTGGCATTTCCCCAAACCCTTCAAAAAAATTCCTCATGAGCATCTCAACGGCTTTGCTGTCATTCATCCGATGGGTGTAACATCATTGAGGGCACCAGGGCATTGGTGTTGAATGTTTAGCTCATTGTAGCCGTTCACGTCATAAACAATGCTGAACATTCTTGAACACCCTGTTGGTCCGTATCTCTGATGGTTTCCTTAGGACGGCTGCCCGGAAATAGATTTGCTGGGGGAACGGTCATTTCTAAAAGCTGCGGGAAGGCTGTTCACCAAACTGTGCTGTAGGGATCTAGCAGGAAATATACCTGTTTGGTCCCACTCCCGGTGGTGTCTGGGAGTGCCCTGTCTCCACCCCTGCTAGTTGGCCCTCTCCAGCAACAAGACTTACAAGCGCCCTCTCAGTAACCTGGTCCAACTGTCTGACCGAGACAGAAGTCCCCTTGGCAGCCTCCCTGAGAGTGGTTTACACAACCTCTGCTTGCATACCACCAGTGACAGGCAGCTCACCATCTTACCATCAACCATAAGAAATCTCCTGAGCTGTTGGGAAAAAAAAACAGGGAGCCGTGTCCAGATAGTGTCAGCATCATCTGTGTCTCTTCCCAAGCAGGAGGCTTGCCCACAACCTGCCCAGCTTTGCTCTCAGCTGCTGCTTGGCCCAGGTTTTCCTTTCTACCCCCACAGCAGCCCCCACTGCCCACTTCCCAGGCTGCCCTCCGCAAGGAGTCCAGCCACGGTCTGGAGGCTGGAGGATCCAACCCCTCCTCCCGGCTCAGTCCCTGGCTTGCTGTGTGTCCTTGAGCCAGTCATCTTGCCTCTCCGGCCCCCAGAGGGCCTGTCTGTGCTACCAGGGTGGTGTCGAGCACCAGTGAGCTGTGCCCGGGGCTGATGCGATTCCCCAGAGCCGTACGTGGCAGGGGCCCGGGTCAGGAGAGCAGGTCAGGCCTGGCATCCTTCCCAGCCCGGGCGGGTGGCGGCCCCTGCAGAGCCGTCGGCAGTCAGCGTCTGTTTCATGTTGAAGTTTATGAGAAGAGGCTGGCCTTTCTGGGAGGAGGCAGGGGGAAAGTGTGGGGGGTAGAGAAGTCTTTGTTCCATCAAAAATTCCTCCTCCCTTTGGCCCTGCCCTCCTCTGTAAGCATAAACAGTGTTGGAGTAAGTCCTTCCAGGAAGCGGCTCCTTGCTGCTGAGCTGAGAGCTGCCCTCTGGCCTGTCTTCCCCGGCTTCCACTGCCTCTTTACCCCTGCCCTGCAGGCCATTTCTCCCCCTGTGACCCGCAGGAGGGCAGAGCCGCCAGGCTGGGCTGAGCAGAGGGGCTGAGGACGTTTCTTCTGAGTACAGGCCTCAGCTTTGTGGTAGAGACACATTTGGGGGGTGACAGACAGAAAAGGGAAGCCAAACGTAGCCTCGTGGAAAAGCCCGCTGGGCCTAGTCCTGCTTCTCAGACACTGGAAGCTGTTTGGCGAGTCCTGCCCCTTCCCTGTGCCTTAGTTTCGCCATCTGTTAAATGGGTTGATGATATTCCTTGCCCCACAGGGTTATGGGAAGAGTCGAGCGGGAGCCTGATAGGCTGTGGAGCCCTGAGCGCAAAGCCCCGCACACAGGTGGCACCTTGTAAGCATCTCCC
Source organism: Panthera uncia (assembly GCF_023721935.1). Classification (NCBI taxonomy): domain Eukaryota; kingdom Metazoa; phylum Chordata; class Mammalia; order Carnivora; family Felidae; genus Panthera; species Panthera uncia. The sequence goes on along the minus strand of NC_064818.1, from coordinate 37,894,233 downwards.
CTCTTTGCTCTTCCCTTTGTTCTCCGCCAGCAGCACCACAGAGCTTCCGCGGCCTTCCCCTGTCTTTCTTGGTTCTTCCCTGAAAATTCCAGAAGGTGCAAATACCTAATGCAGTCCCTGTTTTGCCTGCCACCTCCTCCATCTTTGGGGATAGTGGGCCCACCCTTTACCCAGGTGCCCTCCCATCTTTGGGAGCTTTCCTCCTATGATTTACACCCCCCGGGTCTCAGCCCCAGCCTCTGCATCGCCCCGAAGGCAGCTGCACCAAACCCAGGAGAAAAATCATCCTGAAATTGCTAATGGTCAGTGAGCACTTGTAATGTCCAGCTGTCAGCTAACACCTTCATATGCATGAATGCCTCCCATCCTTCCAGCAGCCTGGGGAGGCAGGCCCTCACCATGATACTGGTTTCCAGATGAGGAGACCAAGGCACGGAAAGGTTGAGTAACTCACTCGGGGTCCCCCAGATAGTCCCAGCAGAGGCAGAATGTGATCACCGGCACCTGGCCGTGGCATCCATGGTGTGAGCCATGTCCCATGCAGCGGGGTGCCAGTGCCTGGCCTGATGGCAGGGTGGGAATGGGGTGCTGAGGACATCTGGTCCTGCAGGAGGCGGTAGCCCCTGTCCCTGGGCCCTGCCCAGCAGTTCACGCTCCCTGATGGATGGCTCCAGAACGGCTGGTTTTCTAATTACACGGTGTGGTGGTGCTTTCCGACCCTCCCCTCGCTCCTTCCTCTCATCTGCCTGCTTCTCCCTCTGGTGCACATTCTGTATCATCTTTTTCGTGTGGGTTTCCTTCTGAAGCAGAGACCCTTTGTCGGCTCTGCCCCATTCTTCACCTTTCACTCTGCTGAGTGACCCCAGGATGCCTTGCCCCCTCCCTCTGATACCCTGCCCCCTGCCCTTTGCCCCAGCTGCAGGGCCTGTCAGTTTCTGAGTCCAGAAGCCTGTAGGGCCAGATCCCAGAGTGGGCCTGACTGGTGATGGCCCCCACATTTCCCCCTTCAATCCAGGAGTCTCACATGCTACCATGGGTGAGGCACCCGGTGCCTACCCATCCTAAAAGGCACCTTTTAAGTGTAGGTGCCTTTATGAGTGGAGACACCAGGGAAAGAGTACATCTAGCATTTATTTCAGGATTACTGGGAAGGGAGGCCATAGAAGCTAGAGTTGCTTCGAAGCTGCGGGTACCAGGCACCAGGTAGGAAGGGTGGCACCAGAAGGGGTCAGAGGGACCACCGCACACCCACGGACCTCAGACCAACAGAGCTCAAAGCATAAGTTGACCCCTCTACCGCAATTTGACTGGAGCCTGGATGCCGACTGCATGCTGAGTGCTCCCCTCGGCATAACCAGCCTCCCTCACAGACCTGCCAGTGCTGAGAGCCAGCCCTGCCTTGGAGCTCAGACTGAACGTCCTCCCCAGGATGTAATGGCCGCCAGGAAGGCCAATAAAGATCTAAAGACATTAGGCAGCAGGCCCAAGAGATCAGGGCAGTATTGTTGTCACTTTCTAAATTTAGATTTACACACTCAGTAGTATGTCCCTTTTTAGTGATTTGCCTGAAATTCTAGTAGGCTGTCACCAAGTGGTGGTATTGGCTCTTGGGGATAAGAGACACTGTTCCTGAAGGAAGAAATTATTGCTTTACATGCTGCTATTATTCTATATTAGTAAATAATAATAACTAATATTGCTGTTTTATGTATCAGGCACTAAGTGTTCTACATGTATTATCTCGTTTGATCTTCAGAATAGTCAGATGGTGGTTCCTGTCATTATCTTTGCGAGTAACTTGCGTAAGATCACAAAGCTGGGATTTCAGTCCAGAGTCTGTGCTCTTAACCTTTATGCGCTACTTTGTGAATGGGCAATTACCCGGACAAACATGACTGTAGAGACGGATCACCCTGTAGCCCAGAGCTTCTTAAACTTAATGGCACTTGGATCCCCTGGGGCTCTTATTAGAATGCAGATTCCCATTCAGTTGATCTAAGGTGGAGCCTGAGACCATGCATTTATAACAAGCTCTCAGGTAATGCTGCGGATGCCAGTCTAGGACCCACACTTTGAATATCCACAGTGGAGAACGTGTGTTTAAGCCTGTGTCAGACCCAAAGCCTACAAGTGCCAAGTATGTGACGTAAATGCAAGGAGCAGCTGGTTGGAACAGAGACGACACGGAAGATGTGCAGTCATTGTGATGGGGCCACTCCTCAGCCTCAGTGAATAGTCACCTGAGAGATTTCTGGACCAATGTGGTCCTATTTCTAGGTGGAATCTCCTGTTTTCTTTTTCTTTTTTAATTTTTTTAAATGTTTATTATTTTTGAGAGAGAGAGAGAGAGAGAGAGAGAGAACACAAGCAGGGGAGGGGCAGAGAGAGAGGGAGACACAGAATCGGAAGCAGCCTCCAGGCTCTGAGCTGTCAGCACAGAGCCCGACGCAGGGCTTGAACTCACAGACCGAGAGATCATGACCTGAGCTGAAGTCAGCTGCTTAATCAACTGAGCCACCCAGGCGCCCACGAAATGTCCCATTTTCAAATACTGAGGTGACTAATCCAAGTTTATAAAACACCTTGCAGCTTGTATGTGAATGTTCATCGCAGTGTAATTCATAATAGCCCCAAATTAGAAACAACCCAAATGTCTATCATCTGATGAATAAGTAATAAAATACAGCATGTCCACACAATGGGATAGTATCTGGCAACAAGTTGGAATAAAGGTCTGAGACGTGCTCCTACATGGATGATCCTTAAAAGCATTACACTGAATGAAAGAAGCCAGACACAAGAGGATGATTATTGTGTGATTCCTCGTATATGAACCATCTAGAACAGGGAAATCTCTAGAGACAGAAAGGAGATTGGTGGTTGCCCAGGGCTGGGTAGGGTGAGAAGGGTATAATGGATATAGGGTTTCTTTTTTTTTTTGGGGGGGGGGGACAACCAAATGTTCTAAAATTAGATTGCAGTGAGGGTTAATATAAAACTCTGTGAGTATACTAAAACCCACTGAATTGCACACCTCGTACAGGTGAAATGTGGGGTCTGTGAATCATATCTTGTTAAAGCTGCTTAAACCAAAACCAAAAACACCACGCAGGAGAGAATTAGTCTCTTTAATAGATAAAGTGCAGTTACAAGTCAACAAGAAAAATAACAAACCCCAGCAGAAAAAAAAAAAGATCACGAAGGACACAGATCAACCCACGTGACACATTAACCAAGGAAGCACAGTGGTTCTTAAATGCACGGGGAATTCTCTCTTGCAATAAAAGACAAGTCAAAGCCACTCTGAGAAGACTTTCTACCTCTTAGACTGGCAACAGTGACCGATTCTGGCGAGGAAATGGGACATTAAGTTGGTACCCCTGCAGGGTGGTGGGGGCGGGGGCCGGGGGCAAAGCGTCATTATCCTTCAGAATTGAAAGCGCGCATCCCCATTGACGCCACGGTTTAATCTCTGGGGATTTATCCCCCACACGTCCCCTCACGCGTGCAAAATGTGATACGTACACACACACGCACGCACACACAATTACACATTGTCGCACTGCGATAGCCGAAGAGTGGGAGAACCCAGGTGCTCTGTCGTGGTGCTTGGCGAGCGCCGCAGAGCTCGCATAGACACCGCGCTGTACAGCTGTTAAACAGAACACGGCAGGGCTGTTTGTACTGATGCAGGGAAGAGGTGTGTTATTGCATATCTCACAATAATAATATGCCCGAGATAGCTTACTAAGAAAGGGAAGATGCAGAACGGAAGGTATAAGGTGTCCCTCGAGTGAGGGATGGGGACGTGAGTGCGTGTCTATATGTTGTGTATGTTTGTAAATGCAGAACCCATCCCGGGGTGGTGTAAAGAAAATGAAGATAGCCTCCAGGAGGGGAGCTGTGGCCGGGACCAGGGGGAGGGGAGACACACCTTCCAGGTTGCATACGTTGTGCCTGTGTTGCCTCTCCGGTAACCATTTAAGTTTATTTATTATTTGGAGAGAGAAAGCGCAAGCAGAGGAGGGGCAGAGAGAGAGGAAGAGAGAGACAATCCCAAGCAGGCTTCGCACTGCCGGCGCGGAGCCTGATGTGGGGCCTGAACCCATGAACCGCGCGATCGTGACCCGAACCGAAGTAGGACGCCCAACCGACTGAGCCACCCGGGCGCCCCCCCCCCCCCCCCCCCCCCCCCCCCCCCACCGCCCAATAACCCTTTAAACCACACCACCGTGTGGCCAAAGAGCACCTGTGTGCGGGTGCATGCGACCACTGGCTGCCTTTTTACGACATCGGAGTCAGAGAAGTAATTCCTGGCCACCATCACACAGTTTGGTCCCCGAAATCTAGAAAGGATGTGTACCCTCCATCACCTCCTCTGTTCTCTGTCTCCCTTGTGTGGGTCTCCCAGCCTTGGGATCCCGGGTGTGCTCTGGGGGTCACCCGGTGTTCCCTGGATGGGGACGAAAGGTGTCTTGCACATGGAGTGTGAAGGCTGAAGGGGAAGACCGGGCGACCCCTGTAGGGGCGTCAGTTTGGGCCGGTGGACCCCAATGCCCTGCGTTTGCTTCCTGTCCTCTAGGCACGCCCCAAAGGCGAGGGTCTGACCCCATACCAGGGCAAGAAGCGCTGTTTCGGCGAGTATAAGTGTCCCAAGTGCAAGAGAAAATGGATGAGCGGGAACTCCTGGGCCAACATGGGGCAGGAGTGCATCAAGTGCCACATCAACGTGTACCCGCACAAGCAGGTGAGCTGCGGGCACCGGGAGCGCGGGAGCCACGGCGGGAGGGGCTCTCTGAAGGGCCTCGGGTGTGGGGGAGGGTGACTTTGTCCCTCTTGGGCCTCGGTTTACTCCTTCATATGACAAGGAGGAGACCAGATCTCTCCACGTTGGCCCTTTGTTGTTCTCATCCGAAATGGGGGTGAGGGAGCACCATTTCCCCAGGGAAGGAGGGTAAAGGGGCAATTTCACCAAGACCCTGCGACCGCAGACCCCCGGTGAATTCTTCGGTACTAATGAACTCGGGGTCCTGTTGTGAGATGAGCGGGGATGTGGGGGGCAGCAGGGCACTCACTCCAGAGAACACGTATCTCGTTCATTTGCTCACTCAGTTGACTCATGTATACAGGACGGCCTCAGTGTACCAGGCACTGAGCGTGGGGCTGGTGGCCAAGGTACACGTGGGCATTCTGGGGCCTGGGGGACAGAGGTGTCATCCCAGGGAGGATGTACTCACTGCAGGCTGCAAAGAGGAGGCCCGTTTACTCTGGGGCCTGAAGGATGGGAGGAAGCCAGACCTGTTACAGGCGGGGGACGGCCGTCCAAAGAAGACAGTATAGCAGGTGCAAATCCCCCGTGGCCTTAAGGACTTGGGTGGTCAAGGCCCAAACCTAAGTGAAGAATCAGGAGAGCAGGGCAAGAAGAATAGGGTGGGGTGGGGTGGGTGCTCTCTCGAAACCCATGAGGAACAGCACTGTCAGCTTTACTTTGAGATGATTATTCTGGGTGTGTGCAGAGATTAGTCTTGGTGGGGCTGGCTAATCAAAAGTGAGGAGTCCAGTGGGAAAGCCATGCCGTCCCGTGCGTGCTGGGAAAGGTCTGAACCTAGGAGGTGGCCTTGGACCTGAGTCCAACACAAAATGTCACCGGATTGGATGTGGGAGGTGAGGGAGAGGCAGGAATCCAGGAGAACTATCACCCTTGAGTGGAGGGAGTACGCTTACTGAGGTGGGCATCCTGGGCTGGGGGCAGGGCAGGGTGAGACCTAGGCATCCCAGATAAAAGCAAAAGTCCTCTGATACACATGTTACATTTGAGATGTTCCTGAAAAATCTAAGTCTGGACGTCAAGAAGGCAGTCGGATTTATTTTGAAGCTCATATGAGAAGTCACAGTGGCTTCTACATACTTGGTTATCATGGACTTAGAGGTATGTAGGAAGTGGATGAGATTTCCTGCAGAATGTAGACAAAGTAGAGACAGAATTCCCCAGTCCATGTGTTGGAGAATCCCAGCACTGGGGGCTCAGCTGGAGGGGAAGGATCCATCACGGAGCAGAACCGGGGAGCATGGAGTCCTGGAGGTCGGGGGGGGGGGGGCGGTGTACCGTTCAAGTGGGCAGGTGTGGTTGGTGCAGAGATGTCTGGTATAATGGCCATGGCCAAGTGCCCTGGAGATTTGGCAACACGGAGGTGGTCCTCAAATTACATGCATATCTCGTTGAACTGCACCTAAGGTCTGAGAACCACTAAGCCGGTGCCCTGCAGGTCAGGCGTTAAGGACAGAGTGGAGACGTCGATTCTTAGTGGACGTGTTGTCTGGGGCCGTGGCTGTGGAGCCATGACGGGGGTTGGAGGGGTTCGTTGGGTCAGGCTTCATTGTCTACTCCCTCAAGGGGGTTGATTGTAGAGAGAAGCAGCAATATGGGGCAGTAGCCACAGGAGGGCAGGTGGCATTGAGGTGGGTGTTATGGAGACGGGAAGTCCTGGAGCATGTTACAGGCAAGTGAGAAGGATCCAGAAGGAAGCAAAGGGCTGATGATACGGGAGCAAGGGGGTGATGCCTTACCATGGCACGGCGGGGGGGGGGGGGGGGACGTGGGAGTGGTCAGGAAGGTTGGTGGGTTTGATGGCACAAAGAAGAGGAGCTTCACTTCCAAGGCTTCCGTCTTCTCTCTGAAATGGGACAGGAGGTTTTCAGGAGAAATGAGAGTGAGGAGGGGTGTGGTGGCCTCGGGGAAGGACGGAGGACATGGGCCTCCTAGAGAAATCTAGCTGCGTCCCAGGCCCAGGGAGGTGTGAGGTTGTAACTGGCGCCACCAGCCTGGTTCTGTGACTTGCTCCAGCAGGGTCACGGGGCAGGCGTGGGCCAGAGTCAGTGGACGGGGGCAGAGGTTTGCCAGGACAGTGATTCAGAGGGAGGAAGGCTGAAGAGCTGGCATATTTGGAGAAGTGTGATCGTGCGTGGTCCTGGGATGTCAGCCGGATGGCCGGGAAGGGAGGCCAGAAGGGCCCTAATGGGAAGGGAGGATGCAGCGGGGCCCAGGCCGGGTGGAGCTGCACAGAGAGCAGCTCTTGGTCTGAAGACCAAGTCCAGGGTGTGGCCAAGGGGGCAATGGGAGAGAAGGTCACGTTGACGATGGCGTGGGGGCACTAAGGAGCCAGGGCTAGGGCCAGTCCTCCCCGTGTGGGCCGAGTCACCAAGAAGGATGGCAGGAGCAGAGGGGTGGAGGAGGCGGGCCAGGAAGGGAGGTGGGCTTTGAGGCTCTTGGGGAAGGCTCCCGTGAGGCACTGATGTTGGCTGAGCTGTGGTGGAGGCTTGCAGGGGGCTGCGTGGGGGTGGCCGAGCTGGAGGGAACAGCATGTGCGAAGTGGGGAGGCCAGGGTCAGGCACAGAGCACTGGTGGAGCTGAGGGGTGAAGCAGAGGTGGGGTGGGGCGGGCCGCCTGGGACTGGCTCGGAGGCCACGGTGTGGAGTTTGGGCTTTATCCTGTTAAGCGCACGTGGGAGCCATCTGAGAGGATTCTCCTGATTGAAACATCTTGTGATTTTATGACCCTCATGCTGGCCTCCATTGCCTCTGTTTGCAGACCTCCCCACCCCCTCCCCCAAGGGTTTCTGTGGTTCCCATCAACCACACTATGACAGGTGGGCAAGGAGACTCAAAGCTGGCCATCAAGGTCCAGCAGACGGGGGTCTCCTTAGGGGCAGAGCCTAGCCCACATCCTAACGGCAAAGAGGGGGGCACCCAGGCCCAGGAGTGCCAAGACAGGCCTGGTGACCCGGTGGGTGGGCCTAGTGTTTGGGGAGCACATCCAGGGAATGGGGCCAGGAGTGGGCAGTTCAAAGGAGACAAGGCGTCCTGGTTCCTGATTTCCCGGCAATTCCTGAGGTCAGAGACGCCAGTCCAAAACACCTTTCCCACCATGTGTGACAATGATCACACTACCTTGTGGGTTGAACTCCGCACTCCCAGGGGCACTTGGGGCATGGCCAGTGCTGTTCAGAGGGGTTCATTCCTTCTCTCATGGACCCACTTGGCTGAGGGCTCCTCCGGGGCCAGATCTGTGCAGGTGCTGAAGGACGACCAAGTTCAGGGCTTCTAGGCCTTCCCTTCTCCAACTGCAGCGACGGGATTCAATCGGACAGGGTTAGCAACTGGCATTTAGGGAAACTCTGGCCCGAATCATCCTCATCATCTGCTGAGTCCCTACACACCCCTCATGTATACTCTGCCCTCAGACGGGGTGTTCTGTTCATCCATATTTCACAGGGAGGAGAAGCAGGGCCCTGAGAAGCCCCGTCTTCTTCCCAAGGTCCCCAGGTGGGAAATGGGGTTGAACTTGCCTCTGTGCTTGGAGACAGTCTGTTGAAGTGCTGGGGGGCCCAGGCCTGAGGCCAGGCGGGAGTCAGTACATGTCTCAGCTCAGCTGCACAGGCACTGGGTGTGCCGGAGCGAAGGGTTCAGCGTGCTCCTGGGGGCGGGAGGGAGAGAGGAGGCTGCAGGTGGGTCCCCGTGATGGGAGAGGGCAAGGATGGGAAAATTATAACAGTACTTAATACCCGTCATCCTCTCAGCTACCCCACGAGGTCAGCACTGCTCTTTCCTTTCTACAGAGGGGGAAACGGAGGCAAGGGGTGTAAGTGATTGACTCAAGGTCCGTAGAGAAGCTGGGTTTCATGAAGAGGGATCAAGTCTGGGGCCAGAGGGAAAGGGGAGCACGGAGGCCACGTCACGGTGGCGGGCTGGGCTGGGGAGCCCCCAAGGGGGCTCAGCTGCGCGGGTCAGGGCAGGACTTGGGTCGGTGCTGGGGGTCTGGGAGGCTCACTTGGTCCTTATGATGCCCATACCCTCTGCAACCTGAGCAGAGAGGCACGGCCTCGCCCACAGGCCTGAGGCCAGGGTGCCAGCCTCCCTGCAGTGTCTCCAGCCTCCTCAGCCCCTGCCCCTGTATTGCCCTAGCATCCGGCAGGGCAGGGCTCCTCGCTCCTTCCACGAGGAAGGAGCCGCCATCCCCAGGCCAGCTGTGCTTTGGAGCATCCTGCCACACTCAGTCTCAGCGCGGCCCCCCACGGGCACCCCTATACTCAGGCTCAGTCTCCGCACTGGTACCCAACCCAGAAGGATCCTCCGGAAACATGTGGCTTTGCTCTTCCTCTCTCCGTCCGTCAGCCCTATTGGTTGAACCCTGCTGTGTGCAGTAGGGAAACTGAGGCCCAGAGAGACCACAGGGCTTGAGCAAGCCCCTCAGCCAGGCAATGTTAAGGGGGCCTAGGACCCAGTGTCCCAGCATCTAGCATCCCCAATCTCCTCCGCTGGCCTCTACGAACTTTTCACCTGGCTCCTCTGTCTCTGAGGGGTTGCAGGCTGGGTGGGGAGGGGCATGTCCCCACCCGCCTCCCCAGCAATCAGGGGCCTTTGAAGAGCTCAGAGGAAGACTTGGGGCCCTCGCCGCCCCCCCCGCCCCAGGCCCCCATGGCGGAGAGGAGCTGCTTTATTTCTTCTGCCCCCTGAGCTCTGACCTGTGGGGCATCCATCCCCTGAGAACCCTCCGGTTCCCTCTCCTCCCTCTCCTGCCACATCTGTTTCCCGTCAGGCTCCGGCTGCGGCTCCCCTGCCCCCTAGGAGAAGAAAACACTGAAGGGCTCTGCCTCCCTGCTGGGGGGTGGGGGCGGCCCTGGGGTGGTCCATCCCAGCAGCTGAAGGTTTTCCTTCCACAGAGGGGAGTCATCCTGGCGGCTCCCCCCCGCCCCCACCCTGCGCTCTCCACTCAGCGGAGCCCCGACCCATGGAGGGAAGGGAAAGGGACACTGATAGGGTCACGGCCGAGGAGGGATGGGGAGGGTATCGCAAGGGTGTTTCCACGGGGACTCAGCTGGATCCCTCGCTCCCAGCCTGCCCCCAGTCCTACATCACACTAATAATAGCAACAATGATATGTGACATTAATACTGGCCAGCACTTTGGTTTTCACGTGCCAGCTAACTTGGCATGTATTAACTCATTTACTCTTCACAACCACCTTACAAGTAGGTGCCCTTATTAGCCCCATTTTGTAGAAGAGGGCGTTGAGGCACAGAGAGGTTAAGGAACTTCTGGAGGTCACACAGCAATTGCTAAGTCTCGCAGAGCTTGACTTGATGGTTATACAGTGCTTTAAGACACCGACTTCTCTCTCTATCATGCATACAGTGTATGTTATTGACCTCCCGCCCAGGTTACAGAAGGGTACGTTGAGGCTCCGGAGGAGAAAGTTGTTGTCCAACAGCCCTGGGCAGATAGGTGAAGCTGCAGGCCCCAGGGCAAGACCCTTAATGTCTTGGGGCCTCAGTTTCCTCATCTGTAACATATGGGGAGAGTAATGTGCCCCTCCCAGCCAGGCTGTCAGGTGGGATGGTATGATTTGTGTGGCAGTGATTTGCAAGGTGTAAACCATGGGGAGGGGGGCAAGAGTGGCCTCAGGCCTGCCTATTGTGGAATCTCTGGCCCCACCTGGAAGGCTGGTTCAAGGAGGGGCCCCGGCCAGCATGAAGAGTTGGGGAGGAGAGCTAGAAACCAGGCTGAGTTGATCTGGATGAGGGGAGATCTCAGGACTACCTCTCTCAGGCCTGTGGGAGCCAAGCGGAGAGTGTGTGGCCCCTGTGTGGCTGTGATGACAGGTGGACGTATAGGGACCCAGAGTTCAGCTCAAGGTCAGGGAGCCCTTCTTTCAGCCAGGGAGCTTGGCCAGCAGGGAGGTCCTCGGCCCTGGCTCACCCATGGGGTGCTGTTGGTATTTATGAGATGCCTAGGAGAGCAGGTGATGGGGCCTTCACAGGCCTTCAAGCTTGGAATCGTGGCTTCAATGACCCTTTCTTTACCTGGTGGGTATCCCCTTCCCATTAATAATCATAATAAGCAACATTAATAGTTTTTATCTGCTATGCTCTTTCTACTCACTGAGATGTAACAACAGCCCCATGAGAAAAGTGTTATCAATGTCCCCTTCTGGAGACGGGGAGACTGAGGATCAGAGGGTTGGTGGCTTGCCCAAGGTCACACAGCTTGTAGGTGGTTCAAGCCCGTATCTGACACAAAGCCAAACTCTTTCTCCCCTCCCCTGGCCAGGAAAGCCAGTCATCTCACAACCCCTTGAGACAAGGCCAAGGCTCCCGTCCTTTTTTGCAGGCTTTCTCTGTGTGGCTCTAGGCTTGAAAGTGCAGAGGTGGGTTTTATGACCCTTGGATCAGAACCCTGCCCATCCGCAGTCCCCATGGTTCATCTCCTAGACCCCCGTGACTCTTCCATTTCCCAGACCCCTGCGAGTGTCAGCTTCGGGCCAGGTATTGGGTAAAGCCAGTGCACTACTTTTGAGAGGTTCGTGGTCTGCCCAGGAGGCAGTGCTCACCCTCAGCTTCCCTCCAGGGCCATCCCTGGTCACGGTCACTGGCACCGAGGCTCCCTGGCCTCACACCAGCCTGCAGTTCTTGCTCCCTGTCCCCAGCGTGTGGGTCCCAGCTGGCTTCCCTTGAGTCCCCCCAGATCCATGCAGGGGACTGTTCTGCAGGAGGGGGCTCTGGGCTGAGGCTTCGCCTGCCAGCCACGAAACTATCTGCTTCAAGAGGTGTGCCTAATAGCCTCCGTAAAATTTCCAGGGGAACAAATCTTTCCTGGCTTTTGAGTACCAGGACAGGAGAGTGAGAGGGAGCGGGAAGCTCCCTATGTCACAGACTATTCTCGTACGTGCCTCACGCTGCTTAGCATACAAACATCCAGACATCTGATTCCTCCCACGGCCCCACAGACGAGGTGCAGTGATGGCCCACTTTACAGGTGCGGCAACTGAGGCTACCTAAAATCATATAGTGAAGTTCTGATCATTTGGCCACTCAACGTACAGTACCAGGCCTTGGGATGAGGGGCATTGGCTGCTAACCTCACGGAGCTGAGGTCTCATCCACCCTAACCCCGAAGCATGGGAGTGACAAGCGGCCTGGCGAGGAGCACTGGGTGTGTTGGAAATCAGGAGACTGGGCTTGGGTCTTCCTTGCTCTGGGCCTCGGTTTCCTCACCTGGGTGATGTCTGTGCCCCACTGTCCCGCCTCTGTCCTGGGCTTGCTCCGAGAGTCCTGGGGGAGGGCACGGTGGCGTCTAGTCGCTCGGGTACAGGAGCCCCTCCCACTGCCCAGCCCCAGCCCAGGACACGCACCTGCAACAGGCCAGAGGCAGGAAGGGCCCAAGCGCCTAGGCAAACAACCTCTGTGACTACAGGCTCGCTCTCTGGGCACCCCCTCCCCGTCTGTCTGTCTGTCTGTCTGGTGCTGTCCCTCGCTGCGTCTGTCTCACTCTCCCTGCTTCTGTTTGTGTTTCTGTCTTTCTCTCCACTCCCTCCTTCCTCTCTGCAGAGACCCCTGGAGAAGCCCGATGGCCTGGACGTGTCCGACCAGAGCAAGGAGCACCCCCAGCACCTCTGTGAGAAGTGCAAGGTGCTGGGCTACTACTGCCGCCGAGTGCAATGAGCCGCCGCCAGCTGCGCCCACAGCCACTTTCCTGCCAGCCAGAGACCACGCCCCCTCCCTGTGTCTCTCCGTGCTGCGTGCGTGGGGGCGGGGCCTCGCAGCCTTACCGGCCTAGGCAGGGGGCGTCTTAGGTTCTTGTCTCGCGTGTGTTGACAAACAGTGTTACTGACATAGCTGCCCCCACAGAAAGCCGGGTCTCTGGGACTCTCTACAGGTGGGCCTGGGGTCTGTGCAGAAGGGGCAAGGGTGAGCGGAGGTCAGTACACAGGACCCCATAAAGCCCTGGGTGTCCCCTGCAGGGTCCCTTCCTCTGAGACTCCCTTTGGGCTGAGCAGCCTTGCATTGGCCACAAGTGCACTAAATTTACTGTGAATCCCAAAGCCTGCAGGGGACTGTCTCCCCAGGACTACCCAGGCCTCCTTCTCTACCCAGAACCTTCCAGTCTGCCCTGAGTGCAAAGCCACTCAGAGAGCCCTACTTTTCTGTCCTGTTTGTGTCAGCAATCCTGGCGAGCTGACACCGGTTCTAGCAGCTGCTGGGGAGTGGGCATCTCTGCCCCCTGCCCACCATGAGCCCCAAACCCGACTGCCTCTGACATCATTAGCATTGCAAACCCTAGACCCAGAGGTCAGGGACAGGGAGGCACTGAATGTTGGACAGCGTTCCACGGTGTGACCTGGGGCATATCAGACAATGCCTCCCCTGCCCCCCACCGCACGTGTTTTCCACTTGGGATTGGATTTTGTGCTTGGATTTTGTCAGGCCCATTCCCTACCCTTTTCTTTCACCTCCCCCCAACACTAGGGGCCACCTCCTGATCGAGGCTGAAGGGCCCGGTGGGGAAGGCACTCTGGCAGGACAGACTCAGGCCTGGTGTCCTGGAGACCTGGGTTCAAATGCTGGCCCTGCTGCTGACACACTACGTAGCCTTGGGAAGAACTTCTCATCTCCGGCCCTCAGTTTCCCCACTAGTTAAGTGAGAGAGTGACTCCAGAGAGCAGAGGCCTGTTTCAGTGCTGGGATTCACATGGAGCCTTATTTGGAGAGGCCGTCCAAGTCCCAGACTGCACACCGCCACCCATCAGTCACTTAGGTGAGAATTGAGGGGCGCCAGTCTTCTCGTCACCCCCTGTCACCCCCGCCCCGCCTGAGGTCCCCCATCCCTGCAAAAATGAGGGAGAAGGATCCCCTGTCACACTTGGCAACCCCGATGTAAGCTACAGAACTTCTCATTTATAAAATGGGGACAATGATTTCCTACCTCCCAAGGGAGCAGGGAGGCCTCTGGGCAAGTCACGTTGGTCAGAACGCTGTCCTGGCTGGTGGGAGGGATCACGCTCCCTTCTCTTCTCTCTCCCCCGTGAGAAGTCCTAATTTTGTTGTCCCATCATCCTTCCTTTCTCCCAGGGAGAGGGAGAGAGCCATCTGTCAGGACTGGGTCACTTGATTTTGCCCCAACATCATGCCTCTGTGGGAAAAAAAAAAAAAAAAATCAGACCATGAAATGGGCCTGAAATTCAGTGTTTACCGTGGCTCAAGGTCACCCAACGGGTGCCCAATCGCCTTTTGTTTTCAAATGAAAATGCTGTGTACGACTGAGGAGTTACAGTGAAGTGTTAACCAGGGGTCCAGGGAGCACGTTGAAGAGACGGAGTGAGTGTATTTGCAGCCAGGGGGGCTGCAGGGTAGATATCAGGGGGCCATGCCCTCTGAGCACTTAACAAGAGTGTGTTAGTTCCAGCCCGAGCCCTGTAGCCGCCTCCCTGCCGCCCACAGGGGCAGAATGCCCAGGAACCGACTGTGAACACCCTCCCCTTCCACTGGGAATGCCACTGAGGGATCCCTCCCAGCTGTCTCCTGTCTTCTCCATGGTTTCAAGGTGAGCTGGAGTCATCCTGGCCCAAGGCTCTCTGTCCCCAGGGAGAAGCTGTTGCTGTCAGTCATTCTAGAGCACTGCTGAAGGTAGTGTCCGCGGTGGTGGGCAGTGAGCTCGTCTCTGCTGTGAGGACCGGGATCCAGCCCTTCCGGGGACCTGGCCCCAGAGGGGGACCCTGGCCCTAGGATGCCCGGAGCCTGCCGACTGTCCCACAGCGGTGGGGAAGGCCCACACCCTAAAAAGAACCCAGGCTCCAGACCGCTGGAGTCCACGGGCCAGTAGGAAATGGGATATCACCCCAAAGTGACCTTTCCAGTGGGCTTATCCAGCTGGCAGTCATTGCCCCTGCCTTCTATGCAGAGCTGGCTGGCGTGGGGGCCGGGCCCTCCTGCCCCAAAGCAGCCTCTCTGTGTACCCCCTGCTCCTGCACGGCTCTGGCTGAACTGGGGAGCTCTCTATGGGCGGCAGAAGCCACCGTTGTCGAGGCCGGGTACTGCGAGGACGAAGTGCTCAGAGGGCCTGGGAGCCCAGGAGACAAGAAAGCGTGTGGTTTGTACGTTCAAAAGGGACAATCGCTGGCAGTTAGTAGATCTAGTGATCTAGTTGAGAGAGAACAGTGTTTAACCCGTATGAAGTATTCGATAGCTCTACTTGTGAATTTGTATTTATTTTGAGTTATACTTGACACGATTCCTTTTTTTTTTTTTAAAGAAAAATACTATGTGTGTATTTTGAAAAGAAAATTCATAGATGTTAAAATTTTTTCTGGTTACCAATTTTTCTCACAACACTGAATTTGTTACCTTCTCCCGAAAAATCTCGACAGTGATTTTTGTCTGTATATATTTGAGGGGGCTTTTTTAAAAAAAAAGAAAAAAGAAAAAAGAAAAAATATAATTGCTTGATCTTTGAGATTAAAAAAAAAACAAAAAGAGAGGCATTTTCAAACCTTTGGAGATTTCAGGAGGGCAGTAGAATATCAAACGAAGATTTCTGGAAGTATTTTGCAAACCTTTCTGGTTGAGCTGCAAGAAAATATTTATGGTGATAACTTTTCTCTTTTTTCCTGTTGTTGGTTTTTTGTTTCGTTTTGGTTTTGGTTTGATTTTTTTTTTTTTTTACTATGCTTTGATCTGTAAAAAGTATGCAACTGAACTACATTAAGAAGGAAATATTGTCTACATAGAATATTATATGAAGTTGGTACATAATTCTGATGAGGAAAAAAAAATCTTTGCAATTCTTTAAGCCATATTGTTGTTATTCTGTGTTGTTTTCCTTGGATGAAAATATCAGTATTAAGTGGCCAAGCATATTATCCAAGTGCTTAGACTTATTAATATGTTCGTGTCCTGTATTTATACATATGTGTATTTTGGAAAGTATTGCTTTTTTTTAAGGGAAGCTATTATTAGATAACATAGCCGAAAAGGGAATAGTGACCCCTTGGAGCCTCTTCAGCTGAGGATAACACAGCATTGTAATCCATTCTCTTGCACCTTCTTATTATTATCTTGTTATTATGGTTATTAACTTTGTAGGGGGGCAGGGAGTGGGCCAGGGGAAGAGGGGCGTATCAGTATCACAGAGCCAGCATATTATCACTAACCGGCCCCTCCATGATTGGCCAGAGCCGAAGATGGCCTCCTTGGCCTGGTGGAGGGCTCGGGTCAGCAGGGCCCAGCAGGGAAGACGAAGCAGGAGGCAGACTTCTTTGGACGCCCCTCTTTGGAGTTTTGCCGTCTGAGCCACGCCTCTGGGCCCCATGCTCTTTGAACTTGGATTTGTCAGCCGGAGCCCTTACACCTGCCCTCCAACATCTAATAGACTTGAATCTACTCTAAATGAATATTTAATCCAACATCACTACATTGTAGCCCAGTGCAAGAACTAACCCTGAAGTTTGGGAGGCATTCCGGCCTTCAGGGAGGTGGTTGAGCCGTCCCCCAGGGGCTGGTGGCAGAAGGGCTCATCGCTGTCTGTTGCCAGCCTCGCCGTTGGACCTCCTCCACTCCCGTGTGGTGACCCTGTCCGTGTCTGTATCTGTTAATATGTGTGTGTCCAGCTAAAGAGACAAACAGAACCCGTGGGCCCAGCTCGGAGGGTGTGCGGAGAAGGCTCCCGGCCTCTCTGAAGGGCTGCCCTCGGGATGGCATTCCGTTGTGTGCCTTATTCCTGGAAAATCTGTATACAGCTTGCCTATAGCAATATAGCCTTTTCATGCTGTATTAAAAGAACTTTTAAAAGCGAGAGAGGCTCATGGGTTTTGTTGTTGACACAGAGCATCGGTGGGGAGCTGGACGTTTTCACAGATGTGTGAAGTCAAGTGGGTGGGGGGGGGGTCTTCTAGCTGCCTTTCTGCTGTCCCGAATCTGGGTCATCTTGTCCCTGCCCTGCCTCCATGCTGTGGATCTGCCTTCTCCCAGCCCCTCTGCCCCACAGTAGACGCTCTCTCCAGAGGGAGGGCCCTCCCCAAGTTGGGCCCCAGACTGGGCGAGATTGTCAGCACATTAGGTCACACGTTAGCTCAGCAATGGGACTCCCGGGTGACCATATATAGGAGTGAATCTCCCTTGGAGGCAGCAGCCCTAGGCCCCAAAGCCATGACCACACTGGGGCTTCTTGCCAAGACCAGAATTCGGGACTCACACACTGGGCATCACACCATGAGAAATCTGAAGTGTCCCGGGCCTCTTGGCAAGTCCCCAGGAGAGGGAACAGAGGGTCTCTCTTCTGAGCAAGGTCAGGATGAGGCCGGGCTGTCACAAGGTGGGGTTCTTGCTGAGAGCCACGGACGGGAAGTCATGGCTCTTAAGAAGCCACCTGCACATGGGGGCCCTTCCCTATTCACCAGAATCACTATGGGAGCTACAGTCCCACCCCAGAGACGCTTGAGAAATTGGCCTGTGTCCTCAGGATTTTAAAGCCCCCAGATGAGTCCAATGTACAAGGCCAAGAAATGCCAGCAACAGTCCCTCATGGTCCTGTGGGGTCAGTGGTGATGTCAGCGCGGAGGCTGGTGGGCAGACGCTCCCGCCGCACTCCATCCACAGCTCCAGCCAATTGCTGCCATCTGAGAATAAACTACTTGGGCTGGAAACCCAGGTTGTTATGTGAAATTTTCCAATTTTAAATTTTGGCAACGAGTTTACTGAAATTTTAGATAGTACATAGGTCAAGTCGTGTGTCTGTGGGCTAGCCTTTGCCTCCAGACTGCAGCCTCTGGGACAGAGCAGAGAAAAAGTGTGGGTCCTTGGGATCGGGGACCACAGTGGGGGAGGAGCGGGGAGCAGGCAGGAGCAGAGATCCCCGGCTCCAGAAGCAGGGAATGCTCCCCCTGTGTTATCTGGAGTGCACCGTGAGTCCCAGAAGCCACCAAGTCTCCTCTTGCTGCTTATGGGCATGCTCACCCCCAGGTGCCGCCCTCGGGGGGAGCGAAGTGGCAGGCGGGGCCAGGGTCAGCCTGAACTGGCTGGTGGGTGTCCCTACAGCCAAGCAGGTGAGTGGAGAGGGGACCCAACCCCAACACGGTAGGAGGAGGAGAGAGTTCTCACCTGTCGGCAGTAGGTACCCCCCTCCCCCCAGCCAGCAGCAACAGAGGGGTGCTGGCCTCCCCGTTGCAGATCTGTACAGGTGTGAGGACTGGAGTCCTGGTCTGTCAGAGTGCCCCTGTGCCCAGCAGCCCCGCCTCCCCCGGCTGTGCGAAGCTGAGAAGTTCCTCTGCCTCTCAGAGCCCCAGCTCCCCCAGGGATAGTATGCAGATAGGATGGCTCAGTGAGCACCAGGCCCAGTGCGTGGCTTGCCACCGGTGGGGGGCGGGGGAAGGGGGTCCCTGGAGACGTGGATCTCTTGCTCCCATTGTCTGTGGCTCAGACAGAAACACCTTGTCAGAGATCACACAGGAAATCAGAGGGGGGGACCAAGCCTCCCACCCTTGGCACCCATTGCGTGCTGGGGCTGAGGCTTCAAGGTTAACATTCGGGGATCTGCCCTGTGTGTCAGTGTGCATGCGCCCCTGTGTTTGTTTTGCTTTGTTTTCCGTGGAAAGAAAACAAACCCGAGGCAAACACAGCCTGCATTTCGACATCTCCCGGAGCTGTGGAAACCAGTAATTCCCCTGGACAGGAAGGATTTCCGGTTAGACTTAATGTCCATGTCCAGAGGCAGCTGGCCGCAAGGGCCCGGGGAGAGCAGAGTCCACCTCAGGGGACAGGAGAGGACGGCCCAGCTCTGGGCCTACCCCTGCCCCCCCCCCCGCCCCCCACGCCCACACCCCCCACATTTCTGTCTGGGCGAAGTTGAGGCCCCCAGGAAGGAAGGCTCGCCCGAGGCCACCCAGCGGGCACGTGGTGGTGCCAGGGTTCAAACCCCGAGTCCTCGCTCCCAGGGCAAGGTTGTGGAGGCAGAACTGGGGCTGAGCCCAAGGCAGCACCCTGCCCCCAGGCCTTGGTGCACGGAGCCCCCTCGGTGACTGCTCCAGACACAGGGGAGGGAGACCAGGCGCGCTCAACCACCCTACCCCTTCCCATCTCAGCTCCAGCACCACCGGGAGCCCTTGGGCCCCCCGTGTGACCTAGACAAGGCTCCTAGAACCACTGTCTTCCCAGAATGTGTGATGTGGGGCTGCCGCGTCCCTATCTATGTGTCGGGGCCATCAAGACACGCTTGCAGGCCGCAGTGGACACGCTCCGTGATGGCCCTTCTCTTCCTGCTGGGCCCCCACGCTTGGAGGCTGGGCCAGGCAACCAGCCGGCCACAGGCCCGTGTCTTCCCTGGCTCTGTGGTCCCATGTGTGCTCCTAACAGTCGTAGCAGGAGCCAGGACAGGGAACAATATTGCCAACATGGCAGGTGGAGAAATGGAGGCCCAGGGAGTGCTGTGGCGCCCAAGACTGACAAGTGGGGTCCTCTGCCGAGCACTCTGACCTCCACACTGTGCCATTTCTGATTCTGACGAGACACTCCCAGTGGATTTCCCAGCGGCTGGAGCTGGGGCTGGGTCCCACGATGAGCAGGGAGTCAGGCCCCAGCCTGCCCTCTCTCCTTGGCCTGGGAAACCCAGGGTCAGGCATCCAAATACCAGCCCAAGCTGCTCCCTGGCCAGTGCTGCCTGGGCCGGGCTCCCTCACAGCCTTTGGGAGAGAGAGAAGGGTCAGGAGCAGCTGGGACGAGGAGGAGGGGGGGGTGTGCAATCTGCTGGGGGCAGGCAGCCGCCTCTAGAGTCAGGCATCTGGTTGTCCCTAGAACTCTGTCCAGAGCCAGGAACAGTCTGTCCTCAGGCACAGAGTCCCCTCTAAATACACCCACTTTATCCAGAGCTGCTAGAGGCCCTGTGCTCACCTCGCCCCGCCACACACATGCATTCACACACAGGCACTCACACCCACCCACCAACACGCGTGGCTGTGGCCCCTGGGGAGTCCTGTGGGAGTGGGGAGCCCCGGGTCACACTGTCCAGACAGACGGTGCTGCTGCAGTGACTACAAGCGGGGGGCCCCCCAGGGCGGCCCCCCTCCCTGACCCTCTCCCCCAAGGATCACTTTTAGGGAGGAAGAAGCCCCGGCCCAGAAGGGCCCAGAAGATGGGCTCCATGGGAATCTGCCCGTCCCCTTCCCCGAGAGCCCCTCACCGTGCAGAAGGTGAGAGAAGCCCAAGTCCCAACCCTCGGCCCGACGTGGTGAGCGGAAGTGTGTCCTCGTATTGCAAACGGTTGAGAGAGGCCATGTTTTGTGAGGCGTGACGACGGCCTCGCGGGTGTGAAAACCACGTCCTCATCTATTAGCTGCTGGACAATTTACGGGCCAAGTGAGACGGCACCTGCGTTTTATTTTCAAATAATCCAGAGGGTGGCTCGTGTGACGAGGCGGGAGCCCGGGGTCTGACGGACCGCCTTCTCCACCCCTGGGCTGGGGATGAGCTCTGCGGGGAGCTGGGCCAAGGCAAAGTGTATGTGCGGGTGGGGGTGGGGGTGGCCCCCACGCACCCAGTGCCCTCCACGGTCCTCTGGACAGGCAGCCAGGGTTTTCTCTATGCATCTCCAGCACCAGGGCGGCCTGGCACCTGGCAGGGCCAACTGTGGAATAAATAAGATCCAGCCGACAGTCCATCAAGCCTCTGGTGTGCCCGCCACTGTACTATGTGATGTACATGCACCATCATTTCTGATCCTTGCAGCGGCCCTGTGAGGTGGGCCTAGCATGAGGACCATTTGACAGACAGTCAGGCTGAGGCCCAGGGAGGTCGAGTGACTCGTCCGAGATCATCCGGCACGAGTAGAGCCCCTCCCTAGACCCCCCCCAGAGACATCTGGCCCCAGGGACATGTCATCTTGGCCGTGTCATCTTCCTGCCTCCTGCATCTTGGGCCAGGAAGGGCACTTTGTCCCGTCCCCACGTAACCCAACGCTGCTCGCAGCGTTCCCCTCTACCGCCTTCTCCTCGTGCCACCATTCCCACCTCTGGCCACTCCTCGCGGTCGGGTCAGCCTCCACGGCCCCTCCACACACAGCTCCTGCAGCCTACGGGGCAATCTGGGGTCCAAGTCTGGGACCGTGGCACCTGCCTCGACTTCCATCTCTGCCTGCCCACCCTCATCGTGGCAGAGGTGCTGGGTCAGACGGACGGGCCACTGGACTGCAGCCTCGCTGCTTGTCAGTTGTCATCCTAAGCAAGTGGCCTCCCCCTCTGAGCCCTGGTCTCCTCCCCTCCTAAGATGGGAATGATGGCCGCCGATCTGAGGGCCACCGTTAATGACGAAAAGACATCAGGAAGCCAAGTGCTTGACTTCTAGAGCATGCTCAAGAACTGTTAGCTACTTTAGTGCCCACAGAGGTGGTGAAAGTCCCCCAGGTCTGCGCTGCCTCTGAAGCACCCCCCCTCCCCCACTCACCTAGCCATGATTCCCTTTTGCCTCCTACCTGTCAGCCCCTTGAGCTCTGCGTTCTGAAACCTTCACCTGCCTGACCAGGTGGCAGGTGAGGAGCCTATGCCTTGCTTCTGGGAAGGGACTTGGATTTGTCGGTTCCTCGGGCCGTAGGCCAGGCACCCACATCTTGTTAGTTCAGTTCTGGCGGGGCTTCTGCCTCAGTTTCCCCCTTGTGCTGAGGCAAGAGACCTGTGCCTACCATGTAACTTGCCCCCTTCTCCCTTGGAATCTGACCCCAGCCCCACCCCACAGTGGAGGCTGCTTCAAACCCTGTGGCCAGGCTCTCTCTCCCCTGACATCCTTGCCGGTTCACAAACACCCCCACCATGCAGTCCTTTAGCAGCAATCGGCCGGTCCCCTGCTGCCCTCTGGTGGCTACGTCTGAGGACGGCAACTTCCTGCTGGGGAATTTTTTTTCCCTCCCCAATTCCAGGTTAAGTCCTGACCTCAGCCCCACAGGGCTGCAGGCCTCATCACCTATGCACCTATGAGCAGTATTGTCAAGTAATAATACCCGAGTTTGTCCCCTTTGATTATAAAAATAATGCGTGCACAATATGAAGTGAGTACAACAGAAAGTAGGATGTGAAACTACCCAGTGGTCCAACTTCCCCCAGGGATCTCTACTGTCGGGGGTGTGACCGTAACATTCCGCAGCCTTTTTGCTTGCATGAATCTCTGTGTGTGTAACGTACACATACACACATACGTTAACTGGGTTATATTTGGCATGCTGTTCTGCAGCCCGCTTTGTCTGTACCATCGTCTCTCCCTGTAGCATAGCGATCTGCCTCATCTGTCGAACAGCCATTGTACTAGTTCGGTGAGTAATGTATTTGTCAATTCCTTATAGAAGGACTTGAAGCATTATTGTTTTTAAAAGTTCATCTTTTTTTCCTTTTTAAAAAGTTTTTATTTAAATTCCAGTGAATTAACACACAATGTAATATTAGTTTCAAGTGTACAGTGTAGTGATTCAGCACTTCCACACGTCACCCAGTGCTCATCACGACAAGTGCGCTCCTTAATCCCCATCGTCTATTTCACTCATCCCCCCCACCTTGCCTCTGATAACCATCAGTTTGTTCTGTATAATCTGTTTCTTGGTTTGCCTGTTTTTTTTTTCACTTTGCTCATTTGTTTAGTTTCTTAAATTCCACAATGAATGAAATCATATGGTATTATTTGTTTTTCTCAGACCGACTTATTTTGCTTAGCGTAATACTCTCTCGCTCCATCCATGTCCTTGCCAATGGCAAGGTTTCATTCTTTTTTATTCCATTGCATATATATATATATATATATATATATATACCACATCTTCTTTTCCATTCCTCAATCAATGGACACTTGGACTCTTTCAATAATTTGGGTATTGTGAATAACGCTGCCATAAGCATTGGGCTGCATATATCCCTTAGAGTTATTATTTTTGTAATCTTTGTGTAAATACTTAGTAGTGTGATTGCTGGATTGTAGGGTAGTTCCATTCAAAATAATTTGTTTAATGTTTATTTTTGAGAGAGAGACAGAGTGTGAGTGGGGGAGGGGCAGAGAGAGACGGAGACACAGAATCCAAAGCAGGCTCCAGGCTCTGAGCTGGAAGCACAGAGCCCAATACCGGGCTTGAACTCAAAACTGTGAGATTATGACCCGAGCCGAAGTCAGACGCTCAGCCAACTGAGCCACCCAGGTGCCACCCAGGGTAGTTCTATTTTTAACTTTTGAGGATCCTCCATACTGTTTTCCACAGTGACTGTACCAGTTTGCATTCCCACCAACACTGCAAAAGTGTTCCCCTTTCTTTGCATCCTCGCCAACACCTGTTGTTTCTTGTGTTTTTCATTGTAGCCATTCTGACAGGTGTAAGGTGAGATCTCGTTGTAGTTTTGATTTGTATTTCCCTGATGATGAGTGATGTTGAGCATCTTTTCATGTGTCTGTTGACCATCTGTATGTCTTCTTTGGATAAATGTCAGTTTAGATCCTCTCCCCATTTTTAAATTGGATCATTCGGCTTTTCAGTGTTGAGTTGTTAAATTCTTCATATATTTTGGATACTAACCCTTTATCAGATATGTCATTTGCAAATATCTTCCTCCATTCCATTGGCTGCCTTTTAATTTTGTTGATTGTTTCCTTTGCTGGGCAGAAATCTTTTATTTTGATGTAGTCTCAATAGATTAACTTTGGTTTTGTTTCCCTTGCCTAAGGAGACATATCTAGAAAGAAGTTGCTACAGCCAATGTCAAAGAAGTTACTGCCTGTGCTCTCTTGTAGGATTTTTATGGTTTCAGGTCTCACATTTAGATATTTAATCCATTTTGTGTTTATTTTTTTGTGTATGGTATGAGACAGTGGTCCAGTTTTCCCAACACTATTTGTCGAAGAGACTTTTTTCCCATTATTCTTTCCTGCTTTGTTGAAGGTTAATTGACCATGTAATTGTGGGTTGATTTCTGGGTTTTCTATTCTGTTCCATTGACCTATGTGTCTATTTTTGTACCAGTACCATACTGTTTTGATTACTACAGGTTTGTAATATAACTTGAAGTCCAGAATTGTGGTGCCTTGACCTTTGTTTTTTTCAAGATGCTTTGGCTATTTGAGGTCTTTTGTGGTTCCATACAAATTTTGTGATTGTTTCTTCTCGCTCTGTGAATAATGCTCTTACTAATTTGATAGAGACTGCATTAAATGTCTAGATTGCTTTGGGTAGTATAGACATTTTAACAACGCTTGTTCTTCCTATCCATGAGCATGGGATGTCTTTCCATTTCTTTGTGTTATCTTCAATTTCTTCAGTGTTTTATTGTTTTCAGAGTACAAGTCTTTCACTTCTTTGGTTAGGTTTATTCCTAGGTATCTTATTGTTTTGGGTGGAATTATAAATGGGGTTGATTCCTCAATTTCTTTTGTTGCTTCATTGTTGGTGCATAGAAATTCAGCAGGTTTCTGTACATTGATTTTGCACCCTGTGTTTTTACTGAATTCATTTATCAGTTCTAGCAGTTTTTGAGTGGAGTCTTTTGGGTTTTTTATATAGAGTATCATGTCATCTGCAAATAGTGAAAGTTTGACCTCTTTCTTGACAATTTGGATGTCTTTTATTTCTATTGTCTGATAGCTGTGGCTAGGACTTCCATACCATATTGAATAAAAGTGGTGAGAGTGGACGGCCTTGTCTTGTTCCCGACCATAGAGGAAACAGTTTTCCCCCATTAAGGATGATGTTTACTGTGGGTTTTTCCATACATGGTTTTTATTATGTTGAGGTATGTTCCCTACAAATCTACTTTGTTGAAGGTTTTTATCATGAATGGATATTGTACTTTGTCAAATGCTTTTTCCGCATCTATGGAAATGATCCTATGGTTCGCATCCTTTCCTTTATTAATGTGATGTCACACGTTGATTGGTCATTATTTTTTATTAATCACCTTTCTGTTTTGTGCAGTAGGAAGTTCTGGGGTCAGGAGAGCCAGAGTCTGACCTGACAGGTCTCAGGCCACTGTCACTGATCTCATTGCTGTGCCCCTCCTGGCCCATTCCCCCACCTACACTGTTAGGGCATCAGGCTCCATCTAGAATCCTTCACTCTGATGATTTCTCTGAGCTGTGACCCCGGAGGCTGCACTGGGATCATCCATACAGTTTTGGGGCTGGTGAGGGGAGGAGGCCCAGGGCCCAGTGGGAACTTGGACAGCTGTGGAGACACCTATAATGGGCGAGGCTGACTGAGGAAGTGCTGAGGTCTGACCCATGTTCCTCTCCCACAGCTCACTGAGGGCAGCTGGGCTGGCTGCTTTCTCTCAGGAATGTGGGCATCTGTAGCTGTTTCCCCCTCCCTGAGCTGACCTGTATATCACCCAAGTACAAAGACAATATATTCTCCTTGCAAACAGCTCAAACAGTACAGAAGGTTTCAGCTTCTGGGGTGAAACAGACTGGAGTCACTCTCTCCCTTTAAACAAATAAATCAACAGACGAAATATGTAACACAATGGTTTCCAGCTGTCAGACAAAGGCAGCACAGAACAAGGGTTCCTGAGAAGAGGAAACATGGGCAAATGAAGTGAGACCTGGGAACAGACCTTCCAGGTCACCGGGAGGGGCAGGGGAAGCCACACGGCCCAGCGAGCCCCCTTACTGGAGGAGACAGACTGGGGAACTTAGGGAGCAAAGGCTATGCAGAATTTTCGGAGTGGAGCACAGGAAAGAAGACAGCTTCACTGAGAATGGAAAATGGCATGGAGAGGAGGAAGATGTTAAGAGAGAGCTCCAGACATGTGCAGAGGGCTCCTGCACTAGTTAGCTGAGCATGCAGGGATCAGCACATATATGTGAGGAAATTACCTAAAGCCGACAAAAGGAACAGGCAGAGCTAAATCCCCAAAGTGCACAGGGGGACAGAAATAATTTGAGTTCCCACCAGCTAGATTGGGAAACTTCATAATAAATAGGGCAGAACTCTTAGAACGATAGGACCTCGGTAGTGGGACAAAATTAGCCCTTCACTAAGGGATGTGCGGGTCTCTAAAGCAAGCCTCAAAGCTCAAACAAGCTCAAAAGCAAGCCTCAAAGGAATAAAACTATCTCCAAAGAACTTATTTGCATTCTACAACAAAGCTGAGGAATATGTACATGACACAACAATATCCAACACTTATAAGGTAAAATATCTGGCATCCATTAAAAGTTAGGCTTATAAAGATGCAGAAATATGTGATCCACAAGGAGGAGGGGAAAAATCACCCAGTTGATGGCCTAAGTAGACAAGGACATTAAAAAAGTTACTGTAGCTATATTCTGTATTTTCAACAAAGTAGAAGAAAGCATGACTAGGTTAAAAAGAAACATGGAAACAACATTTTTTAATACCTCAATCAAACTTCTAGTGATGGAAAAATATCTCTGATATGAAACATACACTGAATGGGATTAACAGCAAATGAAAAGGAGAAAGGACTGGTGAACTTGAAGACATAGTTGTGGAAACTATACAAAATGAAATGCACCAATATAAAAAGACTGAAGAAAACAAAAGAATAGGGCATCAATGAACTGTGGGGCAACTCCTGTCAGGTGAATGTACAAGTTAAGAATCCCCAAAGGAGAGGAAAAAGAGAAAGATGTTCAAAGAAATAGTTAATGAACATTTCCCAAAATTGAGGAAGTCTATAAACCCGAGAAGGTCAATAAACCCAACACAAGAAATACATAAAGGAAATCATATATTGTATCATAATCCAATTGCTTAAAATCAGGATAGGGAGAAAATTCTAAAAGAAGATAGAGGGAAAAGGGCACATTACAAACAGAAGAACCAAGATTAAAATGGTAGCACACTTCTCATAAGAAAAAAAAAATTCAGGCCAGAAGATAGTGGGATATCTTTAAATTACTTAAAGGAGAAACTGCCAACCTAGAATTTTAACTCAGTAAAAATATCTCTGCAAATCACATATCTGATAAGGGACTTGTGTCTAGAATATATAAAGAGCTCTTACAACTCAACAAACAATAAAAAGACAATCCAATTTAAAAACAAAGGGTCTGAGTAGGCATTTCTTCAAAGAAGGCATACAAATGGCTGACAAACACATGAGAGGATGTTCGACATCATGTCAAATCAAAACTGAAATGAGATACTATTTTACACTTACTAAGATGGTGAGAATCGAAAAGGCAGATAATGAAGTGTGGTGAGGCTGTGGAGAAACTGAAACCCTCATACACGGCTGGTAAGGATGTACAATTTTGTAGCCACTTTGAAAAACAGTTTGGCAGTTCCTCAAAACAGTAAACATTAAGTTACTATCTGATCCAGCAATTCTTACGCTATATGTAAAGTGGTACAATATATTTGCAGGTAATCTGTGGTAAATTAAACTACGCACTATAAACTCTAGAGAAACCACTGAAAATATAACAGGAAGAATGAAGTCTAATAAATCAATAATGGAGATGAAATGGAGAAGAGCTCAATCCAAAAGAAGATGAGAATGGGACAAAAAGCAGATGGGACAAAGAGAAAATAAATAGCACAAAGGTCAATTTAAATCTAATGGTATTGATAGTTACATTAAATATAAGTGATTTAAACATTTACTTGGATGGCAGAGATTGTCAGACTGGATAAGAAAGCAATGCTCAATGCACCACATTTGATCCATCATCTCTTAGCTCTAAAACCCCTCTTCCTTGCCCTGTTTGTGATACTCTAACAGTTCTCCCTTGCCATCTGGGATTATATAAAACTTTATCAGCAGAAGGCACTTGGAGAGACA
This sequence comes from Panthera uncia, assembly GCF_023721935.1. NCBI lineage: Eukaryota > Metazoa > Chordata > Mammalia > Carnivora > Felidae > Panthera > Panthera uncia. Next base: position 37,866,647 of record NC_064818.1, on the reverse strand, counting down.
CTTTATTCTTCAGAGTTCTCTTTCCCCCTTAGCAGGTGTACTCATGTTATGGTTAATAATTTTTTTTATTCAATTATAATTAACATATAGTGTTATATTAGCTTCAGGTGTAAAATATAGTGATTCAATAATTCTATACATTTCTCAGTGCTTATCCAATAAGTACACTCTTAATCCCCTTTATCTGTTTCACTCATTGTCCACCTTCTGTTTTTAAAAGTCTGGGTTTTTTTGTCTTTTTTGTTTCGTTTCTTAAATTCCACATGTGAGTGAAAACTTCTGGTATTTGTCTTTCTTTGACTAGTTTCACTTAGCATTATACCCCCTAGGTACATCCATGTTGTTGCAAATGGAAGAAGCTCATTCTTTTTTATGACTGAGTAGTATGTTATTATATATATAATATATATAGTATACACACACACACACACACACACACACACACACACACACCACATCTTCTTTATCCCTTCATCTAGCAATGGACACTGGGGCTGTTTCCATATCTTGGCTATTGTAAATAATGCTGCAATACACATGGGGTGCATATTTTCAAAAGACTGTTTTCATTTTCTTTGGATAAATACCCAGTAGTGGAATTATTGGATCATATGATAATTCCATTTTTAATTTTTTTGAGGAAGCTCCATACTGCCTTCCACAGTGGTTGTACCAGTTTGCATTTCCACCAACAGTGCAAGAAAGTCCCCTTTCTCCACACCCTTGTCAACACTTGTTGTGTCTCATGTTTTTGATTTTGGCCATTCTGACAGGTGTGAGATGATATCTCATTGTGGTTTTGATTTGCATTTCTCTGATGATTAGTGATGTTGAGCATCTTTTCATGTGTCTGTTGATTATCTGTATGTCTTCTTTGGAAAAATGTCTATTTAGATCCTGTCCCCATTTTTAAATTGGATTATGTTTTTAGGTGTTGAGTTGTATAAGTTCTTTATATATTTTGGAAACTAACCCCTTATTGGATATGTCATTTGCAAATATCTTCTCCCGTTCAGTAGGCTGCCTTTTGTTTTGTTGACGGTTTCCTTTGCTGTGCAAAAGTATTTTATTTAGGTGTAGCCCCAATAGTTTAATTTTGCTTTGTTTCCCTTGCCTCAGGAGACATCTAGAAAAATGTTTCTATGGCTAATGTCAAAGAAAGTACCACCTATGTATTCTTCTAGAAGTTTGATGGTTTCAGGTCTCACATTTAGGTCTTTAATTCATTTTACTTTTGTGTATGGTGTAAGAAAGTGGTCCAGCTTCATTCTTTTGCACGTAGCTATCCAGTTTTCCCAGAACCATTTATTAAAAAGACTGTCTTTTCCCGGTTGTATATTCTTGCTTCCTTTGTCATAGATTAACTGACCATAAAAGTGTGGGTCTATTTCTGGACTCTCTAATGCATTGATCTATGTGTCTATTTTTGTGTCAGTATGTAAATTTTATATTCAGCTTTCCCTGTTAGAATTAGTGTGTTGTTTCTGTATCCTGTTTGGACCCTGACCAGTATAGAATTAACATGGCAGCGGTCCTAAGAGATAACCCCACAAAAATGGGATTTAGAGATTTGTTTGGCTGTGCCCTTGGGGTTGAAGGCAGTGCTGAACTACCTGCATGCCAACGGAAAATGGGATGCTGGTAATGCATGGCATGCAGTGACATCACAATTAATCACGTTATCTCCTGTGATTAAGTAACAAGAGAAGCCTGTGACTTGGGAGGCCAGGTGGCTGCCCCACTTGACTGTTGGGATGTGGGATGAATTCTTTCGAGCATGCTTGATGGTTTACCAAAAGAAAATGTCAAATTCTCAGCTTAAGTTCTGGTCAAGAACCAGAAAGCTTCCATGACCACCCTAAAAAGATTCTCTCATTTCTTACAGACACTGGATTATAATCCCTTAAAATCAAACAAAAATTTAATTGTGTAGATTGCCGAATTACATCATTTAAATTCATAGTCTCACTAAGCTTTTCATGTGAAAGGGAAAGAATGGGATCCTGAAATGTGTAACAGGGACATCTGGTTGGATCCAAATAAAACTAACAACTTGAACCCTCATGTCATTCCATCCTTCCCTTGCCAGTGGAAGTACCTTGCCCTTCTGTGTCAGAGAGGAACAGGCTTCTTTGCTCGGACACTGTGAGAACTTCACTGGGGCAGATGCTTTGAAAGGCAGTGCCCAAGACTCACCACCACCTCTCCCATAACTAGGTCAAATCTCAGCATTTTCCAGAGGAACAAGAGGACTCCGGAGAAAACAGATTTTACACCCAAATAATTGTGAGACTTTGCTAATACATATTTTTAAGCATATTATATGTGCTGTCAAAGCAAGCACCATACTTTTTAAGCATATTTATTGAGCTATGGTTCACACGTCCTACAATCCATCCATTTAAAGGGTACAAGTCAATGGTTTTTAGTATATGCACAGATATATGCAGCCACCAGAACAGTTCATTTTAGAAGATTTCCATCATCCCATTAAGAAACCTCATACACTTTACCTATCACCCACTTACCCCCCATGCCCCCACCTACCCCTTCAGCTTACGCAAACACTAATCTCTTTCTGTATCTATAGATTTTCCTGTTCTGGACATTTCGTACGAATGAAATCACACGGTTTGTGGTGTTTTGTGATTGGCTTCTCTCACGGAGTAGAATATTTCCAAGGTTCACTCAGGTCGTAGCATGTATCAGCACTTCATCCCTTTTTTATAGCCAAATAATATTCCACTGTGTGGATATACCACTTTTTATCCATTTGCTCACTGATGAACAATTGGGTTCTTTCCACCTTTGGACTGTTATCAGTAATGCTACTCTAAGCATTTGCATAAAAGTTGTGTAGACATTCATTTCTCTTGGGTACATACCAAGGAATGGAATTGCTGGGTCATACGTTAACTCGTGTGTGGGGCCATCTGAGGAACTGCCAGACTGTGTTCTAAAGCAGCTGGACTATTTTTTAATTAATTAATTGATTTTTTTAATTTACATCCAAGTTAGTTAGCATATAGTGCTATGATGATTTCAGGAGTAGATTCCAGTGATTCATCCCCTATGTATAACACCCAGTGCTCATCCCAACAAGTGTCCTACCTAATGCCCCTTACTCATTTAGCCCATCCCCCCACCCACAACCCCTCCAGCAACCCTTAGTTTGTTCTCTGTATTTAAGAGACTCTTCCATTTTGTTCCCCTCCTTGTTTTTATATTATTTTTGCTTCCCTTCCCTTATGTTCATCTGTTTTGTCTCTTAAATTCCTCATATGAATGAAGTCATATGATATTAGTCTCTCTCTGACTGGCTAATTTCACTTAGCATAATACCCTCCAGTTCCATCCATGTTGTTGCAAATGGCAAGATTTCATTCTTTTTGATTGCTGAGTAATACTCCATTGTGTATGTATACCACACCTTCTTTATCCATTCATCTATCGTTGGACATTTGGGCTCCTTCCATACTTTGGCTATTGTTGATAGTGCTGCTATAAACATGGGGGTGCACGTGTCCCTTCGAAACAGCACACCTGTATTCCTTGGATAAATGCCTAGTAGTGTAATTGCTGGGTCGTAGGGTAGCTCTATTTTTAGTTTTTTGAGGAAACTCCATACTGTTTTCCAGAGTGGCTGCACCAGCTAGCATTCCCACCAACAGTGCAAAAGAGATCCTCTTTCTCCGCATCCTTGCCAACATCTGTTGTTGCCTGAGTTGTTAATGTTAGCCATTCTGCCTGGTGTGAGGTGGTATCTCATTGTGGTTTTAATTTGTATTTCCCTGATGATCGGTGATATTGAACACTTTTTCATGTGTCTGTTAGCCATTTGGACGTCTTCTTTGGAGAAGTGTCTGTTCATGCCTTTTGCCCATTTCTTCACTGGATTATTCGTTTTTTGGGGGGTGTTGAGTTTCTTTACAGATGCAGCTGGATTATTTTACACGCTAGCATCAGTCATTATTTTCTCCCCTCATGTGGTTTGTTTTTCACTTTCGTGATGGTGTTCTCTGCAGCACAAAAATTTTTAATCTTAATTTTGGTGAAGTCCAATTTATCTGTTTCTTCTTTTGCTGATTGTACTTTGAGCGTCATATGCGTAATCCTTCAGCAAATCAGATATATCCTTCCACTGTGCTGAGTTTACCATGGAGCTCACCAAAGGACTTCTCCGTTTTGGGTATCATTTTTGGTATATATTTTTTTCTTGTAGTATCACCACTAAACTCTTTCTTACAATTTCTCTCTGCTAAAATTGGTTCCCATCTGTTCATGTTGTCCATCTTTCCCACTAGATACTTTTAACATATTAATCGCAGTTGTTTTAATGTTCCCATCTGGGACAGTTATATCTGAGCCTGGTTCTATCGACTGCTTTGTTTATTAACAGTGTCTTTGCCTTGAATGATGCACATTATTCGTGCGATAGAGGATACAGCAGTATAGCGTGCACTCTGGGAAGTGGCCATGCGGCCTCTTGGTTCAAGTCTATTGTGGGACATTAGTGGATGTCGTCCGGAGTTGAGCTGGGCCTAGGTTTTGTTGTTGCTGTTCTTACCTTTGGGGCCCCACAGGTGTAGGTTCCTGTACTGGGGGCCAACTCTGCTTGCGGCGAAGCAGGGGTGCAGAAGGTGCAGAAGGGTTTTCCTCCGTGCTCGTACTCCTCTTCCAGCTTTGTGCAACACAGAAGGTTATCTCTCTCCATTCCTTTCCTTCTCCCCTAGCAGTAGACTATGCTTGGAGTGGGGCCAGGAATGCTGTTATCCCGGTCTGGCTTCGGTCTTAGGCATGTCTTGGGTGTGTGTTTGTTCCTTCCCAGTGGTAGCTGATTTCTGCTTGCTAACCAGTATGGGTTCTTGGGCCCTGGATGGTTTCTTGCCACTCCCAGAGGGTTATGGGATTTTTTTTCTTCTACCTTTCCCCCGGCCATGGTGAGCTTTTACTTCTCCCTGGAGATGAAGGGAGTATGGCCCTTCCACTGGTGGATTCAGAATTTTGCTTCATAGGAGGATATCTGAGGAAGTGAGCAAGGATCCATGCCAGGAGCTGAAGATCACTGCAGGTCCGCCTCAGCAAGGCGGGTCTCAGGGGCCCTTCTCCTGAGCAGTGAAGGTCTAGGGAAAAGATCCTGGAAGGGAACGTGAACTTGTTCTGGGTGGAGGGCCCCTAGCCATTCCAGACAAACTAGTCCTTCTTTGTCTTAGCAACTCAGTAAAATTTTACCTGATTTCATCTTACTCACTGGTTTTGTGGCCAAATCTTTTTGCAGTGCTCTGCCACAGGCAGGATGGTTTGGCTGTCCTCTCTCCTTAGATTACCTAGTTGCCTTTCTGATGAACTCAAGAAAAGTCATGTCTTTATAGTGTACTCATCTTTTTATTATTGTTGGGACAGGAATGTTTTTGCAGTGTTCTATATCCTAAGCAAATGCAGAAGCCCATACTATTAATATGATAAGGTTACGGGTGATGTAAATTCTCTATATCATAGGGGTGCCTGGCTGGCTCAGCTGGTAGAGCATGCAACTCTTGATCTCGGGGTCGTGAGTTCAAGCCCCACATTGAGTGTAGAGATTAAATAAATAAAACTTAAAATAATTTCTTTATATTCTATATTTATGTAACATTTGAATTTTCACAAGTGTATTTTGGTTTTATAAGTAGAAGAGTCAGGATTCTTTGGAGAAACTGAACCAACAGCGTGTGTGTGTGTGTGTGTGTGTGTGTGTGCACGTGTATGTATATGTAAAATGAGATTTATTATAAGGAATTGGCT